>NC_141785.1:5208112-5539760 GCF_054643075.1 Acanthaster planci | reverse complement strand
GGAAGGTGATGTTGAAAGTGCAGAAGAGAGAGATGAACCGGGGGTCAACCTCGTTACGACCTCCACCAGCCTGATTGAGAATTAAGATGAATAAATCATTAATGCTTGAGTATAAAACTCTACGAAACTATGAAAGTCTACCAAAACAGTTTACTGATTAGCTCAACGAAAATGGTATTAAGGTAAACCAACAAAAAAGTGAAGCCAACCTCTCCATTGATTCACTGGTATAAATAATAAACTTCACGCTCAGTGTGTCTCAGGATTGTTTACGAACCTTTCCCATAGCAGCAATGAACCCGATATCTCTGATGTACTTCAAGATCAGGTCCTTGCCTCGGTCATACATCCCGCCTCGCTCCAGAAGCAGCTTCAGTAAAGCAATGGGCTGCTGGGTGCCGTACACGTCAACCTGTGGGGAACAGACTACTGTTAGGAACCTTCTTATTACAACTGTATTCTTTTTTTGAAGAATACGCTGATGTGGTTGATAAGAAGAAAATGCGAAATGCCTGGATGTTTTTTGACTGAAGTAGGGCAAGTGCTTTCTTCAATGAAGGCATTAAATCATTTTACTACCCTTTAATTCTGTCAGGATTTTCGCTACAAACTGGAATTCTCCAAAATCATCCATCCTACAGGAAGACAACAGCAGCATTCTTTGTTGTTCGACTTTCGAGGGGCTTCAAGCGCCACGTAAAGTAACAGTGGCTTGGCTCTACATTCCTAAATCCTACAAAATCCTACAAAAACTTATAGATTTTGAAGGATTTAGGGGTGTCAAAACCAATCCATGTGGCGAGTTCTCACCTGGGGCATGTTCATGTCGTCCATGAAGACCAGCAGGCGTCTGCCGGGAGGAGGGCCGTATGTGTCCTTGGTTCGCTTCTCAACGTTGGCTTCCAGATTCCGCTGGACGTCCATGGAGGTGGTACGTGAGGAAAAGTTGATGTTCAAAATCAACTGGCAAAGGAACAACATAAAAAAGAGTCAGGTCAATGATGAATTCAGGTACTAAGAAATTTTAAGCTATCACATCTTGATACTTGGGAAGCTGGATATTTGATTCTTTAACCTTAGGGACGGCGACCATTTAGACCCGGTTTGAAAAGGGCCCCCCGGTAGCCCACCCGGTATAATGCCTGCCCGGTATTCAGCCTACTCCAGGCCGGTATCAGGCCTGTCTGCACATTGGCATTTCAAAGTCCCTGATGAAAGGCTTCCCCCACCATGCTAGCACAGATGAATGGGGGTCTAAGCGGATTAGTGTAAACATTGTATAGAGCTGAAGGATTAAAAACCATAAGCAGGTTCCTTCTGGGATAGATTACATGTACCAGTACTTGCAAACAATGGACCCCAGGATGAAGAAGTTCGAGATCAACAACCAGTCCAGCATCCCAGGCCGGTAGCCAGGCCGGTATGAAAGGGGTTTTTGCAACCGGGCGAGCTTACCGGGGGGCCCTTTTCAAACCAGGTCTAAATGGTCGCCGGCCCTTAGTAGAACCCTTAAAATTAAATCAATTATCTCCACAAGTCTGAAAGTCTTCTGCCTTGGGCCTCATTTCCAACAACAGCAAGAAAAGGAAACCCTGTTCATCAATGTGAGAGCTAACCAAGAATAAGCTCAATACCAGTGACTGTCCGAACAATACCAGAGTAACTTCCAAATGCAACTTAAGTGATCCCATTAGCAACTTACATTACTCTCCTGGTCAATGTTCCTCAGGAAGTCCTGAATGGTGGCTGTCTTGGATGTGCCCGTGTCGCCAACAAACAGTATGGGCTGCTTGGTGTGAACCATGAGCTCTAGCAGCCAGGTGTTGCGCACTGTGTCCAAGGTGGGTACCAGGATCTCGTAGAACTTGCGCTCGGGGTCATGGACGTACTTGGGTACCAGCCTAGACCAGGGGATCCACTGAGGTGGACGGAGAGGGGTAGATGGGACGAATCCAAGACAAGTTTCACAAGAATGTTCTTGCAATCCTGTTTGGATCACAATACTTTTGTCTAAAATGAAATCACATGTATTACCAAAAAAAAACTACATCGGTGTGATGAATTTGGCCTGTTTCAGTGAATACTGTGGAACCATTCTTAAAATGGGTTCCAAAATGCTTGAAGGTGTCACCAAGCACAAAATGGTGGTAAGCACCACTTGCTCAGGCCAAGTTTGACCAGCGACCATTTGCCAATCACTGGTTGATTTTGACTGGTAACGTGTGTGCGATATGTAGGGCGGGTACTAAGCAAATGAAATTGAAAACATGGCTAACAGTACACGGTTTTTGACCGAAGTTGGCCTCAGCAAAAGTGGACTGAAATATGCTTAGCCACAACACCTGCTAAGCAATCTTTCCTGCCAGGCAGCCTTCAAAGTCTCTAAGCCAAACAACCTTCCGCTTACCTTCTTCTTATCCTGATCAAAGTAATACTCGTAGATGGAATCCAGCTGTCCAGGCAGTTCCCCAGGGCCTGCGTCCGTCCCCTCGTCCGAGACTGTGGACATGGACGCCGTGGCTTTGATGAAGCTGTCAAACTTGACCTGGCTCTCCTCGATCAGAGAACCGCCCAGGGACCAGTACAGCGCCTGGATGAAGATGGACTCCAGGACCTCGTACTCTTGCTCCTTGGTGATGAGGGCGTCCAACATCTTGGTTAGCTGGGTCACCTATTGACATTCAATCCAAACAGAAAGATTGTTGTTCATACTCTCCATGCATCGGCAACCATCCAGCATTTCTCGGCCAGCACCATGCCACATAGTCAGGCACTGTTCCCGATGACAACTAGGGCATACTGATCGGAACGTGGATTCTGAAAATCTCAGGTTCGTATCATAACCACTCTTCCCCTTAAGAGAGATTGCTTCTACATGGTGTCACTACAAACAAACCCATCATTTACACTTAGAAATAAACACAAAAACTGCTTAGAAATAAATGGCATCTTGGCTAACAAATCCTTGAGAAGATCTTGAAAGATTTCAAAATGGGTCCTTTTTCACTGAAAATTAATAACGAGGAGTTCTGAAGCTGTCCTCCAAAGGTTTCAACCCCCCCAATTTTTTTTTTTAAATTTCACGATTAAGCAAAATCAGTCAAACTTTAGAAGGAAACGTTAAGAAGAATTTTTTTTCAGCCAGTTGAAACAGACTTCAGACAGGACAGTGTGAAACTTCCGTTTGGCTAACTGTACTTCAGAGTAGCTTCCCAACTCCTTCCAAGAAAATATCTGTAACTTTGGCTTGATACACAAGAGTGCTTGAGCCTTGTGTTGCTAGTGGTAAACAACGACAGAACAATCCGCCAAAATGCGACAAATCGGCTGCCCACCATGTTGAGGTTGGTCAGTGGGATGATCATCTTCAGCTTGTCTCCTGGCTTGCCGTCCAAGATCCCCTCCAGGATCAGATCGATGGCTCCAGGGACGTACTTGTTGAAGAGCCTCATCAGTTCCTCCTGCTCCTGCTTGGAGGGGCGGGCGTTGATCCATTTCTGCCAGAAGGGCAGGTAGCCCAGGTTCTTGGGGTCCACGAAGACCATGCCGCAGCGGGAAACGGTGGCTGGCGAGGCATACTGAAGATCGGACACCTGCAAAAAATGATCCATTGATTACAAGTGTATTCTGACAAAAAAATTGTTATACGTGTCAATCTGTTCTTTTCTGCATTTTAATTAACTTCTGTGCAGCCCGTTATCGGCACTACGAGACTCTTGTGACAAAACTGCAATGACCCAATTATTTTGGCTACGGCTAGCTGTAACATGTGGGCCTATGAAAGCAACTGGCTGTAACCGTGTAATTCAGACGGATTCAGAAGGATACAAGACAACTTCCCAGCCCAATGTACGCCAGACTAAGAGCATTATTATTTGTGAGTTTTACTGTCTCTCGACTCATTTACCCATCTTGAAGGACAACAGCACAACCCTGCTGGAACAGGCTTCTCTACCCAGCAGACTAATTTAAGTCTTGGGAGACTTGACCAGCAGACTAATTCAAGTCTTGGGAGGCTTGACCAGCAGACTAATTCAAGTCTTGGGAGACTTGACTAGCAGACTAATTCAAGTCTTGGGAGACTTGACCAGCAGACTAATTCAAGTCTTGGGAGGCTTGACTAGCAGACTAATTCAAGTCTTGGGAGACTTGACTAGCAGACTTATTCAAGTCTTGGGAGACTTGACCAGCAGACTAATTCAAGTCTTGGGAGACTTGACTAGCAGACTGATTCAAGTCTTGGGAGACTTGACCAGCAGACTAATTCAAGTCTTGGGAGGCTTGACTAGCAGACTAATTCAAGTCTTGGGAGACTTGACAAGCAGACCAATTCAAGTCTTGGGAGGCTTGACTAGCAGACTAATTCAAGTCTTGGGAGACTTGACTAGCAGACTAATTCAAGTCTTGGGAGACTTGACTAGCAGACTAATTCAAGTCTTGGGAGGCTTGACTAGCAGACTAATTCAAGTCTTGGGAGACTTGACTAGCAGACTAATTCAAGTCTTGGGAGGCTTGACTAGCAGACTAATTCAAGTCTTGGGAGACTTGACCAGCAGACTAATTCAAGTCTTGGGAGACTTGACCAGCAGACTAATTCAAGTCTTGGGAGACTTGACTAGCAGACTAATTCAAGTCTTGGGAGACTTGACCAGCAGACTAATTCAAGTCTTGGGAGGCTTGACCAGCAGACTAATTCAAGTCTTGGGAGACTTGACCAGCAGACTAATTCAAGTCTTGGGAGACTTGACCAGCAGACTAATTCAAGTCTTGGGAGGCTTGACCAGCAGACTAATTCAAGTCTTGGGAGACTTGACTAGCAGACTAATTCAAGTCTTGGGAGGCTTGACTAGCAGACTAATTCAAGTCTTGGGAGGCTTGACTAGCAGACTAATTCAAGTCTTGGGAGACTTGACCAGCAGACTAATTCTAAGTCAAGTTTTAGAAGTCTGTGACTCAAGTCATACTCAAATCATAAGTTGTATTTTGACAAAGCACCCATCCCCAGGCTTCCAGATCTCTGTCCCCTAGATCCCTACTTCAAAGAGCAGACCATATAGCTTCTGCAACCTGGTTCTCTCAATGTAAAACCGAGTCAGATTTCAGGAAGCCAGTGATCAAAGCGACAATTTTTATTTTGATACGTGAACCCATTCCGAGGTATCCAGGAAGCAATCTCTGGACTCTACCTCAAAGAGCAGAGCACAGTGCTTCTGCAGCCTGATTCTCTCCCCATTAGCCAGAGTCAGCAGTCGGTTGTCGTCCATGACAGAGTTCATGTTCTCCACCCACAGCGCGTCCACGTCTCCGTCAAAGACAATGTATTTCCTCTCGTTCTTGTCGGTGGGCCGGTTGATCTCCCGGAAGATGTTGGAGAGGAGTCCGTCGGTCCAGTCCCGAGTGTTTGGGTCCAGGATGCCATAGAGCTCGATGACGCTCATGGCCTTGGGGTTCATGATGTACAGCTTGGTGTGAATACCGAGCCTGTTGGATGAGAGATCAATTTGTAAAGGGGGTATTATGAACAATCGGGGGCAGATTTCAGGCAAGATCACCATGAACAGATTTCAAAATTTCAATTTTGAAAGGTTCCTCTGTAAAGGTACATTATGGTTACAATGTCAAGCTATGATTAAATGAAGCAGTCAGAGGTTTTTTTCGGGGGGGGGTTAAACATCTTTTTTCAAAGCAGGTAAAGATTCAAAATCATTCTCTCTCTGATTGGCTGAATTTAAAGACAGAAGTACAGAAGTAAGAACAACCAGATAACCAGCCATATTATGAGGTGCATACATTAAGTGACCAATTCACGGCTAATTTTTGCTAAGCAAAAATACATCAGCCATATTTGCTGCTGAGGACCTTCTCGACAAGCAGCTGAAGCAAGAAAAAGGAAGCATGTAGGAAACTGATTGATGGTTCATTGAACGTTTGGGAAATCCCGTGAGATATAACATCTTGTACTAGTTCTATCACCAAAGGAGATACTCCAAACCATTTTCTGAAGCCCTTCTCATGTTATGAACCAAACAGAAGGACTAAAGCTTACTTCGTCTGTGCCTGGGCGAGTGCGTTGATGACGACGCTCTTACCACCTCCAGTTGGTCCAACAACCATAGTGGTGTGTCTGGTCAACATGGTCTCGTACATCTGAACCACTTTGTCAACCTAGGAATAGACCCAAACAAAATCAAGTGAGCAAACCTTGATGGATAATGCCACCGAAGGGGACACTGGTGTTCATCGGGACGAGATGAGCTCTGTCAAAACCAGACACTTCTTGGTAGCAGGTCAAGAACAAGTTTTGGATGTTTATTATGAAAAACATCTTTTCCTTTTCTGTGTGATCAATTATATTTTTTTGCCACACGCCACCAAACTGCAAGGTGTATACCTGGTGATCCAGCATGATGTAATTCTGGTCTGCTAAGGCTGCCTCCACGGCATCGTTGAAGTTGGGGTACCGGACTCGAGGGCAATCCAGGCCGGGGAAGAGATCGGAAATCAGACCCAGGAACAAGGGAACGTCCTCGAAGACGAACTTGGGCAGGTTCATGTCGCGAAGGGCCCTCATCAATACAACATCCTAGAAATTAGAAGCAGAAAACAAGATGAGGGTTAAGAGTGTCTTGAAACACAGACGTCTAAGGTTCAAACCCCATTTCAGTAAATTTTCTTTGATCTGGATAAATGATTTTGATATGAAAAAATATTTTCAAGATGTATTTTTTTTTTATATAATTGACATCTCCCCAACGCAAAAATACATCTTGAAAATAGTTCGCGGTACCCGCTGCTTCATTTGACTCGGACCGGCCAGCCAACCCCGGCAAGCTCGGTGGTCGAGTGGTTAAGACATCTGCACTAGTAAGCAGGAGGTCGTGGGTTCGAGTCCCACCCGAGTAAGCTTGTGAGGTTTTTTCGCAAGCTCTCGGACAAGCACTGAGCATACAGTGTTTATTAATATACGTTGGGTAAGGGCAAACCCGTTATATATAATATGAAAAAATAATTGAATAATTTGCTAACTGTGGCAAACCAATGCAACATCCTAGAATTTAGCAATTGGAAAAAAGCAACGGAAAAGATAAGTTGCATCTTGCAACTCAGCAGTCCAAGGTTCAAAACCCACTTCAGTGAGTTTTCTTTGTTTATGTTGAATTATTGAGTTACCTCTGCCAAGTCGGGTGATCCTCTCTTGAGCTCGCCAGCCATGACCAAGACTGACTTGAGAGCACGAAGGCCAAAGTCATAGTGGTACTGCTTGGACAACTGCTCCTTGGCCAGCTTATACAGGACAGTCATCTTCTTAGCTAGAACCTAGACAAGAACATCAGTCAAGATACAAATAAATTTAATAGTACTTCAGCAGGGTTTTTAAAACAACCTTTTGGCTTTGGAGAAACTTAGATTTGCCAACTTAGCACCATTACTCGTGAGTTCTTCCAAGACACTTCTAAAATTTCCTAGGATGATAACAGACGATAATGCTTGGGATGACTTCAATGACTGTACCTTGGCCATGATGAATCCCTCGGAGAACAGCATGATCTCACAGATCTGTCCCAGATCGGGAACGATGACGACCACGGGTCTGAACAGTGCCTTGACACTCTCCGGCAGCTCGGTCCGGCCTGCGTAGCCAGGATTCATGGTGATGAAGATACCCATGCGATTGTCCATGGTGATTTCATTACCCTCAAACTGGAAAGACAAAAATCTTGTGAGTACTTACAGCCAATAAACAAGTTTGGTTTGAGCTCTTTTATGAAGTAGTAATCAATGTTGAAGTCAAGTCCATCATTAGTCCTTTCATAAAGCCGGTCACAAGTCTGGTCGCCAGACCAGTCTTAGGTAGCTGGGTGAACAATGACAAAGGAATGATTGTGTCACAGTTCAATAACTTATGACTTGGTTTAAGACTGCATGACTCATGAAGGATTTGTGGACCCCACTACATCACTGATTGTAATAAAGGTCATCTGACTATAAGCCCTAAAATTATAACTTTAAATTTCTAACAAGAGCTGTGATTAGCACACTGAAGTATTCCTTAAACAGAACCCGATAGTATGATACAGTGGGTTTCACATTCGTCAACTAACAAGTGACACCACCACATTCAGTGGTCCAGTGGCCAGGACGTCTGCTCAAGAAGACAGAATTCTAAAGGTTTAAGTCCAGACCAAGTAAGTCAGTCAGTTGTTTTTCTCACAAGGAAGAATCAAAATGCAGACCTTACAATACTTTGTCAGCAAATACAAAATTCTGTGTTTTAATACAAGGATTTATTTTCTTCACCTGGAATTTCTTGAGGTTGTGGATGAGGGCATTTCTGATGGTCTGAATCTGGGACGAAATCACGGAGAGCACGGACACGTCGATACGGTTGAACTCGTCGAAGCATCCCCAGGCACCGCACTGAGCCAGGCCGGAGAAGATCTTACCCACAGCCTGAGGAGATAAAGATGATGCATTGGGATGAATGGATGTTAAACGAGAGCTGCCAAGATGAACACCTTGATTGATCAACGCTCCTTCAGGTGAAATCTCATCAAAAAAGTGTTGCAATAATTATAAGTGAATACACTAAGTGACACAACCCAACAAAATGAGCCGCAAGTTGCCAAAATCTTATTTGAATTATAAACCTGGTACAATAAAAACTATAAGAACTCTTAACATTTTCACACTTGCAATGTGAACAGCTACTGGGACGTCAAACCAAGAGGTGATTTTTATCAAAGTGAGGAGTTGAGTTTATTCTACTTCATGCAAAAAAACTAGAAAGATACAAATTGTGCTTAAGATTCATTTTGTGGGATTCAATCACATTTACATATTCAGGACTTTTTACATCATCGGCAGAAAAAGCCAAGCATACTGCATTTTCACTCAGGTCTGGTAAATAACAGTAAAGTGCCCTCAACAGTTCAGGCAAATACAGGTCGTATAATTATTTCACAACTAGCACAATGCTTCTCCCATAACTGGAGGCAAGTCATACACACGCCTTCTCACTCAGCTCTGCCCTCAACAGTTCAGGCACACAGAGGGTGTACAGCGATGTCAGGACGGTCACAGGACAATTCTTTTGAATAACTAACACAATACCTCTACCGTACCGGGGGGGGCAGACCTACAAGAGGGAGCAGTCACACAGCGCCCTCAATTGTTCATGCGAAGAGACAATACAAACCGCCCACCTTGTAGTCCATTCCTTCCCCACAGTTGGTGACCACACACAGCAAGCCCAGGGCCTTGGCCAGATCTTTGGTGGTCTCCGTCTTACCAGTGCCTGCTGGTCCGGCTGGTGCCCCGCCTAGCTGCATAGACAATGCCTGCCAATCAAAAGAACAAAGCTTTCAATGGAACCAAGAACTTCAACTGTGAAAATGCAAATTACTGCTGTGAATGGAGGATACTCCGCCACTAACTACTTCTGCCAGATATCCACAGCCATGTCTGAACTATCTAGCTATAGCTAAAAGCAACACACTTGTCAATGGGAAATGGTTGCAGCTGCTAGGGTAGTGACTTCCATAGGGGCACGTGTCATTGTAAGCCACAGCTGCAACTTCTAGCAGCAGCCGAAGGTGAGTTCCTGTCAATCAATGGCACATGACCATTGTGCACATTCAGCCGAAAATCAGTCATGCACACTCAACACCACTCTAGCCACACTATGTGTCCTTTCTCAGCCTCCTTCTTCAGTTTCACTACATTTATGTCAATTTTTGACCAGCACATGTCATTCTAATTTTAAAAATCCTCACCATACCTGTGTCAGGGTCAAGTAGATTCTGTCGGTCAGCGGAGTGATCACCAGTCGCCCGTTCAGTCCCATGTATTCGTATCCATAGCCAAATGTTCCCGTGCACTGTCGGACGTTCAGCTCGTCTGGTTCCCTGTCCCAGTAGAACCGTAGCTGGCTCTCCCATTCAAACTCCTTGGCATCCAAGATGCTGCACACAACAAAAGTGTAGACTGGTCCTTGACCCAGTGTCTCAGTTTTGTCATATATTAAACCTTTCTATTCAAAAGAAAACCACATCTGTGTAAAGGATCGTCTGTTGAAATCATATTTACCTATCTCTAACAAAGCCGTCGATGATATCTCTGGCATGCACATCAATGATGAGAACGGTGTTGTACTTCTTACGATCATTGTTAGACAAGGGTGATCGCACCTACAGAGGGTCAGAGAGGTGAAAAGCAGAGGCCAACTGAATCACACAAACATGAGAAATGAGATGATGACATGTCAATGAGTACGTGTCAATTTTACACAATATTATCAGTAGACTCCATGAAGCATAGTAGATGAGGGATCTGCAATATTATTAAAGTAAAAGGTTCTAGGTTCAAGGCCCTCTCAAAAGAATTTACATATTAAAAATGTTTTTTACAATTTCAAAGTCATCACAGGCAATGCTTTGCATGCCAAACATTTCAATAAACTTTGCTTTTTAAGTTTGAAATGTCCAATCATGACTCATGCCGCATGTTACTCAATCTAACAAACTGAGTCATGAGCCAACCGAGCAACTTCTAAGTGAAAGGCCTTTTAGGAGAATCTTGCACTGTGCAAATTGGGAGGAGCCCTCTACATTTTTATTTATGTAAAGTCCAGTTTCATCAAGATGTCAAAATGGGTAATACTCCAAAACAAAGAACTCTTGGTTCTTTCTTGTGCAAACTAAGAAGAATTACCACAAGGGGGATCTTGTGGGATCCCGTCACGTCGAGAATAAACCATGGGAACATGGTAGTTTGAGTCCAAGATTAAACTATGCCCATCAGCTAACAAGCTACAATTTCATAGACTTGCTTAAGTACAAAATTTGCTTAAGCATGAAAAAAACCTTGCTTGACAAATCACGTTTCCAGCCAAAACTCTGTGTGATGTATATTGTTTTGGAATGGTATTCACCTGTCTTTTGGTTAGCATGACGATCACATCGATTTTGAGCTGGTAATCTATGTTTTGTAAGCGAGGTTCCTTTGCACTCCAGCAAATTTTGCACTTAAGCAGCTCTATGAAATTGGCCCCTGGGTCTAGCAACGCCGTACCTGCACCACCAGGTCGTTGATCTGTTGATGCATCTTCTTGGCATATTTCTTCATGGCCGTCTTGTCTCCTAGCTTGACCACCTTGTTGAAGACATCCTCCACCTCCCAGGTCCACCAGACCTGGTTGGTGGCCAGTACCACCATGCCTTGAAACTTGTACATCCAATTCACCCTGCACAAACAAAACATCATTAAGGATAGTCCAGTTTCCAATGCACCTACGCACCACAAAACATTATTAAGGATAGTCTAGTTTCCAATGCACCTACGCACCACAAAACATCATTGAGAATAGTCTAGTTTCCAATGCACCTACGCACCACAAAACATCATTAAGGATAGTCTAGTTTCCAATGCACCTACGCACCACAAAACATCATTAAGAACAGTCTAGTTTCCAATGCACCTACACACCACAAAACATCATTAAGAATAGTCTAGTTTCCAATGCACCTACACACCACAAAACATCATTAAGGATAGTCCAGTCTTCTTATGCCTGTTATGTCTTTCCAAGATCAAGGAACTGTATCTCAAAGTTACACAGATTCCTACTTTTCACGGGTTGCTACTTTTGGAAATGAGATTTCTGAAGAAAGACTTGCAGTACATGCTAGCATGGGCAAAGCTTGAATGTGTTCTACTTGAGAGGATTTCACCAACAAAACTGCTTAGAGGAAGGAACGATCTATGTGCACAAATGTGACCGGTTCTAGAAAAATGGGTAATAAGTCGCCAGTTTCAGGTTATGAGTTTGTGATATGACTGGATTGAGTACATCAAAAGCTACAATTTGATATATGAATGACCCCTGTAGTGCACTGCATTCCAGAGATATTTAGACATTTGTATACACATTTTCGGATTCAATAAAGGCACTTTTCAAGAAAAAGCTCAGAAAGTGTCGCGCTTAGAAACACAATACTATGTAGGATTTCCTACTGAATGATCCATTTTTCATCTTTATTCATCAGTATCCATGTTTGTAGTCACAAATTCTGAAATAGAAATATTATAGAAGCTATTCAAGGAAAAAACATTTTTGAAGAAATTTTGGCCTCTCCACATAGAACAGGCCATTGTGTGATTTGGCATTGCACCACTTATTACCCTTTTTTTGCAAAGCGGGTCACAAATGATAAAAGACAGAAAGCTTTGTCACATGGCAAAGTCGTCACTCGGGCTGAAATACCATGCACATGCATGTATGGTACAGAATATAAATGTGTGACACAGGCAATTTTCATCTTATGAAAATCTGGAAAAATAAGATCTCTGTTTGAGGTAGCCATTGTTCATCTGATTCAGCCTGGCCAACCGACCCCTGGTGAGCTGCACTTGGAAGCAGGAGGTTGTGGGTTCGAGTCCAACACGAGTGAGGTAATGACTTTTGTGATGAGCCCCCAGACAACTCTGTTTACATGGTGTTTATCATAAAACCTACAACTCAGGTTTTTATATAAAAATATATAGGGTCTTCACGATGGGTTGGCATCCAATTCCTGGCTGAGACTTTCTCTATATCATCAACGAGGGAGCCCTTGTGCTCAGAACCCACAGACACCATTGTGCTTGCCTGGCACTGACCTGCTGATGTTATCAGCGCAGTAGGTGAAGATGGCCTCCTTGGTGATGAGCCGATTGGTTCGTCTCATCTCCACCAGCACGTGGGTCATCCAGTCTTCCACCCGCCCCTCGGCTGGAATGGCCTGACGGAACTCCATCACCTCTCCCTCGGCCGATATCATGGCGGTCACCAGAGTCTCCCGGTTATTGCCTTCTTGTAGGCGCAGCGAGGCGATGTTATCGTACATCTGAGTGTCAAGTAGGGCAGGGAGAACAGAAAGTCAGGTGATGGGGTTGAAAGTTATTTCAAGGGAAAATAAGAGAACAGGGCTGGTAAGCAAAATTGAAAGAAGACTGATTTGCTAACCAAACAATTAGAGACCTAATCGCAAGCAAGATATTCTGGTCAGTAATCTGTTTTTTGCTGAGCAAACTTTCAATGCTTTCGTGGGGAATTTCTGTTCATCGGCTTTGTTAAATTGGCACAGCAGAGAGCAAGTCTGCAAACAGAAATATGGCTAAGAGATACCAGGGCTGAAACTGGAGGCTGAAGACAAGTCCAACGCACATCCACCAGGGGCTCTAAATAGCTAACAGGCATGAGTTCTCTCCCAATTGGTGATGACTGAGTGAATCCTGTACTTGGGATTTCAACCAAGGTATAAAATAGCAGCAAAATCCGAAAGAGTAGCCCAGAAAAATAAAAAATGTTAGGGCCAGAAATCCTTGAAATCCAACCCAAAACACTGAAAAATCCCCAACCTTGATGATGTGCTCTTGGACGCAGGACGGATCGCTGCTTCCTAGGATGGAGAGGAGCTCGTCGTCAGAGATGAAGAAGAACCTGGGGAAGGCGTTCCTCTTGGAGTCTAGGTAATCGTTTAGGCTCTTCTGGCATCGCTCCAGGCCTGTGCTGATCATTTCCAGATCTTGGAGACGGTTAGGGGCGTGGCAGGAATCCTTGATGCGCGGGTTGGACGCCGTGTCTTGCATGATCTGTAAACAACCACAACGAAATTAAATGAACCCAAGCACTTCTAAAAAGGTTGAGGGTATTTTCAACTGCAACTATACCCTTTTGAGAAACACAGCTCAAAGTTTTGATCTGCATACTTAGTATTCTTACAAATTAGTCATTCGGGAGATATTTTGTGATAAATTTTTCAACCTTAGGGAGACATCGGTCATTAGGGAGACATTTCAATGTCTCCCTAATGCCCCACCTACCAGAGGAAGGCCTAATTTTACCGTCCAAATTTTGAGAGATGATAGATTAAGGTCTAAATTGAAAACATACAAAGTTTGGTTCAGATCAGATTAGGGAATATTTAATTATGGGACAGTTTGTCCATGATCTTAAGGGAATGTCTCCCAAGTGACCCATTTTCATTAAACAGTATAACATTTAAGATTACTGACAACAGTCAAAGTGCAGACTGGCTCGTGCATGGCACAAAAAAGCCACTGTGCCGTTAACAAGCATTCTCCAAATGAATATACTCTTACTGTAGAATACCAATTCACTGGTTCCTAGAAGATGACTCCCAATATGAACCTTTGACTTTGATTACCAGTTCACTGGTTCCTAGAAGATGACTCCCAATATGAACCTTTAACTTTGCATCAACTACACATGTCCTCATGTGTACCCATGTTGATATGGACAAACCACTCCGATCCACATACTTCAAGGAGGTGTTTAAGAAGCTAACCTTCTTGAAGGTCTTGTCGATGGCATCAAATTTCTTGGCCTCTTCCGGAAGCTGAGACCTGATATCGCCACCGATGAAGATGCTTTCTAGGTACATCCACTTACGTTGCACCACCATCCACACCTGGGGAAACATCAGTAAAAGACCACGTAATATTTGTCCTTTTTAAACCTTCAGTCAGTTTCTGTCTGCCAAGTCCAACTTCATGTTAAGTCAATTAAAAAAAGCCCTATTGTTTATTGTGTGGCTTCCGCTAAGCAGATATGTTTATGTTAAGCAGATACTGCACTTGCTCAATAAAATTGTAGCAGTTCATTAGAAAATCTTATGCTGTGTCCAAAAGTCATGGCTAATGCTAAAAATGATGTACCTGCCTATGGAAGCCATTAGATAGTGGCTGTAGCCACTTCCCATAGAAATGTGTGTCACCTAGCTGTAGCCAATAAATTCCAACATGGCCTCACCTCCAAGACTTCCCCAATCAGTGATAGGCTTTTCTCCCAGGTCTGAACCGTGTTCAGGAACGGCCCGATGAACCGCGAGGCCGACATGCTCTGTAGGTTCATAGCATTGTCGTCCAGAATCTGCATGACCTCGTCTACTGACCCCAGGATGTAGCCTCGCTCCTGGGTCCCCTTCATGTACTTGTTGACGCTGAACTTCATGCTCTCCCAGACGTCGTTAACCTCCTTGATGCCCTGTGACAAGAAAAGGTCAGTTTTAAATGCTCAGAATTTTGATACCATAAAAGAAAGTCAAAAACTTTCTGTGCGTCAGGGTTAATGTAATTTGTGAACGAAAATTTTCCTTTGAGAATCAACTTCTTTTTTATGCTATAATTAAATTACTTTGATTAGATCATTAACACAGACTAGAACAGACACTAAAATGGACCAACAGACTTTAATGAAGTGAACTGAAAATTGGCATGAATTACAATACATGATTGGCAATGGCATCTTCGTCGGAATGAGCACAAATATGAACTCTCACCTTTTCAATACTCAATTCCTTGGAGGCACTGGTAACTATGTCCCCGATCACGTCCTTGAAGTTGTGTAGCTCCATAGCAAAGAGGTTCTCCAGCGTGAACGTGTCTGGGTTCATGTCGAAGGACTTACCCGTCTTGTTCATCAGTTCCTTCCAGTGTCTGGGTAGGGGTCAAGAGGTCAAAAGGACAAAGGTTATAGCAACTGAAGGACAAGGTCCATATATGCTCTTTTACTATTGTGCAGATGTTGAAGAGCTCAAATATGTTTACTCTAAATGAATGTCTGCCTGAAATAAAGGTTCACAGGGTCTACAAACTCGGCAAACAAATAGTAGAACTTTATTGGTGTCTGGTACCAAGTTTTATAAAATGAAACCCTCTACTTCATCATTTCCACTAGAAACTTTTTAAAATTCTCTACTAGGCAGGAAATCAATGACACGTTCTTTGTACTTCAACTTTCAAGGGCCATCAAATCCCATGTAAAGTAACAGTGGCTGGGCTCTACCTTCCTTAATCCTACAAAAGCCTCTCAGACTTGTGTCAAATTTTGCAGGCTACGGGTGGGGTTCAGCGCAACCATGTCATGCCTTTCCAGACCAGTGATATTATGATGGGCACATCTCAAATCATACCCGAGCCCTGTGCAGCTTGGGAGGTATTAAACTCAGTGAGCTATTAATCCTTGGAACTCCTCTTGTGCTCCATAGAGTAGTTCAGAGACCAGACTTGGAAGCAATTGCTGAACTGGACTCTTGTTTGTGGACAAGTGGTATTTTGGATGAATCAACAGGTCCTGACCTTTCTCGAAGTGCCTCGTTCTTGAGATCCACAAACAGCGGGATGGAATCTTTAAATTCCTTCATTCTCCCCTCCACCATGTGAGCTGTGGAGGTGCTCTTGACTTCCCTGGGTAGCTTCTTGAGGTTCTTGATGTAGGTGTCAATGCCTTCAACCAGGTGGTTGACATTGAGGTTGGCCCACAGGGTCTGGGCCCACTCCTCGCGAGCGGCCTGGGGGAGGAGAGTTTCACAAGATTATTTGTGACCCAATCGAGTAAAATAAATTGCAAGTTGCCTAGGCCACTTTAAGGTTAAATATCTCCAAAAGAATCAATCAATGGGCTCTGAGCTGGACCTAGAGAGGGTCCAATCATGTCATCAATGGAGGCTCCTTTGGTAGCAACTGCATGTCACTGGTTCACGAATGACTATGAAACACAGGTGTTGCAGTTGCATCGCTACAAGCAAAATGAACACTCCTGACCTACATAACTCTTTTCAACCAATGAGGGGGTGCTTCTGCTCAGACGGATAGGAACCCTCAACATTTGCACCCACATAATCCTTATTTTTACCAGTTTTAATTTGTCAGTTACACACCAAACAGACAGCTAAACCACAAAATAAAGAATTTTAAGCAGCTAGAGTTAACAGAAGCAGATTGAATTTCTGTAGCTGGAACGCAAACAGTTATCCCCCAGATGGCAAAACAAGACGGTTATAACAAAGTGTGGCTTTGGTAGGTAAACGACTTGTAACAGAAGGTCCTTCATACCTTCTGCTGTTTGTAGATTTCATAGATCTTATCCAATCCGGTCATCTCTTTCTGTACTTGGAGCAGCTCGGGGTACATGGTGATGGGCAGGTCAAAGAGCTTCTCAGCGTTGGCTAGCTCTTGGCGATCCTTCTCATACATGGAAAGCTCGCGCTTGAAGCTCTCTAAGATCTCAACACCTGTTTCAAAATCACGCAAGGCTGGTCAAAATCTCTGGCTGACTTCAAAAGATAATGTACTGGAGTTGCTAAAAATCAGAAATATGCTCAGCATGGGAAACATAGCCAGAACATGTTACCAGCCGAGAACTCATGGTGTACGCACTGACAGTAACTTGTCAAATTTTGCTTCACATATAAATTTGCTTAGCAGGATATTGTATTCGGCAATGCTAGGACATTAAGCCTATACGTAACTTGTATCATATATTTATCAACAGATAAAGGTGTAACATCTTTTATATTGAGCTTAACACTTAACCCTTAAAATCACTTAACCCAAATCACAAGGGTGGGAGCCCAGCCTATTCCACCTTCTTGCTAGAGACACATCCACATACATACCCCTGTCCAGGTCATTGCCGACAGCTCCTGGGCCCTCTAGACGGAACTTGCTCTGGAAGTTGTTCAGCTCGGTGCTGAAATTGCTGATCTGGTCTTGCGTGATCTGAGGGAGGGTATGTGAAAAAAACACAGATCATTTAGTGGTACCATGCTTTGCCAACTCATAAGTTTAGGCACAAAAGCTTTGCTGTTTAGCATTGTTTTGATGCTGATATTAATCTTATGATGGATACCCCACAAAACTATCAAAAGACCCCACACGATTATCACAAGACCATCACAAAGTACTAACAAGCCTACCAAAAAGACCATCTTAACAGCGTCATAAGACCATGGCAAGACTGCTGCAAGATCATCACAAGGCAATCGCAAGACCAACATGAGATCATTGCAAGGTGATCACAAGACCAACATAAGATCATCACAATACAAAAGATGAATTAACACAAGACCCCTGGTCTGAAGTCACAAGCTATTCGAACGGCCTGCGACAAAAGCATTCCGTGATCAACGTGTCTCCGACTTCGCCCTCACTGGAAAGGAAAAACAATCTGCCCTGCCATGGACTCACCTCAGTGAACTTCTTCTTGACCACGATCAGGCTGGCGTCCACGTGCTTGGACTCCATGAACAGGTCGTCCCAAATCTGCTTGATGTTGCGACACAGCTCCTTCTCCTCGTCTGAGACCTCGATGCGGTACATCTGCAGGGTCCGGTAGCGCTCCAGGATGTCCTTGATTCGCATCTCCACCTCCAAGGACATGTGCTTGATGTCAGAGATGATGCGAAGGACAAACTTCAAGTCCTCCAATGTGTCAGGCGTCTTCTTGAGGTCCGTAGACAGGGTCTGTAGATTTGAAGACATTGACAGTTCCTTTAGCCATCCAAACACATCAGGGTGTGAATGAGTCGTTATAAAACCTCCCCACATTCATACATTTCCTACGAGAATCTGGCACCGATTGTAACAAATCCTGTCAATGAAAACTTTCATCAGTCCTCCCTCACTTACCGTTAGCTCTGTCTGAAGACTGTTCAAGTCCTCGCTAGCCGTGTCCTTGAGTAACGTGCCAAGTGACTCCACCCATTTCTGGGCGTGGTCTCTGACGGTGTCAGCTAGGAGTCCCATGTGGAGGCGGACGCAATCCTGGTCTTTGATCTTGGGCTGATTTTCCACCTGTTGAGAAAAAAAAAACAAGACGGCAGAAAATGCGAGTATGGTCTTAAAACAAGGTATCTCAACCACGATCTATGGGACATTATTTCAGCATGACTTTTCAGAGAAGATCCTCTGAGGCTGGCTTTCCACATATCAGGGTGAAAATGATGACAAATGATGCAACCACAAGACTGACCTCCTTGGCCAAGTTGGAGTAGAACTGGAGTTTGTCGTCGTAGGCCACACAGGTCGGTTTCTTACTGGCAAACTTCTCCAGCATGATGGTCTTATCCAGCTTCCACAGAGGACGGTATCTCTTCCACCTAAACAAAACCAAAATGACAAACCCTTTTTATTCCTATACAGTTAACCTCGGAAGGTTTAACATTACTGGAGAATACATCTCTACTGTCCAAGATAAACTTCATATTTCAGAGGCTTAGCAAAACAGGCCATTTCAGCAAATACCTAGGATCAATAAAAAAGCCTAAAGGAGGGAGATAAATCAACCTGAACCAGATAGCTGACATTCAAGGCAGGCTGGTGCCTTTTATAGGCGTCATACACTTCCTACTCATCTTCACAACCTTCATCAGGGCACCAGACCACATAAAAGCTGGTACCTGGGATGCGGTAATTAACTCCACACTTGTCTTCACCAGATCCCTGCTGGGGACCAGACCAAGATGGCTGCCTCTTACCTGCCGAGGTACTTGTTGTGGCTGGTCAGGGTCTTCTGGATCTGGTTGGAGGCCTGCACCACCAGGTCGATGATACTGCCGTCGGCCGAGATGTCAGAGAAGAAGCTGAAGATGAACGGCTCATCTTCACCCTCAACATTCTGGGGTGGAGTCTCAATGCAAGTACCGTGCATCCAACGGATGAAGTTCTTGGTCCTGAAATCAAACAGGTGAATCAGTTCAGAGCTGCTCTGATGCTAAAGATGTTTCCATATTAAGTTGGCATGTGTATGAATATTTCACCATTAGTATAGGTGCATGAAGTGCTCATACCCTTCCAAGCACTTTTGCATGAGTATTTGATTTTGATGACTTTGTCTGAGTATGAGTGATATTGTATGAGAATGAGTAATTTTATAAATGAGTATTTGCGATTTTTACGAGTACTTTACCACAAGCATGAGTGCAAAAACATTTCATGTAATGGTGAGTGCATTAACATGAGTCTGAGTACAAGTACTTCATTGTGAGCACAAGTACTCATGCGAGTCTGAGTAAAAGTACTTTATTGTGAGCACAAGCACTCATGCAAGTCTGAGTACTAGTAGCATGAGTACACAAATACTTGAGTATAAGTATTTCATAATGGCATCATTTATTTTTTACTGATGAGGCAAATAAAAAGAAATTCAATTTTAAATGATAAGGGTGAATTTGTAGAACATTTTATTCCCCACCCTTCCACACAGTCTCGGACACACTGCATGGTCAGTTTGTAGATCTCATTGGCTGCTGGCACCAGGATGATCTCAGGAGCGGACAGCATGGCATCAATCTGGAACAGGGGCTTGTCTGTGATCATGGCGTTGTTGAATTCAATCAGATTGCGGGATATCAGCTGTAGGCCAGACAGGAAATCATCAATAATATGCTCTCAGAGCTCGTTTCCCGAAGTAACTTATTGGTTAAAGAAATACTTTAACAAGCAAAAGGACTAACGCTTCCATCTCAAGATCAACCCACGTTCAAAGAAAGAACTGCGAGTAGATAATCACCACAATTTTTTACAGATCAAAAGTCAATCCATTTCTTGTACTTGTTCAACCAACAAAATGATTCAGCATGTATCAGGTTATCATGTCTGTTCTAAAGTAAGCAGAGATTCTTAGCCGTAACAGATGCACAAAACAACATTAGCCACATTTCAAGCTATTATGTTACAAAGTTATGCATCCCTCTTTAACCAAAAGGTTGACCTATCCCCCCTCCACCAGTCTTGCCTAGGATACCCACCTTCTTCAGGGAGTCATACACCCTTCTCTCCCAGTAGGCATAGTAAGCCTGCAGCCTGGGTGATCTCCCGGTGTTAGTGTGGACCACCAGGCCTTCCATCTTGGTCAGGAGGGGTCCGATGGCGCGGTACTTGCGGGCGAGCTGCTCGAAGGTGTGCATGCGCTCTCGCTCAATGTGGTCAAAGTATTCCTGATCAAGAAAAGGTTTTTATTTAATGACATTCACTATGTCTTACTACACTGTCTTTAAACGAGCTGCAGAGCAAGTTTAACTAGTTTTCATCAGAATGTGCACAAAACAAGAGCATCTTTGAGTGACAGGGATGCATTAGGGTATTGGTGCATGATGGTAACGATGCACATAAATCTCTGGGTAACACAATGGCTTTTTAGTTTTGCCAAGAATGTACTTAAGTACAGCGTGCTGAAACTCTTCTTACTTTGGACTTCAAAGACTGGGACTGACACAGCATGAGATCTCTACTCTGAGTGCACTGTGAATATAACACAGCCAAACCAAAACTATGTATGTAACAGGCTTTGTCTGAGATAACATCTCGAGTTTGAGATTCAAGAACTCCCCGTTTTACCTTGCAACCAGGTAGAATTTCCCCTTCCATCTGACTGCCAGGTCCCTTGAAGAGATTTGCGTGCTCCACTGCCTTGAGCCTGGCATCAATGTCCTTGGCGTTCTTCTGGATTTGGTTGACTAGCGACTCAAACTTGGAGATGGCCTGTGGGTTTGTGAAAATTAATCAAAATATGACGACAGTGAATCAAACTATTCCAAACTCTGTCTTTGTGCTCATTCTGGTGAAGTATGTTGTTTCCCAGGTATCTACAACGTAATCTTGACTTTAAATCTGTCCATGTGGGAACCAGTCAGGAAGCTATTATGTACCTGTTCACAGCGGGTGATGTAGTCTGTGATACCAAGAGAGTTCCAGTTGAGACGTTTGTGTCCAGACTTCAAGGTGCGTCTGAGATCCTTCAGGTGTTCATCAAGCAGCTGGGTCTATAGATGTAAGAGGATTATCACACAGCCATTACATGAAGTCTTGGGTGTTGAACAGTGGCTAAGTACAAGAACTTGTGTAAGCTTGTGAGAAAAACTTGAGGCTTTGTACAAATCAACCGGCTCCGGCTATGACCAACGTACATGTCTATAGGAAGCCGCAAGCCAATGGCTTCCCACAGGCTCATGTTATTTTTAGCCACAACTTTTAGACATAGCTGTAATTCATGCACTTACTAGTTCTCAAGTTAAAGAATCAAGCTTTACATGCATACTGCTATTGGGGAGTCAGGTTGGCAAGTGGTTCTCTCCTCGCCATCCACGTCTAAGGCCCGGGTTTGATTCCTGGCTCAGTCCACATGAGGATTCCGTGGGTTTTCCTCCCACCTCTAAAACTACAACTGCTTCTTTTTGTCTCCTCTCTCTTGACAGGAAGACGTGGGTCATTTGGGGGCTGCCTGAGGCACCCTTTAGTATGCAATTGGCTCGACCACGTATGAAATTTGTGCTTTATAAATGAATAAATGATTAAATTTTGACAGATAAACAAAATGTTGCACTTGTGGAACACAGCTTGATGAAAGGGAGAGGTAGGGCTGGGTAAATGGGGGGGAGGCTGGATTGAGGGGGAATGAATTCCTAAATGCTTACCTCAGCATTGTTAATGGAACTGATGGCCGAGTGATACCTTCCCAGCATATGTCGCAGTCCGTCATTCCACCGAAGGTATTTATCTTCCTGAAGATCATAAAAATACACAAGATAACTTACATTCACTTCAAACCAAGGTCAGACAGATCACACTTGGCCAATGAATTTAGACTGACATTAATTTATTTTTCTTTGCTTTTCATCTTTCAAAAGGAAAAGTCCTTGATAGGTATAAAAAATATGAGCTTGACAGAAAAAATAAATGAGGAAATTAGCTTGAAACCAGCGTTGTAATTGACACTTGTACAAGACCATGACAAGACCAATACTAGACCACCAGAGAGAGATCAAGTCACAAGCTTTCAAATGAATTGCAACAAAAGCAGTCCTATGTCACTATCCACCGTTACCCGTGACTGGTCATGTGACTGGTCTTGTGACCGCTCTCAACTATAACACTGATACTAACCTGAAGAGCCACATTGCGGGCCAGCTCTGGTATAGAGAAGCCTAGCTGTTCCATGTACTTGGTCTCTACTATGATCTCAGACAGCTCTGGAGCAAAGTCTACCATGTACTTCACATCTGCGCCTGGGTTCAAAAGATAATCATTTTTTGATAAATCTGACAGGTCTATTACGTACTTCCAAACAGAAGGTATCAGAAATACAAAGCATAAAATAGAATACTCACAAACATCAAACCAAATAAATTTGCTTAGCAGACAGAAAATGTTTGTTAAGTAGAAGTTGCCTGACAGAATGTTGTAAGATTGATCTTGTTTTGTATGGGGAATTGAATTAAGTTTTTGACTTGCAATAATCGAACCTCTGGGAAACCTTATTGGTTAGAATTTCAAATCTGCACAAGAAATTGCAACTCTCTCCTTGTCTGTTTTTGCCCTCCCAAAATACTGCTAAGCAGAACGGTTAATCATTCTGTTCCAAATTTTCAAGGGATATCAAGGGATGCATTTTAGCAAAAATACTCGACCAAAGATCAGCTACTGGGAGGAGATATTGGACTATGTCCAAATATTCTGGCAGTGGCTTTAAATAACATGGATGTCTATGGAAGCCACTGTTCTAAAGGCTGTGGCCACTTGCCATGGACATGTGTGTTACACTCAGCCGTAGCCATTGATGAAATATCCAAGAGGTCCCACTGGTCGGAGATTCTTACCAAGCATGGCATGATTGCTGGCTGAGCTTCCTCCGTTCCCGTCGGCGTCATTGTGCGTGATGGCGACGACTGCCGTTGAGGGCGCTGGCTTGGTGAGTAGGTTCCTTTTGAGGAGGCTAGGGAGGATGCCTTCCACGTACTCCCGCCATTGCTCGTACTTCTTCTCCTCGTACTCCCGCATCTGTCTGGCTACACCCAGATACTTGCTCCTCGCCTTCAAGGAAATAAGACTTACGATTACTGAACATGCCAATCCTTAATGATTTATCCAAACCGAAGTAAGTAGGCCTAAATTAATTGACGAGATCTGTTAACCTCTACAATCATAAACGGCAAATTTGATAATTTTTGACCCACATTAAGGCACGGAAGCGAACTAGAATGTGAAACTGTGATATCAGATCAGGTATTTGTGCTGCCAATTTGCAAAAGTTGAATGCATTGGGACTTGAGCGAATTTTGCCTTCGCCTGATGCATGAACTAACCTATCGACGTTCAGGTTAATGAATGAATAAGTTCCATGATTCTAGATAGAGCAAATATCTAAGTCTTGCTCAAACCTAAAAGCATATTCTCTGACACCTGCCAAACCACTTTCAATGACTTTTCTACCGTGCTGAATCCTCCAAATTCATGCAAGACTAGATTTCACCAAATTCTGGGTGGTTGGAGTTTAACCTTATATACTCTGAGATTCTTCAAGATCCATCTGGAGGTTTGGGAGAATTTTGTAGGGTTGTGGAAGGTAGAACCCAGCCTACTTTATATGGGGCTTGATGACCTTTGAAAGTAGCAGTAAAGAGAATGTGCCATTGGTGTCCTGCACAGTGGAGGATTTTGTGGGATTGTGGAAGGAGTACAGGATTAAGGAAATCAGTTTCTGTGAAGCATTCCAGGACGTACCGCCTTTCCGTACTCGCTGTGCAGAAGATCCTCCATGGACTGGAAACGGATGATGGTGTGCTTGATACGATAGAAAAGGGAACGCTCCCAAGCAATAGCGCCCCCTACAGGTGGCTGGTTCTTGGAGACAGGCGGGTTGTCCTGATGTTGCTTGAACAAGGCATTGACCGTATCCACCTGGGGAAGAATGACCATAAATAACGACTACTTATCACCATGGAAACAAATCATATTTGCGACAACTATATATTTCGGGGAGTACTCTTATTCTGCACAGTAATAAATTAGCCTGAATGCAAAAGCTTCAACTATATGGATCCAACTCTTTTGCAAACTTTGCTTGTTTCAGAATATTTTAGTGAACAATTCAGTAAGCAAATAAATCACCCACCCTTAAGATTTACATGATTTCTGACAAACTCGTAAGCAGCATGTATGACAGATTTGATTTTCACATCTAGTTATTTCTTTGGTTTACGGCAACACAGCTCACACTTTCATCAAACAAGACACTTTCAAGATTAGAAATAGACAATGCCCTTTGCAATTCATCTGAGCAAATGTCTATGACGTGAACGATTTTACCCTGGGTAAAAGACCTCTCAGCAGAAAAGTAGCATATCGTCATGCCTACCTCTTTCCCATACTGCACCAGAATGTCATTGAACTTCTTCATCATCTGCGAGTTGATGGCCTCCCGCGAGCGGATGTTCTGGAACTTCAGTAGCATGTCGAAGGCGCCTTCAGCCGAGCGCAGCGTCTTGAAGGACTCATTGATGAAGTGCTTGGCTTCCTCCTCGATGGCCGCCACCTCCTTGTTAAACCACTCCATCACCTTGCGCCATTGGAGTTGGTGCTTCAGGCCAAAGGGGTCAAAGCTCACCTGGGGTCAGAGGTCAAAGGGTAGATTGGAATAAGTGCTGATCAACCCTTGATCCTATCTCAGCAGGTATGTGGCCTAGTGGTTAAAGTTTGTGACTCAGGAACGTGGGGCTGGGGGTTCGAATAAATTGGGGCCTTGGGCAAGTCACTTTACTCCCATTTGTGTCTCTCTGCCCAAGAGTATCAATGAAAAAAAAAATTTGCCTGTGACAAGGTTCATATTCTCAACACCCCCCAAAAATTCCACGACTTTTAATGAATTTTATGGTCCATTTTCAAAGACTTTTAATGACTTCCATAATCAATCTCAGGGCTTCAACATAACAGTAATAACTGTCTGTGATTCGCAGATTGGCGCACTTAACGCAAAGTATTAAAACGTGTCTTGAAAGACACGACACAATTATAAATTAGAAGATGTAAGGAGGTGAACATGTAATGACTTTAATGACTTTCTACAAACATTTAATGACTTTTCCAGGAATTTCATAACCACAATAAATTTAAAGATTTTGAAGGAACGTAATGACCGCTACGAACCCTGTATGAGGAAATAAGCAGGGTTACTAACAAGAGGCACCTTGTAACCTCTGGCACTGAAAACACAGTCATTACTATTCTCATCCAGCCGGTCAGAAAATCTCGCTTACCAAATTTATGTGCTAAGCAAAAAAAAAGCAGAACATCATTCATAAAGACCATACACTCTGTGCCCTTATAACCGGTAACCCAGGCCCCATCTTTCTGAGAAAATAAATTTTGATGCGGTCGGTTGGAATACTGCTGGGGAGTCTGACTCAAAGTTTTCTGGCAAATGATTATGGAGGGGACAGTGCAGTGTTTTCATGGTTTTATAGCAAGAATCCAAGTCGAGATAGGCACATGAAGTTGAGTGAAAACAGGAGGTTGAAGGCAAACGAAAGTGGTAGACAAAAAAATTCTGGGTTGAGATCAGGATAGGAGAGAAAACAAAGTAGCACTCACGTCTTGAATGGGCTCCACAAGTCCATCCACTCTCTTGAGAACATCTTCGATGCGTTGAGGATCACCGGTGACCGACTTCAACTCGGGGCCAAAGATGTGGTAGAACTCTTGCAAGACCTGCAAAACAGACGGAAATAAACTCAGGCAATTGGCAACAACTCTCAAGAAACAATTTGACCAAGGCTTTGCTGAGTTATTTTTTGGATTGCCGCAACGAGGTTGTAAATACAAGGAGAGAAGTGTAAAGAACATATTTGTACAAGAATACATGGCTCAAAAAATTTGGAGTGGTAATGTGACCACATCTAGATGGTACTTTCTGCTTACAACCATGACGTTACTTGTGAAATTCACAAGCAGGAAAAGAGATTCCTGGGCCAAAAGGACCCTAACTGGACACGAGCATTGATCTTGATTGTTTTCTGCCAAACTTTGCCAAGCACGATTTGGGAGTGCAATGCTTCCAGAAAGTGGAAATGTATTTGCCACTCGTCAAAAACGAAAGATGGAACTTGTCCTGTTCCATCATTTATGTCAGGTTTGGCTTATCCTACCTGTGCCACGTCGTAGATGTCCTGGCAGATTGTGGCCATGTAATCTGTCCTCTCAAAGAGACGCTTGCGGTCAAACTCCCATCTGGCATCTCGCCCCGACGCCTCAATCTTCGCCCGCACCTCAAAGTAGGATTCCTTCCACAACTCCAGGGTTTTCTTGGCTTCCAACGTCCTTGCTTTAATCTGAGATGGTGTTTCCCTGTCAAGCAAAACAAAAAGAAATTCAAAATATAAATTCAAAGAAAAACTATATTCATCATATCCACTTTAACTGTAGAACAAAAAAGGTTCAAATATTACAATAAAAAGCTCTCTTCGTCTTTTTAAATGCACTTTCTCCCATATCTTTTAAATGACTTTTTTAGTTTTCTTAATTTAACATGTTTAATGATTGTTGGGTTTGTCTTTAATCTCACCTCAGCTTTTTTTTTTAAAGAATGCACATTCCATTTATGTCAGGGACTTGGACCGATATCATCTTCATGACATCAGTCTTAGTTGGCTTGCTGAAACATTAATCGATGGCACAAATCCTCACTGATATGAACTACTTACTTGAATATGGTTCTGATGTTGATGACCTTGGCAACTCTCTCGGCCAGCTCCCATGCGATACGTTCCATCAGGGGCACCATTCGCTCATCTCGGTTGTAGTGCCTGGATATGATCCACACCATCCGGAGAGCGTTCATCATGGATGGTAGGGTGTCCAAAACAATTTGGAAGCCCGCTCCGTGGGTGACGTTTTTGAAGTGTCTTTCCAGAGTGCTGAGGAATCGGACGTTATCCTTGGCTTCGACGTGGTATTTGTTCAGCTCCGAGCGGTTGAGTTCGAAGCTCTGGAGGACAGCGTGATCTCCCATAGTGTCTCTCTTGGCTAGAATCTCCAGCATCTTCTTAACGGTGTGGAGTTTGAGCTGCTCAGAGAGGGCACTCAGCGCTGCATTGCGCTCCCGCCAGAAGTCGATCTCGGCCAAGGGGCCGTCTCCCTGCGGGGTCTTCTTGAGCTGGACCTCCAAGGCGCTGGCAATCTGTTTGGTCCACTCCAGGCAGGCCGTCTCAATCTTGTGGACCAGGATGTCGTCTTTGGTGAGCTCAGCCACATCGCCATCCAGGTTTAGATGGGGCACGTCCAGTCGTACCTCCCCCTCGATCTGCTGGATGGTACGGCTGATGTGGGTGGCAAACTTCTGCATATTGATGAGGAACTCGTCGCGAAGCATGGCCCGGTGCTGGGACTCCACCAACTTCTGCTGCTGTGTGACGTCCTCGTCTTCATCCTCCTCATCCATGTCATCCTGGGAGGTGGAAGAGAGAGCAGCTTGCTGCTCACCGGCCGTAGGGGCCTCGCCGTTCTTGTGTGAATTGAACGACAACAACGGGATGTAGACCTGTCATGAAAATTAGGGGAGCAAAAGTAATGGTTTAAATAAATGCTGAATCTTTAATTATGAAAACAGTTCAACATCTCAAAGAAAACAATTTATATTTCAGAAATTTGGCTCTTCCAAAATTAAAGACAATGAGTTAAACAATCCAGAGAGATCAAAAGACTTCCTGATCAGTTGTGTTATAATAATACAGCTGATGTTCATTAGCAGAGCTACACCAATTCTTGTTTTTTTAACACATAATAAACACTTTCCTCCCTGACAATCGAAAGAATTTATACCAAGTTAACACAACCTCCCTACACAGTTTGCAAATAAGCTTCTAAGATTTTCATGACCGATTTATAAAAAAAACCACAATCTAATTCATCAAAGTAACTCTTCCAGGATTTTTCTCCGCAAGGTTGTTTGGAAAGGATGTCAAAACAATCTGGTCATCTCTGTAGCTAAAACCTTTTGACACGATGAACATCTCTGTATATTCTCTTATTTTCGATGTAGCACGGGGTCCTCTTATTTTTTCCAAATACTCGTTCCTAATTCAAACAAACTGCCTGACCTGCATGATGACTTGCTCCAGCATGGTCAGAGAGCTGCCGTTCAGCACCCCAAACTCAAAGAACTGCGGCAGGCTGGTGTTGGCCTCTTCCAGGCTGTTGGGCAGCTCAACCATGCCCGGCGTGTTGCGTAGGAAGTACACGCAGTCGTTGTTGCACACCTCCTCAGGCACCGTGCCGTGGCACATGTGAAGCAGCGTCCGCTCAATGGTCTGCTTGACGATTTTCTGGAAAATTTTACGGGAAAAATGCTGAGGAGTTATAGATTGATCTACTTTTTGGAATACCCATCTGGGGTTTCTAGGTGGACATCAGGTGGTAATTTACTAATTTACTAAAGCAGCTACAGCAAGATATTATGTACTTATGAACTAAAGAAGGCATTACACACCAGTGCTAAACTTGTTTCCAGCCTCTTCCATTATTTTCTAGATTTTTATGGAGAGCACGGACAGCAGTTTTCCAGTAAGGAGACTTATCGCTGTTTCATGTGCGTAAGTGTTAATTTTTCTGATTCTTATGCAATTCAGAGTGTCCTACTGTGATTCAGCATTTCAGATCATGCACAATCCATGAGCACAAAAATCTTCTCGATATACATCCGCTGGGCGAAAAACTGTCACCAGCCAAAATGATGAACAAATTGCATCTCTTGTGACTGCGTCATTGTTGAGCTTTGCAGTTGCTGGTACAGAAAGGCTCTACAAAATTGGCCAAACCATTTGAACATTTACAACTGGTCGGTAACTCAAAAGACGAGCACCTCAGTAAACTGAAGGTAAGCTACGATCTACAGTCCCACAAGATCTACACACCATCTGCGGTACTCTCTCTGGCGAGGGCGCTATAACTCCATCAATGCCTTCCTCCGGTTTGATCTCCTCTGGTTCCTTAGGCTCCTCCTTTGGTGGTTCCTCTTCCACTTTGGCTGAGGACACGCCCTTCTTGCCTTTCTTCTTTTTCTTTTCTGCAAAGAGGCGTCAAATGGGAGTGTAACCATGCTTCAGGAAACATTGGCATAGCAACACTGCACACTGATCAGCAGACGTGAGGGCACACTTCAAAGCATCACTGAGAGATGAGTTAGGTCAGAAAATTTACTTGCTGAGTCAAGTTGAAAGCATATTGTAGCTTTGTAAACGAAGGGCTGGCTAGGGTTATATTCTCAACAAAGCAAAGCCTTCTCAAAAACGCATGCATAAGGTTTAACCATGCTTCTCTGTTACTGACCAACACATCGCTTTCATGGAGGAAATGGTAATTTCAAAAAGTTCATTTGAGATTAACACCTGTGCTCAGAAATACCCAGCAGAGAATGTTTGAAAAGCTCTTACGCTGTGTCTAAATGAGTTAACTACATGCACTGTCAGGAATAATATATGCACTTCTTAGTGGCTTCCATCGAGGTGTGTATGACTGCAAGCCATGGCCTGGTAATTCAAAGGTTGCCTTACTTTTCCCCTTTTCTTCTTCCACCGGTGTTTCGGCCACAGCTGGGGTCACAGTGGCCTCAGTCAGCATGCCATCTTGTGCAGATGTAATTCCATCGATTCCTTCTCCTCCTTCGACATTCTCATCATTGAGAGCTTCCAGGGTTGGATCAAGCTCTGATGGCTCTGCAGAAATAGAGAAGTTTTGATAATAACCATTGTACAAAAGTTCACACTTGATCCCACAAAGTAAGTGTTTAGCGCTGTCTTTTTTCAGTATTTTGTTTTAGTTAGTAAAAAAACTAATGGAAATTAATGTTGACGTGTTGATTATTCAATTAAATTTTGGAAAGAATTCCATAAAAGGACACCGCTCGACACCCAGTGCACAAACCCAATAAAACTTGTCTGAAAATTTTCAAGTATTTTCTATTTGAATATCTCAATATTTTCACTGGTTAATTTGACTTTTTGGGCATACTTATTGCTTTCAGGCAGCACCAGTATGTGAAATTCTTTACAAATTTTCCATTAATCAAAAACATGTTCAATTAAGCAAAATCACAAACTAGGCATGACTCAGTCAATTCAGAAATTCCACGGATGTAGTACTACTTCAATGGGGCGGCGAGGACATCTACGACTTTCGCAAAATGGCAAGTAGTAACCAATGAAAACAGTGAACGTTTCTGCAATTGTTTCAGTAGCATGTTAACAGTAAACTTGCTGATAACGCACCAATTTCCACTTCAACTTCGATCTCTTCCTCTTGTAATCTCTTGTAGAAGATGGCAGCTGACTTTCCCTCTTCGGGAGTTTCGTTGAGGAACTTTGCCAAAGCTCTCTCGTATTCGCCATCATCCCGATTCAAAAGTTCCTCAAAAACTTCAGGGTCTGTGATGTTTAGCGCACAGTAGACCTTGTCACGGAGCCACTCAAATCTTACGTCATCCATATCTAATTCAGGCGTTACTTGGTATTCATAATGAGCTGGGAGACAGAAATTTCATTTGATTTTTGCAAAGTTTATCATTCACATCCAGATCCCCTGGAGGCGGCCATCTTGGTTTTGAGTTTACGTTACAGCCGCATCACAGCTAAATGGTCCCTTTACTAATTGATTGAAAATAAGTGCACACGATAAATAGATTTTATTAACAGATGCAGATTTTTAATGAAGATGGAATCAATTGATTCTATGTGTTTATCTTTGGAAAAGTTTTATCTTGTTGTGTGATTGGTAAATTTGGTTTGAACAGCGGAATGCGTATAAATATAATTTTGATATAAGATGTAAACCGGTCACATAGTTTTAGATACGGTTGCTGTTGCTAAGGCCCGCTTCTGAGCAAACCACAGGATTATTATGATTGACCAAGATATTATGATCACCCAAATGACATTTAAAGTAAACTGCAATAGCACTGGGTGCTGTTAATTGATATCTTTGCAGTAAATAGTGTGTTATTTTGCTGGATCTGAAATCACGTCATTTATCGCGAGAACTAGAAGCGCGCCGATTCAAGAAATGACTTGTGTTTTACAGCCACTTCGTCCATTTACCATTGTACCCATTTGCCACTTTGCCCATTTAGCACTTCACCCATTTGCCACTTCGCCCACCGTGCCACAATACGCATGCCCTAATTTCACAAGCACGTACGCCCGTATTTAATCGACAAATCCCCGCATCCTTCAAACTGATTATTACTTGCTATTTTTTAGATACAATAATCATAACATCAAGACTCATGCACATTTTAAGTATTTCAAAAGCATTGTTTCTGTTTACATCAAAGAATTAAAACCTTGACATTCTCTATATCCACCCTATCATAATGTTGTTTTTGATGTTTTTATCTTTCCTGGCATTCAAAGTGGGTTGGGTAATTGTTTTAATTTGTCCTCCTCTGAGCTAGTCCTCTCTTTAATTTTGAGCGGCTGTGCATGTGGGCGAAGTGGCGCATGGGAGAAGGGAGAAGTGGCATGTGGGCGAAGTGGCAAATGGGCGAAGTGGCAAATGGGTGAAGTGGTTGTGGGCGAAGTGGTAAATGGTGAAATGATCGACACCGGTTGTTAGTCTTGGCTGCAGTCTTTTTGGAATATATAGATTTGATATTTAATTACTGCTAATTGCATAGGCTGCGCCTGTACTTAAAGATACAAAAATGCAGGATTGTACAACTGCTTTGTGTAGAATCGTGTGTAACGTTCCACTACCTGCGTACCGCATTCACTTATCCCGGCAACATATATCTCACATGTAAAGGTTGACCGGTCTTTGTAGGGCCTATGAGTAGTACTAGAGAAATGAGAGAGCTAGGACAACCTCAAAAATTGAAAATTTCTTCCTCTCCAAAAAATGTTTAAAATCCCAAAATTCCCGAACCCCCAAAACCATGTCAATAATTTTTGCCAACCAATTTGAATACGTAAAATTAGTCGCAGCCCACGCCGCCTGGTTATTCACTCCGACCCACAGCCGTGAAAGAAGACCTCATACTTTAAGCGAAAAAGGGCGTCCGACGCCGGCAGCATCGCACCTGCTTGGTGCAGGAAACGATCGAAGCACGGTCCTAAATGTTATCGCCCTTATCAGATATTTATCCCCAATTATTTACTTTGATTGTAGTGGGTTAATATATTGAAAAGCATCAAAATCACCAAAATCAAAAATCGAGATGCCAGACCAACAAAACTCTAAAACCAACGTCAACTGTAACTTTTGCAAAAATACATTTCATTCAGTTGATGTGACAGACGCTTGTAATTCTAGAACTTGTTTAAACTCTAATCATATCCATAAATTATGTAACGATCGATTTGTGACAAAAATCACTCAGCCTTCGAACTAATTCCAAAAATTAGTCAAATGACTCTTACTGTAGAAATTGCTCTTCGTTAGGAACACATTCTTGACATTTTTTAGTCGTGGTAGCACTTACCGACTTTTCAGGGACAGGACACACCCCAGATAATTGTAAAAAGGCTTAAAAGTATCTTTCAGTGATGATTAATTTCCTTAACCCTATGTGCAGTGCACGTGTGCAGTGGGCGTGGTTTAAACTGAAGTGACGTCACATTTATGAACCGGATACTGCCAGAAATCTACAAAAGGCGTGTGCAACCAGCATTCGGGTGGCTCCGTTCTTACGAACGAGTCCCGCGTGCAGAAGGAACGGCTTGCAAGTGCCGTGTGTGCAAGGCTGACCAGCGCTGCGTATGAAGTCGGCATCAAAGAAGTGCCGTGAAAATAATTATAATCAGTCGGAAGAGAAGTGCCGTGAAGTTTATTATTGGTTAGCGTCATTCAAGATCAGCGTAACAGCTAGTTTTCACAAGTTAATTTTGACCAGCCGGCCCAGCCTAATTACCGAAGCACGAAACAACAATTTGTCGTGCAGACCAGCATACCAGAATGCGTAATAGGCTTGTTGCAGCGACCTGACTCACTCTTTCTGACCACCGAGTTGGGTGAACTAAATGTAAAAAAAATCTTTTGACGTAAATATGATAGAGACACCCAAGAGATTTCCGAAATAAATGAGATAATTTTCAGTTGTGTTCTGAATACAGAAGCTGTTTCCTCGAGTAATTCTCTTCATGGTCCGTTACTCATTCATGCGTGCGCCTGCGCATTTTTATTAGTTGACTGCTATTTCTTCTGGTGGCGAAACCTTCCTGGTGAGCCTGGACTGCCTCAATCCCTCCCCCAACCCTTTGACCCCGCATAATTAGGAAAGTTGTTTGACATTTTGGATTTCTCCCCCTCTCCCTCTTTCGTCCCCGCCCTTCCCCCATCGGCTGACTGTGACTGAGACTACAGGCAGCAGGTAAGACAGCCGTAAGTATACGGTGGGTATATTCGCCAAGTTCTCATCATTCTATGACTCAATTGGCCCCCTCACCCGTTACATTATGTATAGAATGTAACTTTTGCAAATCTTGCGGCGAATGCGAAACTTGTGCAGAACATTGTAATAACTGCGATGGTTGCGGTAATTGCATGGGCTGTGTCGATTGCATAGGCTAGATAGCATCCATTGTTGCAATTGTGATAATTATGACAGCCGTTAGTTGTAGGCCTAGCAGTTGTGATCATTGTATCGAATGCGATAACTGTACTGATTGTAATTACTGCACCAACTACAAAATTTTAGCTGCTATATCGTTTATAGTTTTATTTATATACGACAGTAACAGTAGATACGGTTCTTATAAAAGGATGAGATTTAAAAAAGAAGATGATCCCGATCCCATCTTTGAAACTGACCTAAAAGTAGATATTAGGCTTAATAATTGAATATGATGAAGATATAGACATAGACGTGATTCTTGCAGCAGTTTTGGGGGTTTGGTTAGGTCTTTGGAGTCTAATTTTAGCTGCAGCTCTTTTAGCGCAACATCATCGGAGGCCTTAGAGATGGCATTGAATTTGCAGTTGAAATACTCCTTGAATTTTTTCGAAAATTGTAGTTGGATCCACCGATAAGTCTGAAGGATTCGACATGTTAAAACCAAAAACAAGATAAATTGTACTAGAATAGTGGATTGCAAGTCGAAAGTGACACTCGGTGGGTGCAAGATCTGAATGAGAATACGAGTGGTACACACGCTTTAAATACATGATACGCCTCAACAATCCACAAAGAGGAGCCACAAAGGGGTAGCGAGAATTCCTACCATCTAATTATAGAATGCAGATATTAGAACAACTTCACGTATGGCCCCACAAACAAATAAAACTAAATAGTCATTTAACTCAAAAAACATGAAAACATCATCACATTCCACATGCAAACCAAACCAACCAAGGTTAACCAAATTTATATCGTAACCGAAGACCACTTCCGCCTCATTGCCGACAACACAGACCCAACCGTCGATCGTAAACGGCCCATTTGATCCAGACAGACTCGAGATAGCAGACCCCGTGGTAAAAAAGAGCGAACATACGCAACATTATTGTTGATCATGATACCCAAAACAATCTGCTATGGCGTAAATCCAGTCTATAAATTTGGTGCCAAAGAAACTACTCCCGAAAAATCGTTGGACATCAAATCTGCTATGAACTTCAAGAGCAAACGATTGATATCCTCGACCGCATAAACTTTGCTGCTTACAAATACATCGGCACGCAAACGACTAAAACTGACATTCCACCAAATTCGATAAACGCTTACAGGTTGAATTTGTGGGATAAGAAACGCATGTAGGCCTAAGTCAAGTTACAAACCACGACTACGCTGTTTGACGGTCGTAAAAATCAAATATCGCAGGAGCAACTCGACCATTGTCGATAAACGTTGCGACGTGCTTTCGTTGGTTTGTCCCAAAGATTTCTATTACGGCACACATGGATCTTTGTCTTGCGACGCCAGCGTTAGTCACTGTCATTTCGGATAAAACAGCATTGCAATTATATTGTTACAAGGATTTGACAGCACCAGCAGCGACACAGAGTAACTAACACGTATTAAAGATTTGATTGTAAGCCTCGTTATCTTTGGGATAACGAGGTTATTTTATGTCAGACTTAAATAAATATATATTGTATTAAGAAGACACTTGTAAACACGTCAATAAAAGAAAAAAAGACGAATTTGTTAATTGTAACGATTGTTTTAAAAACTTACACCCTTATACAGACTTTGAAGTGGAAAACGTAGGAGGCCGATACAATCAGCGGTTTGTTTATAAAAGGCCAACATCTAAAACAAACAAAGTGCTAAAACAACTAGACATTAAATTGGCAGAAGAGCGGCGAGCCTCATAGAAAACAAACTAAACCAAATTTTACAAGGCAAGATCTCCAGGGGCCAAGTACTTCGTGCTATCGTCGCAGTGTGTTATCAAGACATGATGAAAGAAACGTCAGACAAAGCCAGGGACCTGTTTCAAGTCTCTGAAAAAACACTGGAGCGACTCCGTAAGGAAATTTAGTATATTATAAAAACACGTCGAATCAGATTGAAACACACACTTTTTATTTGACCGAAAGTGAGCTGACTTTTAAATTGAAACACGTCATCACTAACACAAAAGGTGACAAAGCCATTAGTCAAAACACTTTGTTTGAAGCTGGTTACACCTTAGAATCAGACAGACGCGCGTTTATTCATTGCAGTCAGTTGAATACCTGCGTCAACTTTTATAACAGGTGGTCGTTTAATTTTGTCCGAACTTAACAAATTTAATCAAATTACGAAAGAAAAGATTCGCTCAAAGACAAGTACCAAATTGGAGGAAGCCAAAATGGACAAGGCCGAATTTGGTCGTCAAGTCAAAGAAAAGGCGGAAGCTATTGCAGCTGATTTAAAAACAGATCTGATGAAAAAACTTGGCGAGTGAGTTTAACGATTAACAAGTCTGCCAAGTATTCTGAACGAGAACAACCGGACTCAGTCACGTTGGCTTGGTGGATTTTATTACGCGCAAGTTAAAATTGACCGACGTGGGAATCACGAAGCTGAACGAATCGATTAGAGCTTACTTTTACCCGTTATTGGGAACTGAAGCTCAAACAAAAACAAGCGTATTAGCGCCTGGAACGGGATTAGATTCTCAACAGCAATTTGCTACCATCGTGGAATCTTTGATTAACTAAGAGCCAAACGTAGAACATGTGTCCAAGATTTGTCAGACATCATACATGCATCTAAGAAGAATAGCAAGTATCAGACACTTACTTTCTCAGAACGCAGCAGAGCAACTCATTCCTGCCTTTATCACTGCTAAACTTGATTTTTGCAATAGCCTGCACACCGGTCTTCCGCACGGTAGAATTCATCGTTTGCAACTTGTACAGAACGCTGCCGCACGTCTTCTAACGAGCACCAAAAGAACAGCTCACATAACTCCCATTCTCAACAAACTACATTGGTTACCCATCAAATACAGAATTCAGTTCAAGATCCTCCTTCTCGCATTCAAGACACTCCACGGCTCTAGTCCCCTTTATCTTGCAAACATGCTGTAACTCCGCTCTGTCAGGCCGGGTCTGAGGTCAATAAGTAATACCCTAGTTGTTCCCCGGACTCGGCTGGCCAGTGCCGGAGACAGGGCTTTTTCTACAATTGCACCACGCTTATGGAACTCACTCCCGGATCATCTAAGACAAGAACATGACATCAAGCAATTTCAGCATCATCTCAAAACATTCTTCTTCTCACAAGCTTTTTCACTATGAATGCACAATTGAGTTTTTCATTTTCTCACCTAGACCGGCGCCTCTGAATGCTTTGCAGATACAGTGCGCCTTATAAATGCTTTATTATTATTAGAACAAAGCATTAATCAATTCCAAGACTCATTACAATATGCCAAAACACCTCTTAAGTTTGTGGTTGCGCCTGGTTTGTACCTCGTGCCGTCTGATATGCACATCAGAATCGGCACGTTTGATGGATACAGCAATAATCTTCAAATAGCGACGCCTAACATGCGAATGGGTTATCTTCCAACGTTAAACTCTAATTCAAAACCTGAGATTATCGATCCACCGTCCAAATTGGCCAATCCAGAAAATAAGGTTGCAGAGTCAGACCCCACGCCTAATTTACCCATTCAGGCAAAGAAGCTGCTTGACGTTCACAACGAAGAACAGATGTCGTTAACGGTCGGAGCTATTGCCGTCGGTGGAATCGCTTTTATGGCATATAAAGTATTGACTTAAACAAGGTCAAGTCAAAAATCAGAGAACAATTTTTTAAAAAGCCTTGTTACTCCAGAAAAGAGTCACAAGGCTTTATTTTTTCCGTCTCGCGCAAAGTCGAATCGCTGTACATTACGGCGTTAATCGTTTCTTTGATGCGATTGACTTGCGTTCTTATTTGATCGGTGTTTCTGTTTATAACTTCTAATCTACCTCGTCTTTCGACTTCTTAATCGTCTAAGCTTTCTTTAATTTCTGCACGTTCAACTGGCGATTGCGCTTCCTCTAATTCGTTTTTAAATATAATTCGGTGAGTTTGTCCAAATCGAACGCTTTAATTTTTAGTAGCTTTACCGAGCATAGCCATCCCATTGAGATGACGCTGACCACAGCGCCGTGATATACCGTATTGGCAATTCCATTTACGTCTATTGCTTTACTCAATATGTTTTTATTATATAGCTATTTTTAATTTAATCCATGTCTAAGGCTACCGATGCGGGTGCTTTTTGGATGGGCGGCAATGGCTGTGCAGATGGCGCCGACGTTTTCTTCTTTTTTAAAAATAACGCGAGAGTGATTCCGCCAATCAACAATCCGCCTAAAATAAAGTTTCTGTGATCCGCAAAAGACGGGCAAGTTTTGCTTTTGGTGTCGGACTCGGCAGGCTCTCCAGCTTTTAATTGTAAAAGTAGTTTCTTCATAATATGTTCTGCTAAGCGCTTGCCTTGTTCGACTCGCTTTGGATTTTTATTCCGTGTAACTTTTTCTGAGGGTGTCCTGGTCGGACTCGATGGTGGAACTTGCGGTTGTTCCTCTGCTGCTTCCGTCGACATCTTCTTTTAATCTATAAGAACTTTTATTGACAGCTTAATGTTTCGTTATTAATGCAACGGCATCTCCGCCCTCCTTTGAGACATTTATAACGAGCATTATATTTTTCAGCTAAAATGTTACAATCGTTACAATTTGTGCGTGTTTCACCATTAACTTTAACCTTAAATGATTTCAAATCTTCCTGTTTATGGCAACGATTACACAGTTTTGTTTCCATCTTTATTTTGATATTACATAAATACATTTTATCATTTTTTTATATAACTTGATAATAGACGAGAGGCTCCGTCATGAGAACTAACTTTGAGAATTTCACGTCACGCAGAGGTGTCGTTTCAATCGATACCGTTCTTGATCAGGTATCGCGTCATTCTAGTAGCCTGTCTCAAAAACGCGAGGACGAAGAAAAAAAGAGAAACGATTTGGCTTTAGAACAATTTGCGCAAGCCAAACAAACCTGGAAAAAAATCGTGTATAGCTGTTGGATCTTTTAAACGCATTTACGTGCCTTCGAAAGACCAATGGGTTAAAGAACTCGTTTGGATTCTCGGAGGAACTGCCTTGGTCGTTTTTTTGTCGTATCGGTTTGTTTAACTTTATTTTAAAATGGACAAAGAATTCTCAAGATTGTTTTATAGTCCGCTAGGCTATTGGAAAGGCGAAGCGCTGTTGATCAATTACACAAAAAGTGTAATTGACATCCATTCGTTTGGAATTGGAATATTTTCGGGCGCTAGAGGAAAATCATCTCGTAAATCGTGTAAGTGTTCGGGGTAACCAAGAGTCACTTCAAACATGTAGCCAGTTTTAGAGTAAGGCGAAAGTTTTTGAATGTACTCTGAAGTAAACCTGTCTAGCTCACTAACCCATCTAAAGTTTCCAATGGGCAAATATTGGCTCATGGCCCAACCGTATAAATTGTTTGCATCGAGGTAGGCGATTACGACGTTGGGTGATTTGGGTCGTAATCGGGTAAATATTTGTTATTTGCTTTTGCGTAACGAACGGCCCCAATGCTAGATATGCCGCCGCGTTTTGCACATTCAAAAAATAGATGTTTGTCGATATCAGTCAAAAGTTCGAGTTGAACACCCAAATGTTTCAACAAAGCGTCCAAAGCGTTTTGACGTACAGATCGTAAAAGTCGCCTAAGGTACGACATCCAAATACTTGCCAGACCCGCTGGGCTCTTGCGTAAGCTTCTTCGGATACAGTCTCTTGTTTGAATGAAATATAAAACGCTTCTCGCGATGGTAATTGCTTTTCGTCGAATCGATCAAAAAATCGATGTACTCATGGGGTAAACGCCTTTTTCTAAAAGTAGCTCATCTAAAAACTTGAGTTGGACCACAGAAAAAGAAATGTACTTTTCAGAGTTTTTTGAAATACAAAACAGTTTGTCGTCGCTCGATGAGGATAGTCCTTGCATAATCAAATGAGCGTCGTAATTTTCCAAACTTTGTAAAAATACCGGAATATCAATTTGTCTGGAATGATTTTCAGTTGTAGATTACAGCGATTGTGTGCCACTCCTCTATATTCACCGGTGATGTGGCAATAGTCATTAAATTTCCGGAAATGCAATGGTATTCGATATAGCCGTTATCTTTTATATTTTTAGATGCTTCCTTTTCGGCTTTGGTTTCCGGGTTTCCCGGATTAATACAATGGCATTGATCATATCTTGGCAAACACGTCGTTGATTTTGCGTTTGTCTTTCACAATCTGCTCCTCGATATATTTTTTTCATACAAACGCCGTAGCATCAAATGACAAAGTACGAGTGACCCAATGGCTTGGGATGTTGCGTTTTAACCATATTCCCTTCTTGGAAAAGCACAGGTTCTAAAACAGATTAAAAACCGGCATATGTAATGAATGGCGCGGGTTGATTATTTTTGTGATTTTTAAATCTGAGGATGTTTTGGACTTTATCTTCTTTGGGTAGCACGACTTGAGAAGGTGGAGCGTTTAATCCAAGGCAATCTTCTTTATGTTGAACTAACTTTCGGCGGTTCTAAAATGGGATTCGCATCTACAGCATGGATATATTCGGCCGTTATGATTGCTGATGACGTTCGACGTTGGTCTAGACATATTTTTAATCCAGCAGTAATGTTCCATACAGCCATTGGCAATTAGTAATAGATCAATGGGTTTTTTGTTTGAAACGTTTCTTGAAATGTAGAGCGTAGGAAACGATGCATTATTTCTGTCGTAGCCGTACAAGTTAATCGACAAGTTGTTCTGAGCTTCGATTTGTGGAATTTGCGACTTGGGCGTGGGAAAATCTATACCCATGAAATTTAACTCGTTAGTATTGTATAGTTTTATCTTTACAAATTTGATAATCTGGATTTCAATTGAAGGAAGAGCTTATTTAATTTTATGATTCAGAGTGCTTTTTTTCATTGTGTGCAGTTATATTTAGAATGGTTGTGACAGCATTTATATGTCCTTGGTACTAAAACCCGACAGGTTATATGAATCGACACAAGAGGATGACTTGAGACAAAGTTGTAGGCCTACTGTAGTTGATGTGGTTTATTCGGCTGGCTCGATGTGCGGCTCTCTGCCAAATTGCCTGAACTCAAAGGGATTTTTATACATTTGCTGGACATTCCATTTTTCATCCATCATACAAGTTTCCTTGCCTTATTAGGTATTAGCTACTATTCTTTGAATATTAATACAGCGTGCATGAATATGTTTGGTTCATTTGGATTTGAGGGTAGGGTTAGTCAAATTAATGAACACTGACTTTTCCTTATAAGGCCAGTGGGCTGCCTCATGACCCATCCGGTCCAGCCCTGCTTTCCTCCCCAAGGGCCTTGTGGTTCAACTAGTCATTCCTTAAGTGAGGCTCATTACTTGGAAAGCGGTTCTACTGCTGACGGTCAATCCGTGCATTGAACTTAAGTAGCAATACAACATGTGCTATTGTAACATGGTGATAGTACACAAATTCTAACTTAGACAATCATCACAATTTTTACAATCGTCACAACTGGCAGAATCTTTGCAATCTTTACAATCGACGCAACTTTTGCAACCATTACACTCAAACTTTTTTTGCAATCTACACAGTCTAAACAGTGTACACACCTAGCTTTGGCAAAAGTTACGTGCAAAACATCCTTGGCATTGGATGCAACTTTTAGAGAGATAATTTTTAGGTTTAGGTTTGTGTCTTTGTTTTCTTCCTGGCATTTTCGGTTTTGCGAGTTTGATATAGTGTGAGATTTTTTTCAATTTTTAAACCCACCAAAATCAAAGTATATAATTTGGAATAAATATCTGATGCGGGCGATAGCGCTTAGGAACGTGCTTCGTTTCCCGCACCAAGCAGATGCGATGCCGCCAGCGTCGCGCGTCTTTTTTCGCTTGGAGTTTGAGGTCTTCTTCCACGGCTGTGGATTGAGTGCATAACCAGGTGGCGTGGGCTGCGACTAATGTTGCCTTAATTGGGTGGCAGGGACATGGTTTTGGGATTTGGGGGATTTGGGGATATTAAAATATGTTTGAGAGGGAGAAATTTTTCAATATTTGAGGTTGTCTCAGCTCTCTCATTTCTCTAGTACTGTACATTTTCTTTTTTTAGTTTTTCGATTTGAAAAGGAAAAACCAAATAGGGCCTTTAAAAAAGTCGTGTTTTTCATTTAAAAATGGAGAATCGAAAAAAAAAGTTTTGTGTCTTTCCACTTGAAAATAGGAAATAAAAAACACGAAACAACACAGAGAAAAACCCCGAAAAAACAACAATCCTTTTGTTTTTCGTTTTTCAATCAATTTGAAAACGAATAGCTAATAATAAACCGTCACTTTATAATGTGAGAAACGTCTTCACCATAGCTAAATTAGATGAATTAAGGAGGTCTGACAAATAGAGGATTATGAGGAATTCGTTACTTCCAAAAACGAACAATTTAACACCAACTTTCATCTTCAGAAGTGTTCACTGGCAGAGATAGGACAGTTTGACGAGGACGATGGAGAGCGGGATAGTCGTTGTACTTTGACCACCGCCCTGATCGACATGATATTCCTAGGTTTATAGGCGTAATTTTTCACCTGTACTAATTGGATTAGAGAGGAATAGGGATGATTTAAGCATTTCCCCGCTTGACACCTGCGCACGTTAATTCTGAGCGAATGTACGTGTACACGTGTATAAGCAACCCACAATGGCTTACAAGATTGTAGCTGTGACGTATTTCCTGCACGGAATTTGGGAAAGACATTTCTCCTTGCCAGTGCCCTCTTAGGGCCACCGTAAGTTGCCTCTTTAAAAACGTGTCATGTAAACGACATCACTGGCTTTGTAGGGGGGGAGTGGCCCTCCCACTTCGGGGGGGGATGCCCTCCACTTTTTTGCAGTGCCGGTAATGGAGTGGGGCTTCATGGATTGGCCTATAAATTGCAAATGTGCGATGGTTTAACAAATGCCCCCCCCCACTGAAAATTGTTCCGTCACCAATGAAAGAAATGGGAATTTTGATAAATTTTAACTAAAATTAGGCATACGTTTTTCACGAGGAACAAAAAGACTTCTTTATCTCTTTTCTCGTTTTGGTGGTATAAAACTGAAAAAATGAGAAACGGCTCTATATATATCTGTTTTAAAATCAACTTAAAACGATTTGTCTTTGATTTTGGTTTTTAATTAATCAACAAACGAATCAAGTGACGAAACATACGACAAACGAAACTAAATTTAAAAAAACAGAAGTGTCTAATTCTTGTTTTTCAATTTTCCTGAATTGTGGATAGTTAATTGAATAGCTCCGATTGGACTATCACTCGGTATTTTAGGACGAAATCAAAGAGCATTTCTATGGTCAGTGGGAGGGTTTTAAAAAAGCATTTCGGTGCTGAAAGTTGCTTTTTTAAGAGAACGTTCTGCGATCCTGCATGCGCATATCGTTGTGATGTTCAGTGCGCGCGTGCGCTCATGTGCCTTCGTCGCATCGACGTACGCCGCAGTCTGAGACCTTAATCATTTACTCTTAATAGCTGCATTATAGATGCAGGAGCACCAGACTTTAATCCAATAATCACAGAAATTAGTGGAAATGGCGGAGGAAGGTGACGTTGTGGTGTGGGAATGGTTCACAGATCACGGGCGATGGAGACCTTATCAACCCAACATCGCCCGTGGAATCGAGGAGAACTACGGTCGGACCCTTATGCTTCGTCTGGGTGATATAGATCCGTCCATGGCCGTGTACGAGATCGATTTCAATACCCGTCAACAAAAGAGATTGAACACAGGTGAGTGGACAGCTGTGTTTTTGTTTACATTTAATTCCCCATGCACCATCACATGCATGCACATTATTTAGAGCGACAGTCAGTCATTATGGGGTGTATTTTGCCAGCTAAAGTGGTTCCATTAACGAGGGTACGACTACACATTCGAGAGGTCAAAAAGTGTCAATCATAATTTCAATAAAAGAAACGCTCATCACTTTAATGTGTTTAAACCAAGATCTTAATGACATTTATTGGCAGGAATTACTTATGCCAGATATGTTGAAGAGGCCTCTGACCATAACATGTATTAGAACTTCTTAAATTGTGTACTAGTATTGTGTATTAGTGTGAGCTCCGAAGTCGCATTAATTTAAGTCAAATCACCTTGGTAACAGAAGGAATCTTTGGCCACTTTCCAGTACTCAACTTCATCTCTGTCTCAGGCTCCGTGTAGGAAATCAAATCTCTGATTGTGGGCCTGAAGCGTTTAATTTAATAAATTAAAGTACTGTAATGTTTGGCTCTTTTGCGTCTTACTTGAACCATGGTGGCTTTATCAGACTTACTATTGCGCTTACAACCTCAAAGTCAGGAAGTAAAAAACAGTTGAAGCCTGAGACATGAGACCAAGTCGAGTTTTGGAAAATGGCCCAGAACTCAATCAGAGAAAAAAAAAACACTTGTATAAAAATACCTTCAGAATCCTACAGTTCATAATGAATAAGCCTACATGTTTAAAAACAAGTTTACATGTAATATAAAGAATGGCAAAGAATGATTACTCAGGTGAACAGTTTAATAAGAGAAGTACATGCACAATGTTAAAGATACATGTACACTTCGTGTACTTAATTCGTTGCTTAGTAAAACAAACATTGAACAAAATCCGTCCTATTATACGCAAAGGGATGCTAAAATTGATTCTGATATTGCTAATGCTTTCAATGATTATTTCATTAACACTGGCAAGAAAATAGCAAGTGAACTTCCTCAATCAAGCAGTTCATTTGAACACTTTCTTGATGAAAGATGTGCACATTCTTTATTTTTCGCTCCTGTTACCGAAGCAGATGTAGCACTTATTATTTCAAAACTGCCCAATGGAAAAGCCCCAGGTTATGATGGCTTAAGTACCTGTGTTGTTAAGGAAGCTGGTTATAAGCTGTATGTGTGAGCTGCATGTACATGTATGCTGGACAAAAGGGAAAACCTCCTGTCAGTTTCAGTGACAGGCAATTACATTATCACGTACATGTACATGTTATTATATACGTGTAATAATTCACTTTTTACTACAAGAGAAAAATGAGTACTTTTTACCTAATGAGTTCAATTTGCATGGTTGGGATGACATCACTGAGTGTTGGTTCTTCTCTCTGATTGGTCAGTTGGTGGCTGTTTGATATTTCACACTTGGGACTGACTAGATATTGCTGTGGTCTATGGGGAGAGTCTGAAGTACATGTACATATATTGACTAAATTCTTAACCTTTCTGTCAAATATGCCTGAAATTTTGCTGTCTATGCACAATGAATATCTCCCACACTGTACCAAAAAGGTTTCAGTTATTTTTGTCATGTTGCAGCAAAAAAGGAGGAAACCGTGCAAATCCCTGTGCAGAATGAATGAAGAGTTATACATGATGAATTATATACAGACAATCATGGAAATTGTTCCTTGAAGTGGTCTGTCAGCAATCGGAATGCGATATCTTGTCCTAAAAAGTCAAATTTATCCGGGAAATGTTGAAGCATAATTTAGTTAGAAAACACTTGTGACTTTTTTGGACCAGTCTCATTGGGTTTATGCACAGGGCATGCATGGTGTCAAGTGATGTCCGTGGATTGTACTCTTTCCTTGAATTGCCTTTGTAGTATTTGTAACCAAACCTACATAAAAAAAAATGTCATCCATCTTTATTCCTTCGCTGAAAATTTGAAGGAAAAAATAGAATTGTTAAGACATTAAGCCCTTTACATACGTGTACATGTATATGTATGTATGTGATCTGTCATGACAAAATTAGCATAAAGTGGCATTCCACGCTTTCTTATTTTGAGGGTTCAAAGTCAAATATTGAAATGGAAGTTAGTTTTAGGGTGTCGAATTTGGAAAGAGTAATCTGTCTTTAGTTCCAAATTTTCTCAGGATGAGATATTTCAAAATGTCATTTATTTTGGCAATTTTGATGACAGCATTATTTGTGCCCAGTCAGAAATGTTGAAACAGTGTCGCAAGCAAAGATGCAAAGCTGCCACAATAATGTCACATTGTCACCTTAGGTATACTTTTACCCCCACTGTTCCATGTACATGTACATACATGTACATGTACCATAGGAAAACTCTCATTCCGTTGAATTCACAAATACTGAAATCTCAATTGTTGAAAATTCTGACTTCAGCTCACTTTGTGGTGACAGGTCACGTATGTTTGACTCTATTGTCCTGAGTAAGAGTCCTGGCTATGTGTACATGCATGCAGCTGACATCATTGTAGAAGAACTAACATTTCAAGTGGCAATCATTTGGTTCTCTTGACACACTTACAGTACAAGGTAGTGAAATACCTTTGCATCAGGCCAAGTTGAAATGGCCGCGTTTCGAAACAGCTGTTTTCTCTCGATGACTTTCCTGGAAAACTCCACAGATACATGTACTTCCATGTTACTCCATTTAACAGGCTGAAAACTTGTATCATACGGTACATGTAAGACACAAAATACATTGCAGTAGTCCCAAATACATGTACATGTACCGGTATATTCCATCTTGAAACTTTCAGTACACGCCATCGATATACATGTGTAGGGTAGGCTGGGAAACATGCATTAAGAACTGTTTCTTGTTTTTACATACATGTAGTTACATGTTTACATGTACATGTACATCCTAATATCAGAGCAATACAGGTATTGTCACATGTTACAAATGCGTTCAAATACCCACAACGTTAATTTATTAATTAAGTGGCCATTATCCTGTAACAATTGTGGCAAAAAAATTTAGAGGGAGAAAAAAAATCTCCTGCGCCCAGCCCCACTTTTTTTTTTTTAGGAAACACAGCTATTTTGTTACACGGCCCCAAATTTTATCACAGTGAGTGTTCCACTTTAAACAAATGTTGAATTGTTTTCAATAAAACACATGTACAGTAGCTCTGTCTGTCTGTTGAGAAAACGAGTAAATTACCGTTTTTCTCTGAGCATGAAAATGTTCCCTGTTTTTTTTGTGTACCGTCATGATTCTCATGAACCTTCTTTTCCCCATCCTAATGCGGCCAATCGGTAATCCACGTCTCGTTGGCGCATTTCCGGTCGTGAGACTTCCCTGAGGGGAAATTTGTGAGTCCGTAAGATCCCCAGCAGAGCAGTGTCCCTACGTCATCATGAGCCATTTACCAGGGTTGACGACTCTGGATGTAAAATTGCTCCTTTTTTTTGTGTACCTGTAAACCATGCTGGCATAGCAGGTGCATGTCTAGGCATATTACATGTAATGCTGTGCACGCAGGTGCTATGCCCGCCTTGGGGTGTCTGTTATTACACCATGTACATGTACATGCTTGATTTTTTTACTTTTGAAGCATAAATGTACATGTACATTGTAGCCAGTACATAACGTATTCTGCGAGGCACATACATGTGGGTGTATGTGTTGACATTTGTTCAGTGCACTGTTATTGTTAAATTAAGATATTGCAGCATGGTTGCAATGTCTGATGCAGTCTTGGATCAGTGACGTATCGCAGGAAATTTTTAAGGAGGGTAAGGGGGTGTCTAGAGAAGACACTGCAGTGGCAAAGCAATCAGATCAGGTTACAGGCAATTTCAAGATGCGGTGACTTTTCACTAGAGAATTCACTGAGACTGGGGAATTCACTGAGACTGGGGAATTCACTGAGACTGGGGAATTCACTGAGACTGGGGAATTCACTGAGACAGGGGAATTCACTGAGACAGGGGAATTCACTGAGACTGGGGAATTCACTGAGACTGGGGAATTCACTGAGACTGGGGAATTCACTGAGACTGGGGAATTCACTGAGACTGGGGAATTCACTGAGACAGGGGAATTCACTGAGACTGGGGAATTCACTGAGACTGGGGAATTCACTGAGACTGGGGAATTCACTGAGACTGGGGAATTCACTGAGACTGGGGAATTCACTGAGACTGGGGAATTCACTGAGACTGGGGAATTCACTGAGACTGGGGAATTCACTGAGACAGGGGAATTCACTGAGACAGGGGAATTCACTGAGACTGGGGAATTCACTGAGACAGGGGAATTCACTGAGAATGGGGAATTCACTGAGATGAGAGTCAGGGTAGAGGATGGAAGGAGAGAGCTCATATAATTGTAAATGTAGACTTTAATCAACGCTTGTGTTTGAGATGTTGCTGTTTGTAAGCAGGAAATTAGCCTTGAGTCAAGCAAATTCTTGTAATGTGGTTTTAGAAATATGAAAAAGAAACTAGTCCAAGTGGCAAAGACATTTATGTGTAAGTGCCTTTTCTATCTCATGCAGAAGGCTTCCATTTTACAACTGGTTAGACTAAATGACATCACACGCCCTCAGGCCCAAGAAGGTACATGTACACGTACACCTACTTATATGTACCTGTATACTTAGGAAGGTTGTTATTGTTGAGCTTTCATTGGATATATAGAATGCTTAAAGGGAATGTATGCATGTGGACAAGTTATTTTCCAATTTCCAGGTCATAAGCTTCTATTCTTGCACGTGAAGCTCTACATGCACCTCATGCACTGAGACCTTCAGTTGGGTCTCATCTGGCACAACCCTTCCCAGTCTAATCAGTGAATCATTAATGTGGCGTGTGTTCTCCTCTAGTATTCTTTCACGACTTCATGTAATCGAGCCAAGTCTGTCTACTGAGATGTTTACAATAAAATACAAGGAAACTAAGGAAAAACAGCCCGCGGAAGTCATCAGCCCGATGTTTTTAATCCAGAAATTGAAAATGAGGGAGGCAACCCGAAGCCGTGAAGGTGATGCATGTTTCCAATAGGGTTTTGTCTTTCAACTCTTGAAGTCCGTGGCATAATTTCAACATCAAATTCTGAAAATTCAAGGGGTCATGATATTGGCCGTACTATACACAGCAAGCAGCAGAGTGCTAGAGAATAAAGTCAAACAGATTTCTTTGAACTGTACGGTACCTCTAAAATTCCTGGTATTCAGGATTTGACAGGAAATAAAGGACAAAAGTAATTGAATAATTGACATTTCCATTGCGGAAATAATGGATAGACCTGTGGGTATTGCTGCTCACGGTGTTATCGTGCCCTCCGGTCCACAGTTCACCTGCAACTGATTGGTTTTTGTTTCAGAATCTTCTTTTTTCAGCTTTTTTTTTTTTCCCAAGTCATGGAACTGCCTCCTCCATTGCCAAATGAAAAAAAAGAAGAAGTGATTTTTCCCCATTATTAGCGGAGCCAGTCCATAGGGGCGGCCTCAGACATTGTTAATTGAGCCAACTCGTGCCGTGGCTGGCTCATCGGACATTATGATGTACATGTACTGTATGCGTAAGCACATCGGAGGTGATGTGCGGTGAACTACATGTATAAAGCAAGAAAGGGGGTTGCATCGGGGCGTGTGTGTGTGTACGACTGTCTACAAGTACAACACTGTACATCGTTTTCTCAGACGCTATTGAAGCCACCTACTCAAGCTGTGAAGAATTTAAGGATGAGGGTAGGGTCTTTGATGTTAAAACTTACATGTACATCATGTGGTGAAAGCTTATCAGTACATTTGGCATGATTAAATTGTGTTAACAAGAAGGCATGTACATTTGTTAGGTTTCATGGTCAAGGAGCTCAGTGTAGCATAGAGATGGAGGTACACTGTAGTGTCGCGGACAGGAGGCTGTGTTCGTCTTGACAAGAATGCCAAACTGCTTGGGGTGATGGGAGCAGATGTTATCTGATCCTTGGAGTGTGGAATCAGGGATGTGGGATGATGAATTTATCTTATCGTACATCTCCTCGAGATGTCATCCATTGATTGCATCATGGACACGCATGCACAGCTGTGTTTCCCTACTCAGTAGTGGGCAACAGGAGAATTTGGTTGAAGAGGAGTTCATTGACCTCTTTGAAAGTTGATGAACAGATCTCTGTTGCGATATGGATAGGCCTACTTCTAATCCAGAAGAAATGGCGTAGGACTTTACAAAAAAATCACTAACTGGCTTGGATGGAATTCTTAACCCATTTTCCCTGCTTATTAGAGCAAACTTCTTAACCACTGAACCACAGAGTCGGCTGGCTCAAATCCAATACAGCAGCGGGCATCGCAAGCAATCAATGATATTAAGAGCCTCTTTGTTTCTCTGGTCCTACTGGTGCCTCTGGCTTGCACCATTTGTTAGGTGGGTTCTGGAGTTAGTGAGCCAACTGGAGATTACTAATCCAAATTCAGATCTGTGCGAAAGAAACAGGCCCTAAAGTTTAAGGGTAACACCTGGTATCCGCCTCTAGCAAAAGCACCCCCATTGGTGGAAAAGAGTGGCATTGGTCATGTTTATTTTCTTGGTAATGATGCAACCGTAATGCGTGAAGTTCAGTTCCGACCAAAGGAGCGTCCGTTGCTAAGAAAATGGCGCCCTCTCTTGATTCAGCTGGGGGCCCATAGAGTTAACATTTGCCCAATGCAACGTGTACCACATTCCTAAAGGTTGGAATCGAACCTATGTGGTTTGCTGTCACTTTTGAAAATGATTGTCAATTTATTCACACAGCCTCTGTAAAATTTATCTATTTTGACAGGGACGGTACGCTCAATAAGAAGACGTACCTTCCAAGCTACCTCTGCCCCAGGGAAGAACATTGAATGGCAATGGCAGGATGACTATAACTGGTGCCCTTATGACGTTGACACATCCTGTATCATTGAAGAAGCGTACCAGCATCCTTACGGTAGCATTGACTTGTCCACGACACCCAGCTGTCTGCCATATGAGCTGGACCTTGTGGCCATGACGCAGCAGCGCTCGGGGACCGGGTTTGTTCGCAATATACGACGGATGTGCCTGCCAGTGCCTGGGTACCCACGGATCACGCCTGCGCAGTGCAGCTCCAGCGCCAGCATGGAGTCTGTGGAGGAGGATTCGCATGATGGTGGTTCAGCCGGTCTGAGCAGGCCGACCAGTCTACAAGCGCCCCCACAGCCGTCGTCTCAGCCCACCGCCACGACAGCGGCGCCGGACGATTCAAACTCTTCCCAAGGGTCTGACTGTTCAACCTCTGCCTCATCTTCCTTGGGACGGGCCGGCAAGAAACACCCCGGTAAGCGAGCGGCCTCGCGGAAATCAGTGGCCGCTACCAGTGGAGTACGAGCTACTGTGGCGTGGACTTCACCACCGGACCCTAACGCAGCAGGGACTAGCTCAGGCAGTGGAGGGATCGGAACCAGGTCCTCCCTGCCGAGGTCTGTCAGCGTACCAGCTACCATGGCAGGGGTGAGTGGCTCTGCCAACGAGAGGCCCAGCGTGTCCAGCGGGGCTGTGATAAGCTCCAGCTCAACAACTTCGTGTTTAGCTGCTGCTGCTGCGGCAGGCAGAATGACAAGGTCAGTTCGAAAGAGTTGGCACTTTGTACGTAACTACTTCAGTTTTGTCTGAGTTATTGATTCTGTTCAGCCAAACGGAAGTGTGGCCTCATGAGCCGGTTTGACATTTCAAAAAGGCAAGCTCACTCAAGAACAAAGCATGCATGTGAATAAGTGTATGGCCATGCTGATAGCGCAGAGCTAGTGCGCACTTACTTTAGGTCCCAAATGGCCTTGGACACCCTTCATTTTGAGCATACACTGTAATACCGAGCTGGCTCTGAGACAGTGAAAATTACCACATACAGTACATGTATGCCCACTGTTTTACAAGGTCAGATGATAAACGTATATATGTGGCCAGTTTTCACCTGAGTGTGCACAAAGGTATGGCATATTTGCATGATATGATATACACATGGGTTCATTTTTATTGAGCTGGCCACACAGAGAATATCATTTTTGTCAATTATTTGTTGAGCAAAAATGAGCAGGGAACAAGTGTCAGTTGATGTACTTTTCACTGTGCATTGGTTGGTAACGTGTGTACTAAGCAGATAGCACGTACTGTACATGTACATGTATGTTCAGACTGACATGTACATGTAGCATTTTTTATTAGCTCTTAAAAGCTCTGTGGCATCAGTCCCTGATTGTATTTTGCTGATGCGTTCATACTTGTGATGAAAAACTGTTGCCCTCAAGACAATTCCGGTAGAATTTTTTTTTAATGCGGGAAAAGGGATATAACATTACCGGTAGAAATAAAAACAAGACATTGCTAAGAAGAAACGTTTTGTATAGCAATTTCAGTCCCAACCAGCCTTTTGGAAACGGAAGCCAAATGCTTTCCAAAAGGAAAAGAAAAATGGCATTTAACACCCACACATGTGCTGGTACACCCAATCTGACATGGTGAACTTGGAATCCAGCCTGCAGCAAACATTTTGTCTTTTCTTATACAATGTATATCTAGGTCTCAGTCGACACCCAACTCTATCATAGCGAGACCAGCGCACGCAGCAGGGGCTCGACTTAGCCCGGTCATGACAGGTAAGATAGCAACTCGCAGAAGATTGAAGCAGAGATTGTTGAAAATCTCAGGTCGGTTTTGTTAACAATACTCCTTGATGGGTTCGGGGATTATCCTGACCAGCCCCTGCTACTTTGGCAACTTTCAAGTCCTACAAACATTACTGGCGTTGGCCCATCCACAGAGTAACCACAAGCATCATTAACATTTGCAGATGAAAGAGAAGCCTGCCTTTTATGTGTCTTTTTCTTCTAAAAGAATGTGCCCTTCAACATCTATAGGTTTTCTGTTATTTGAGGAAGAAATCTCAGCTAATAATGATGAGGAACTTTGGTTGAGAAATTGAAGATTGCTGCTGTAAAATATCCCAACTTTGAATGAGATGAATTCTCTCATTTTTTAAAATCAGCCTTTGTTAACAAACACTGTTCATGGTGCCCAGGTGTATGTGGCCCAGTATATAGTAATTAGGAATAAGTCGCTGAGGCTATTTTACATAATGGCCGAGTAACATGAGTAAAGTGGGGATGTGGGTAAACTTTGAAAATATTGATGTGGCGCTTTCTGTATATTTTGAAGGTGTATGTATGAAAGGTTACCATCAACACACTTGTAATGTGTACCACTTGAAAGCTTATGAAATTCTCTTTCTGACCATGTAAATATCTCAAAAAGTCAATTTGCGATTTAGTCCTAGTTTCGATGTACCGGGTCACGTATGACTGTGCCATTGAAACTTTGCATTGTGAGTTGTACACAGTTAGTGAATTTGGAGTGAGATATATTTTTGCTGGTAGGGTTGAATAAACCGCCGTTCAGCAGTGTTTTAGATGGGCATGTCTGAAGTCTACAGTTGCATTGAGTGCATGGTATCTTGGCCTCTTGTCTGGAACCAGGGGCCAATTTCACAGAGCTGCTTAAGTGCAAAATTTGCTTAAGCGGAAAAAAACCCTGCTTAAAAAACAAAAGTTACCAGCTCATAATCTATGTGATTGTCATGCTAACCAAAAGACAGGTGAATACCATTCCAAAACAATATACAATGTACATCACATGAAAATTTGGCTGGTAACCTGATTTGTCAAGCAAGGTTTTTTCACGCTTAAGCAAATTTTGAAATTGGCCCCAGAGCTCACTGAAATGATGTTAATGCTACAAAGCCCCTTTAACCCTTTGCTGGTAGTAAAAATACTCATTCAGCAAATGGAGGGCTGCTCAGTACATGTACTCGTTCTTGTATCGTTCTATTGAAGCCTGACTGTCTTTGTGTCCATACTGTACTGTACAGTGTACGTGTATATCCCTACACTTACATGTGCATGTACATTGTAATTCACATGAGTCATATTCAACCATCATGATAAATTTTAAATTTAATTCAACCAAATTGTAGAGAGCCGCCTTGGAAGTTTTTTGCTGGTACATGTATATTTGTTAGATTTTCTGGTTGTTTTTATGATACAAGTACTTGGACATGTATGAAGAGATTAATCAATCTTTACTTAACATGCTTAATGACCTGCATGTGACTTCATGCCTGCTACCGGTACATGCACATGTTCAAGAATAAAATGCAAATATGCTTCAGAAAATTTTTGGCAATCTTGCAGGACCTTTTTGAAATGAAATGTACATTAAATGGCTGACTGCAAGTATTGTAAACTGCAAAAAAAGTGTGTAAAATGTTGATAGAATCTGTCAGTACCGGTATGCATTCAAGGAAAACAAATATCAGGAGTCATGATTTACTCTCTGGAGAGCGTTGAAGCACAGAAAAAATACTGAAAATGTCTTAGTGGTAAGTCAGTGTACATGACGCAACTTTCAACTTTTATAAGTGAAGTTAAGGTATGTGCATTCTATCGGATACGTACATGTACAGTGTGGGCGAAGTGGCGCGTGGGCGAAGTGGTGTGTGCACGAACAACACTTTCCCTTTCAAATCTACATGTATGCAGTGTTTGGATGGATTTTGTAGGATTGAGGAAGGTATGATAGAGTTTAGAATGAATAACTTGACTATGGGGCATAATGTCCCTTGACAGCACTGAGTGATCTATGGGTTTCGTACACAGTGGAGAATTTCCCATTAACAAGTTCAGGTGATGTGTCAAAGGTAATTTAATTGTTGGCTTGTTCATTTCACATGGACAGAATATCACAATGATATCCTAGTCGCATAATCCTATATTCATCTCAATTCGTTAATCAGTCAATTGCTCTTTGAGTGACCATGGCAACTCAACATTAGCATTCATTTCACATCCAAAAACCGATTACTTTGCATTTGGTGGCTTTCTGTGACATTTGAAGAGGTCAGTGCAAAGTTGTTCACCGACTAAGGAAAAATTGCACTGCTTCAAATTAACAAGAGCTCGTGTGTGTGTTACAGTTGATTTATTTTCCCTTTTTAATGCAATCTGGCCTCCTTATGCACAAACAGTGCACGATATACTTCACACATTAACATCGTAATATTTGATAATTAAAGTTTAATTGTGCATCTATTTCATATTAACAATAGTTGATTTGTGTGGTTTAAATAATAAAATGGTCCCTTTGTTCCACATGGCTGCTAACTAATAAATTGTTATGACTGTGACCATCAACAAAATGCTGGTACTTTTGTATCATAAACTTGAATACCATGCTTCAGGGCATCTCAAAGTTGTCTTTGGGAGGAAAAGAACCAGTGGTCTTCTGAATTTGGTGTTTGGAGGCAGTTTTTGCAGTGCCCTAGAGAAAAAACAAAGAGAAACAAAAATGAAACTGATGTGACTGTTGAAGTAACTTTTGTCCTGACATCACAAGTCGGCCAGAGGCTGAGCAGTGGATAAATTCAGGCTGCATCCGAATCGGTTGTCTAGTGCTAGGTCTAGGTCTTTGTTCCATTGGAAATGTGTGGAGACGCGTAGACAATAAGACCTAGCCATAGCACAGGAAGCCCGTTTCGGACACGGCCTCAGGCTGCATCTGAATCGGTTGTCTAGTGCTAGGTCTAGGTCTTCGTTCCATTGGAAAAGTGTGGAGATGCATAGACAATAGACCTAGCCGTAGCTCTGGAAGCCCGTTTCAGACATGGCCTCAGTTTATGCACATACAGGTAAATCTACTTAAGAACACCGAGCGAAAAGCAGAACACCCCTATGATAAAAATGAACCATTCTGAGGCAACCTTTTCTGCTCTGGATCTGAGGCAAAACTCTGTATCCCCTGAATTCATTCATACATGTAGTACTTATGCCTTGGCTACGGCTTAAAATAATATGTATGTTCCGATGGAAGCCTCTGCATAATGGCTAGAGCCACTTCTGATCGAAATATGTACTATCGCTGGCTGTAGCCAAGTCAGATGCAACCTCTACTCTTTTCACTTGCCTTCAATGCTGGGCTTAATAGCGCCCTCTATGCCTCTGAACTATGTCCATTGAGAGGTATTACATGTAGGCTTTATACATCGCTCATGCTTCATGGATTTTGAAGTTGTGTGCTGTGGATTTTGATTGGCTAACCAAAAGCAAACCCCGCCCTTCCTTCCCATGGTTCCTGTTTTCATACTCACGTTTTAATCTCCCACCACGCCCACCACTTCACACCTCACCCGCCCGCATCATCTGGTTTTTTTCTCTCTCTCTTTTTTTTTGTGGCCGCGCCCTTCTTGGCCATTCTGTTACCTCCCTTTTGCCCCTCGCCCTCCCCAACCAGCCATCACGGGCCTGTTGCTCTCCACTGCAGTGCCCGTCAAGCTCCACCCGACGCCCATCCCCATCTTCTCGCCCCCACCCATCTCCAAGGGGAGTATCCGGCCGGTGGAAGGCATTAAACCCAGCAAGAAGAAGCAGAAGACAACGTCGCTCATCAGAGGTACGGTCACATTGCTTGGCAGGCTCTGAATGTACATGTAACCTGTACCTCACAAGCTCTCCCTTACTGGCAAAGAAGACATAGACCAGTGTTAAAAACTTTAGTAATGGACAAAGTGCTGTCTGTGACCATTAATCAATGTCTGGCTGATTTTTCCTGGTATCCAAGATGTACATGTAATTTGTACATGGGCACCGGGGAAAATCAACCGATAATTAACAGATGATCCGAAATCATTTTCCCATTCTAGATCCAATCCCAAGCATAGACACGACCCTTCACCCGCTAAAAAACACAACACATAGAGTCACTTAAAAAAAAAAACTTTCCATACATGTACCATTTTGTGTATGTCTTAACTTTCTGTGGAAGCAAATTACACAAAAACAGCATTTTGTGGTATCTTGGCATGTGTTCTGTTGCATATTATGAAATCTGCACCAGCACGGAGCTGTTTTAAAAGGTTCTTAAAAAGATATGTTGGGAGCGATGCAGTAAATGAGACTTAAACTGTTAAATAGTTTCCTGAAACAATCAAGTACAATGTGTACACATGTCAGTTGTTGCTTATATTCCCATTCTTTCTTGAATGGATGTGTAGTGGATTTCACTGATCATTTTGTTCTCATTTCAATTTGATTGGAGCCTTTTAAAGTTGAAAACAGTGATGTGTCGAAAGGATTTTCAAATATGGGCAACTCTTGACGGCAAAGTGTGGACTTGTGAACAAAAGATGTCCACACGATGCAGGAAAGGAAGACGTTCTGTGGACTTGCACACGTCCACAGGACGTTTCCCCTTCTCTGAAAAAGAAGTTTAGAGGCATTTTGGGGTAGGGATCATCTGTCATATTGGAAGAGGAATAGTCAAGGAAACCTTGTACAAAAAGCCAGCTGAAAATCGTGTTCCCAGTTCCAGAAAAATGAGTATTTTCACTGAGTTTTCTTAACTGCATGAAAAGGAACGTCCACACTAGGTACATGTATGTAAGGGAAATGTGGGTGTCTTGCATGCCGTGCACTCTTTTTGGTAAGCTTAAATATGGGTACTTGCCAAGAGCGACATTTAAACTAATTACCTTTGATTTGTGTGTGGTGCATCTAAACTCCATTTTTTTTCCAAATTTCGTATTGCGCTCATACACAGTGGACTGCTGTGCACGTCTTACTTCAGCCAACTTGTGGACAGCTTCTTTTGTGTTTTCATCATCGCTAAAGGTTTATGTAAACTGTGAGAAATCTTAATGAAGTATTGTTGTCTGTATCATATTTTCAGTGGATTCTCCTGAAGATGTGATGAAAAAGTATGTCAACAAGGTCAAGAAGATACCGGACGAGGTACCAGTGAAAATCGGTTTCCATATCACTACAAGTACCCTCTTTCTTTTCTCCTGCCATAAATCAATTAGATGCGTATGGCTTCAGAATCAGTCGTATATCTACATTAAAATTGAGTTTAAAGTCTATCCTCATGAAAGAAAGCCAAATTCAAAATAAAATGCACCTTTAGAAAATCATTCCAGCCAATTTTTCTAGTTTATATTTTGCAACATTACCAATCCTGACATGAAGTCATCTTCCTTGCACCTGACCCTCACATTTCTCCTTTCAAGTTCTCTCGGGATACATCTGTCCAGACATTTTTTGATTGTTGTCGAAAGTCGACCCTCCATCTTGAATTTCCTCCATCATGTTTTCCAGGAATGTCCAATTTGCTATGAGAAGCTCAGCGAAGGCTCCCATTACACTGAAGACACGGATGACGTCGTCTTGAAGTTGAGCAGATGTGGACATCTCTTCCATAGAGGTTGCCTTCACGCCATGTACAACAGTGGCCCCAAGGTGAGTCTCAAATTGAAAACTAAAACTGAGATTGAAGAAACTCTTGAGCGGTTCCCAAGGCCACATCTTGTTCCTACATGTATTAAACTTGTGTGCATGATTTACTACATCCAAACATGTATCACACTGCATTGTGGAACCAGTGGCCTAACCATCAGAAATGGGTAATGGGGGCATGTGTGCACCCCCCCTCAGCCCCACCCCTGCCTTCCGTACCTTATTTGAAATTTTGAACTGTACACCACCTGCGTACGAGCCACAAAGATTATATCCTTGATTTGCTATGGTGCTAAATAAATTTTTGAACGAGCCTACATGTAATTCAGTATCCCGACAGCACATGCCCAGTATGAGGCTATTGGGGAACAGCTACAGTCTTTCCTGTCAACGTAGCCATACACTGACTCATGCGCTCTTTGTACGTGAAAGACCTTGGCTATTTGAAATACTGAACTGTCTCATTGATGGCGTACATGTACTTGTCCATGTCCAGGATGGCAGCATACAGTGTCCAACCTGTAAGACCATCTACGGTGTCAAACACGGCAACCAACCGTCCGGTCGCATGGATTATCATATCATTCCTCCGTCGCTTCAAGGTTTCCCTGATTGTGGCACTATTCGCATCATCTATGACATACCGCCAGGAACTCAGGTAAGTACGACAAGAGAGGCATTGTAGGAAAGGACCCATAAATAAATCTCAAGATCAAACAATATAGTAGCATTCTTTGTGCGTTTTTATTTTTGAGAAAAACTCTTTTTACTAACTAAGTGTTGAAAGTCTTCACCCCTTTGTTTCCACCAAACAGTCTAATCTTTTGTCTATTTACGCCTGTGTTGATAAGCACACCCTTTTGTATTTTCACTGGTGTTCTGGCGGGTTCTTTCATTAATTTGACTGCTAGCTACGTACACTGGTTCTTGGTGGAGAAGGTTTCCTTGGTGACAGACCAATCAGTGCTTAATAAATAAACATGAAAAAAGTAAAATTCTACAAGATTTACGTGAAACCAATTTGTGATTAAAATCTCAAAAAGTTAGCGGCAGAGGCACAGATGGCCTTAGTCTCCTGACCAATAGCTGTCACCAACAAATTAAATGTCTACACAGAGTAATGTATGTTGACAAAAATATTCAATATATGAAATGTTTTGGTTATGAGTAAAGTGCTAGCCATGTACAAGCTTGCTGAATCAAAAGTTATACCATAATGGTTGACAAAAAGGTTTGCCAGTGTCATCCACAATGTTTCCACTCAGGTAATCACAGATTTTGAATGAAAGATCCTGTAACGTTTTGAAAAATTGAATGGATTAAAATTTAATCTGTGAAGCACAATTCTCAATTGTTTTCCGCCATGGCTGTAAAATACCGTAGGTTCCTGTTTTGAAAAATATTGTTTCTCATCTCAATAGTAAAAGATTATGGTTCACAAAAGAGATTTTTTTTTTCTGATACATCTTCTGAACACAATATTTTGTGACACAAATGAAATGAAAGCCATATACAAGCATCATAATTATATATTAAATGCCTGCTAACAATAAGAAGCAAAACTTGCCACATCGTTAACATTTACCAAAGCCCAGATAATACTTAATCAATTTTTGCAAGCAATTTGGTCCTCAACTTATCTGTAGATAACAACTGGGCTACTCTTAAAGCCTGTTACATTGCTAGAAATTGTTTCTCTGATGGGCCTTTGAGCAAGATGCTCACAGGTTTAGGACTGACCGTTTATTGAGCAGTAAATAAGCAAATGTAAGTGTCATGATAAATCAATATCGAGATAAAAACATTTTGTTTATGAAATTTCACACTTGTTCAGCTTAAATCCATTAGATTACTTTAAAAATATCAAACCTTATTGAAAATTTTTCCAAATCTGTTCACACCCTAACATTTGATTACTCAGTACCATTCAACATTTTGGTAATAGGTTAGCCATACATGTATACTGAACAAGCGTAATCATTCAAATGCTCCTTTAAGTTTATGCTATGGCACAATCTAATTATGTAATCAACCGTTTGATTTGATTGTACTTGCACATACACTTAAACTTACTCTGGGTTTCCAAAAATCTGACATTAAATCTGTAAAACCCAGTTAATTCTTAAGCTGTCACCACCTCCAGGTCCTAGTAGGTACATCTGATGGTCAAGAGAGTGGTTTGTATTGGAATGTAGAGCATAAGATCTCAGGCTTTGGCGACAGTCATGACAATTTGCTGGGCTCAATAGACTTTCCAAAAGTCTGTGAAATGAATTGAGAATAAATCAAAAGTACGATTGAGAATGGTTGGTGGTGTCTTGGAGTTACATTGTAAGTTCAGTTTGTGGCAGGTGTTTCCTTATGAATTTCAAATGCACATTTTAGATCTGTTATTTGTTACCTGTGTGTATGTTACTTGTCGTTTGATGTTAATTCCCTCGAGTTAACAATTGAGATTGTCCGAGGGGCATTTTTTCATATCACTGTACAGGTAAGTGTTATCCTAACATACAAATGATGTATTTACATATTCTTTGTTGCTTCCAATTTGACAGAAAAATTTCAGTTTTCAAACACGATAGTAGACTGAAACCTCATCACTTCACACCAGATGTCCTGCAGATGTGAATGTCACTGCACTGACACTTAGTTAGGGATCCATTTTTTTCATTTCCCTGTTACATCTGACGTGATTTTGTAAGTTCAGAACACATTCTCTAATTTCCAAGAGTGATGAATTAATTAATGCAAATTACCTGCCGAACAAATACAGTAAAATAGTCTAAAATCAATTTCAGTGATATTTCCATGTCAAATTACACAGGTCAGGTGTAACAGGGACACGATAATGTCTCATTTTTGGACCCTGAGTTTGCAGAATGACCCATTTATGGCTTCCTCAATACGGGCGATTCACAATAGTGCACCTGGCTAATGCGCTGCAAACTCTTGGAGGCACACTGTTGTGAATCGCCCGTATTATGCATCTAATGTGTGTAGCCGCTTTTTGCACAGCAACATACACATTATGATTTACTGGCAGGAGTAATAGAGTACCGAAGTGAATACGTCATGCCCACAATTAGTGTGTAAAAGGTATTAGCGCAAGAACCAGCGCGTGAACCAACACGCGCGTACTCCATTCATTTGCACTGCACCTTTTGGTTCACAGTGACGTCACAGTTTGGTACTCTATACAAAAGGATTACGGTCTTATACCAATGGTAGCCATGTGCTGTACAGGCATTCTTCTGTTAGCAATTCTTGGATGGTTTAAAAGACTTATAATTTTAACATTGGCTTTCCATTGTTTTTTATAATCATTTCATTAATATTACAGTAGATCATATTCTTCAACAATGCAAGTTTTCAGAATTTTGAACATAGTGTATACATGTACATTCAAATGCCAGCCATATTTGTAAAATGTTTCTGAAATGCCCTTTGAGAAGTAAAGCAGATTATGGGTTACATGTAGGTTGACGTTTGGAAATAGAAACATTTAAACCAAATCAAAACAATTTTTTAAAATTCAGACTTTTTAACCATTTTGTGCCATTGCCCCCTTCCCCGCATCCCTAACCAAGTCCCAGATACATGTACATACAGTGTAATACATGAAAGTCAAAGTTCAGAGTGGATGTCAAAGTTTAAGCAGTGTACATATACAGTACATTCATTCAATGCAAGGCATACAGTACATGTAGGTGTATGGACAATGAGTCAGTGAATTTGCTCCTTGGTGTACTTATACATGTAGCAAGGAAAATAACAGGTAGATACATGCACATTGTATTTTTCCTCTCGCAGCTAGGCCGTAGGCACACAGTTCCGTCTTTTTCTTCTTGTTTTTCCTTTGTTTTTGAACTGCGAGTCAGACTCGGTTTTCAGATACGACGATAAATATGCAGTTTGCTGGTACCACCAACCACCAGATTGCCTGCAGGTGTGGTTGCCATGGTAACTGGACAAAGATTACATTTCGTCTTTACACATTTCATGTTTTTACCCTCTGGATTCAATTGATAAATATCTCCTGTCTGCGACCTATTCATCAAGGAGTGTTCACCCGTAGCAACGTAGATGTTGCCATGAATGTCACAGCAAACTGTCCTAGGGTGACGTATTTCCTCGTAGAACAAATCTTCGCCGTTGTAATCTTTGCATATCAGTCTGCTCTCTGTGTTGTTAACATACACAAGCCGTTTGTTGCTGACTGCGAGCTGATCTCCAATCATTGGTGCTGGTAGTTTCCTGATAAGTGTCCCGTCTGAGTTGTGGAGGCTGATCTCTTCCCTGGCCTTGAAGCCCACAGCTATCAGATTGTCCTCATCCACTGCCAGGCAGGTTGGTTCAATGTACAAATCAGTTCCTGGCTGGAACTGATGGAGGAGTTGATATTCTCTGCTGAAGGTCTTGACTGCAGGACCATCTAGGACAATGAGGTGGTCTACACTGTTCACTGCAACCTTGTGGGGATGTTTTACATCAAAAAGTTTTCCTGGTAGTTTGTGTGAGACAAAGGGGACTTTAGGATTATTTGTAGGTACGTACGCCAGCAGGTGTTTGTGCATGTATCTACCATTTATTGTAACTATGTCATTGTCTGAGAAAGATGCGACAGAGTTGATTCTGGAATTGCCACAGTCCAGTTCTGTCGCTAGTATCCACGTGTCTTCAAGGACCAGTTGTCCAAGTGAGTTAGCATCCCCTTCATGAAAGTCAATGAAGTGTAACTTCTCGGGCAAATATATTGGCTCCTCTTTTAATATTCCTTGGAGATATTGAACGAGTTTTTGCTTGAGGTCTAAAATCTCTGCCTTAATTTCTTGAGCTAGGAGCTGGTTCATCTCATCCAGTGTCAGCTCTGCTACATTCAGCTGTGTATTGTTGGTGTCTTCAGCAGTCTGCAGTGTCTTGACTCTGTCTTGATAGATCTCCTTGGCCTCTTGCTTCAGTTTCTGCTCCATCTCCCTGATCCTAGCAACCTCCTTGTCAGCCTTTTGGGAGATCTTCTTGTTAGTGGCTTCAAACATGGTGTCTAGCTTCTTGTGAGCCTTGGATATGTTTTTCTTGGTTTTCTTCAGTTCTGTTTTTTTCTTCACTGCATCTGCCAACAGTCCTTCAATTTCTTGTTTGCATTTATCAAAAGACTCAGATATATCAACACAAGAATGCTTTTCATGTTTCAGAACAGAGCAAGTTGTGCAAATCAACTGCTGACATGTGTTGCAATAAATGTTCAGATTCTGATAAGGATGTTGTACACATTTTGGATCTTCTCTTAGTTTGCTCTTGTAGGCAATCTCTCCTGATTGAAGTAGAGCTATCGTGTAGGTTTGGTGAGATTTTGTCCGTGCCAGGGATTCATGTACGTTTTGGCAGTCTTTGCACAGAAAATGAGCACAGTCCATGCAAAATGAAACTGCCTGAGATTTCCCCTCACAGCATTGACATTTGATCTCTGACCCTTGACCCTGTAAAAGCTGTTCCTGTATTGCAAACTCCTCCACTAGGGCACTCAGTGTGAAGTTGGTTGGCAGATCTTCTACTCCATTTCTTCCCAGTTCAGTGTCACGTCTGCACAAGGGACATTGGATTTTCACAGCAAGTGGATCTTGGCTCTCTCTCAAGTATTTGAGACATGTCAAGCAAAAACTGTGTATGCAGTTCAGAATTTTGGGATCAGTAAAGCGTTTGTAGCAGATTGAGCATTCTAGATGACGCTCGCCGATCTTCTCCAGAATCTCAGCTGTGCCACCAGTTGCCATGGTTCGGTTGGATGTGAAAAATGAAGGGTAAAAGGCGCTCACACCTGAGGAAGTTGATAAGAAATAAAATAGGGGAAAAAAAGATCTGTTGCTGGAATTTTCTTGTTTAATTATGCTGCCGGGCAAAATTTGAAGTTGCATGACGGATTCCCGTGGGATTTTCAAGATTTTCCATTTTCAAAATTCTTCAAAAATTCATAACTTCATTTATTGGATGTTTACATTCACATGAATGACTGTCTGGTGGCTACTCTAATCTGACAGACAACATCTATTGATACCCGAGTATTTCAGCCAGGCCTGCTGCCTTTTAAAGAAGCACATATTTTCTTTAGTTACTGAATCTGGCCCAGTGCGCTGCTTACGTCTTTTCAGATGTGGATCAGATTAGCATGGGGTGGTATTGTATCACTCATTGTTGGAGTGCTGAAGCACATTGTCTTTGTTCGTAATCCGCTCATGCTGAATGCCACAAACAGTGGTATAATGTTTCTAAACAATGACAGATTTCTTCCGCTATCGACAACTGAAAAAATGTTGGCAATTCCCTGCAGCCCAGTCTTTTGTTCCGAGTACGGTCTTTTATTACAAGGCCAAGCTCCTTTGCCCGATTTTGGTCACCCCAGCTTTGGGTATAAAGCCAACATCTCCGGTTCCGGGCACCCCATCAGGAAGTGGTTATAGGTGGAAAGAAACTTACCTTGTTGAAATTGTTTTAATCTCAAATTTATTTCAGCCCAGAAAAGTTTGGATACTGGTGCATGTACCTGTATATGTCAGTTGTTCTTCGTAATCTTGTCAAAATTTTTACCATAATTTTGGGAAATTTGCAGTACTTGGCGGTGCCCTCTGGCACCGCCCACCGTGGCTAGAACACTATCACTGCAAATATTAATGTTTGAACAAGTTTTTGTGATGTATTTGGTACTCACTTAGATGGTGTGTGTGTGTACATGGACAGGTGCTGTTGGCTGTCTCTAGATAAAGTCCGCTGCCTTTATATAAAGTCACCACACCCACTCGGTTTAGGCAAGAACATTTGTTGTGGAGTAGCAATTAGCAAAGATGGCAGTACCATTCTTGTCGTTAGTATCAGTAGATGTCGTAGTCAGGTCACGTGATGTCATGCTGAGCCTTACAAGTTAATATTTGCCATATTGTACATAACACGTATGCATGTTTTGTGACATTGCCGTTGCACATTTGCGTAGCTGGTGTTGAAGAGCTCACAGTCAAAGTCCTGTTTACTTGTATCACCGAGATTTTTTTTCCCGAACAAGAGACAGTGGAGATATTTGGCGGCATTAACCATTAAACCAGTCCCACTTGACCAGTCCTCTGTTGTTTGTGTCATTTTTATCATTAGCTCAAGCGCTCTGCAAACAACAGTGGAACAGTCATGTGGTCTGATATGAAGACTGTCAACAATCTTTTGTCTTGCAAAACTCCATGGGCCAGAGGATATTCCTGAGTGCCTGGATAATGGACAGATGAGGTTGATCACGCATGGTCCTCAGAAATTTGGTTCAGGACTTAAATTAAGTTTTCAGTACTATTCAATCCTTTTGGCTGTCTGTTATAAGTATGTAAAAAATCATATCGGTATGTCAGCTGGAAAGTACATACAGGCTGTTGGAGTAAGCATGAAATTAATGCTAAGGACATCAGACTCTGCTGTCACATTTATAATGCTATAAATTTCACTCTTTTTTCCCAGTAGAATAGGGTCACATGATGCTTCAGGCTAGAATAATGAGGTGTTTTTTGCTGTTTCATTTGTCGCCCGATGCCTTAACATTGGCCATACGTTTTCATTGCCATCAATATACATACTCAGGTGTATTTTCAACGATGAGGTTGGAGTGTCTGATCTCCCCATAAGCCACATATTGCAGATGTAGAGGTTTGTGCCAGCAAACACCCTTCCCCTCTCGAAAATAATTATTTGGAATCACTGTTTCACTCAGAAGTTGTACCTGTTGCAGAGGTGAAATGTTGGAAATCCCTCTTCATACAAAGGTTGCAGCCAAAATTACTGTAGGATTCTTTTGAACTTTATTTTTACACCTAGATTGGGTAACAGCACAATTGTGTGCGGAGTGTGACATAAAGAGAAACCTGGATCAGCAACAAAGTAGAACAAAAGGTTGAATTCATGTACCCGGTATGTGTACAGGTACAGATGGCCTTAGTCTCCTGACCAATAGCTGTCACCAACAAATTAAATGTCTACACAGAGTAATGTATGTTGACGAAAATATTCAATATATGAAATGTTTTGGTTATGAGTAAAGTGCTAGCCATGTACAAGCTTGCTGAATCAAAAGTTATTACCATAATGGTTTGTTAAGCCCAGTAAATGTTGACAAAAAGGTTTGCCAGTGTCATCCACAATGTTTCCACTCAGGTAATCACAGATTTTGAATGAAAGATCCTATAACGTTTTGAAAAATTGAATGGATTAAAATTTAATCAGCGAAGCACAATTCCCAATTATTTCATCCCATGGCTGTAAAATAGGTTCTTGTATTGAAAACTATTGTTTTTCATCTCAAAAGTAAAGGCTTATGAATCACAAAAAAGATTTTTTTCTGATGTATGCACAAATGAATGAGAATTTAGTTTTGATTTGTGTTTCAATGCTTCGAGTATCAGTTTTCAAACACGTCGATAGATTTGCAGTGAATGTTGTCCACCCACGACTAGATCGCCATCAGGTGTGAATGACATGCCATGTGGACACAGCGTACACTGTTTGACTACACATCCAGTGCGCATGCCCTCCGGAGTATATTGATGGATATTTCCGGAACCTGACATCTCAAGTATGGAGTAGTCACCTTCAGCAACAAAGATGTTGCCATGAATGTCACTGCATACTGTTCTAGGGCTGTCCGTGTCCACTGTGAACATTGTGTTGCCAGGGTAATCAGTGGATATCAGTTTGCCCTCGTTGGTGTTGATGTACTGGAACCATTTGTCGCAGGCTACCAGTTGATCTTCAATCATTGGTGCTGGTAGTCTCCTGATGAGGGTTCCATCTGGGTTGTGGAGGCTGATCTCTCCCTTGGCCTTGTAGCCCACAGCTATCAGATTGTCCTCATCCACTGCCAGGCAGGTTGGTTGGCTGTCTGAATCAATTCCTGGCTCGAACCAATGGAGGAGTTGATATTCTCTGCTGAAGGTCTTGACTGCAAGACCGTCTAGGACAATGAGATGGTCTAGTCTGTTGACTGCAACTTGGCATGGATCTTTGACATCTGGAATTTGTAGCATTTGGGAGATGAAAGGAGATAGGGGGTTGCTTGTTGATGAAAAGGTCACGAGACATTTGTGTTTGCTGTTCACTGTGACTATTTCTTCATTAGTGAAAACTGCAACGGAAGAAACATCAGTAGCCAAGTCCTGTTTTATGTCCGTTTGTAACCTCCATTTTCCCCCCAGAACAACTCTTCCCAGTGAGTTTTTATCTCCCTCATGGAAGTCAATGAATTGGAACTCGTCAGGTACAATCTCTGGCTCCTTCTCCATCAGATCTTTGAGGTTTTCGAGGATAATTTGCTTGAGATGTAAAACCTGATTCTCCATTTCTTGAGCCAGGATTTGGTGTATCTCATGCAGTGTCTTCTCTGCTACTTTGAGCTCTGTCTTGTTTGCATCTTCTGCAGTCTCAAAGGTCTTGACTCTGTCTTGGTAGATCTTCTTGGCCTCTTGCTTCAGTTTCTGCTCCATCTCTCTGATCCTAGCAACCTCCTTGTCAGCCTTTTGGGAGATCTTCTTGTTAGTGGCTTCAAACATGGTGTCCAGTTTCTTGCGAGACTGGACTGTGTTTTCCTTTGCTTCGGTCAGTTCTCTTCTCTTCTTTTCGGCTTTTGCCGCGAGGTCTACAACCTCGCGCTGGCAATTGTCAAAAGCCTCAGATACTTCGGTACTGAAGTGCTGTTGATGTTCAATAAAAGAGCAAGTTACGCATACCGATTTGTTACATGTGTAGCAGTAAACGCTAAGATTTTGACCTGCATGCTTCTCACATTTTGGTTCTTCTCTTAGTTTGCTCTTGTAGGCAATCTCTCCTGATTGAAGCTGAGCCAGTGTGTAGGTTTGATGAGATTTTGTTCCTGGCAGACGTTCATGTACCTTTAGGCAGTCTTTGCACAAAAAAATGGCACAGTCCACACAGAATAAAACTGCTTCATACCTCTCCTCACAGCTTTGACATTTGATCTCTGACCCTTGACCCTGTTGTAGCTGTTCCTGTATCGTAACCTCCTCCACCAGGGCGCTCAGGGTGATGTTAGTCGGCAGATCTTCGGCCCCATTCTTTCCCAGTTTTGTTTCTCGTCTGCAGAAAGGACATTTCATTTTTGCGGCCTGTGGATCCTGGCTGTCTATGAGACGTTTAAGACACTTCAAGCAGAAACTGTGAATGCAGTCCAGCATCTTTGGTTTGTCAAAGCGCTCTTGACAGATGTCACACTTTAAGTGATGCTCTTTGATCTTCACTGGCACCTCAGCTGTACCACTGGTTGCCATGGTTCAGTGAGATGTTGAGTCAGACCTGTGAAAGAAATCAAAATGTTGAATCATTTGTTAGCGATAGAAACAAAGGCAAATCCGTTCCACCAGGTACACATACATGTACATTATAAGCACACAGATGTGTTCGCGTTGAAGTTTTAATCACTAACAATATGGTGGTCTAATTCAATATGGTTGTAAATTTGCTGTAGGAGCCAAAGAGTAGGCTCTCTAACATTGTAATTTTCATGTTCCTAAATCACTGTGCTTGTCAAGCTGTATGCAATAGTATTTGTTGTTTACATGTCAGCATTAATTTTTTGTAATCGACCCTCTGTAGTTCTGTACAAAATACATGTACTGTACATGTATTTGTGCGTATACATGTACAGGGGAAGTCTGTGACCACAGGTTTCATTGACTGTGCCCCGGTAGGCCTCCTAAGCGCCACCCTACCGCCCCAACCACTCCCCATCGTTTCAACTTTTCTAGTTCTCCCAGGGTGGGGAGAGTTTCTGGCTGTCCTGTTTGATCAGCCACTCCTGACGATGGACACTGAATTAAATTTTTGTTTTGCTCGTGTTTACTGTTTTGAAAAACTTACACACTTATGCAGCACAGTTGGTCTTTACCTTGATGGTGTTCCTCTTGGAATCAAGCAGATGAAATCTTTTGCTGTTTGCTCAAGTCACCGTAACCGCTAGACCAAACGTCTTTAAACAGCATGCACAAGAACATTGATGTGGATACACCCCATTTTATTTGTAGACCTGGCAGTTGGGATCACATGATTTCATGCTGCGTCATTCGCCTTTCCAAGTCCACCAAAATTGTTGACATTGTTTGTTTCAATCGATCCCATACCCAGTTGGTTTATGCCCTACTTTTTGCCTTGGAACAGCATTTAAAACAGGATTACATGGACACTCCCCCTTCGACTTCATGTATATCTTTGGACTCCACATTGTTATAGGATCACATGATGTCAGTTACCGTGTCAGTCAAAGTACTTCGTATTTACAATACGTGTTCGTTGCTACTGTTTGCATACACATGCATATTCATGAAGTGGAAGCACTAGTAGCCACAAAGTCCAGTAAAGAAATGCAAATTGGTATGGGAATAAATATGTTCTTGGCTGGTCTTCAACGTGCCTTTAAGACCAGCTCAGGAGAATGGACACGGCATGTGGCTCAGGCGTTATCAGCGTTTGTTCTCCTGAGCAAGGTCTTAATTGCTATTTAAGATCAACCAGGCACATATTTTTTCCCATTGTAAAATACCTTTTTATTCAGGAAGTCAAAATAAGTCAATGTGTGAAGAATTTACAATGATTTTCTTTTTAAAAAATTGACGTTCATTTTCCCAAACACCCCTGTCCATTTTATGGTATATTCCTTTTGAAAGTTGTCCAATAGAATCCCCTTCATTGAGTTTGGCATGCACATGTTGCGTTGTATGCACACAGACTCCTGACCTATCAGACCTCATTAAACTGTCTCGTATCCAAGTGCCAGCATGTGATTTATGCAGTAGGCTTTATCACTTCTCAGCAGGCATTATCATATGTTAATACACAATCATGTGATGCATTTCGACCAATAGGAATAGAAAATCTGTCCTAGCCCAACTGAAATGTCATAACCCATTGGATCCAATTCACTTACCCATTGGATACAATTCACATACCAATTGGATCCAATTCACTCAATTCAATAACCAATTCCAAAACCAATTGCTTTTGTTTGGAATCAATTGGAATCCAATTGGGTTCATTTGGTTTGAATAGTAAATTTGAACCTTTTCTCAGTTGGACAATTCCAAACCAATTGACCCCCAGTTGAATGCCAATTCACAATCCAACTGTAACAATCGAAGAACCAATTGAAACCATTTCAATACCAATTCAAACCAATTGAGTGCCATTAGAATAATGGGGGAAACAAGCTGAAAGCAAACCAATTTGAACCATTTGATTCCCATTAGAAATTTCATTTGATTTAGGAAAAAAACAGCAAAGAAAAAAATACCAATTGAAACCAAGCGTGTTCCATTTGAAATCTCCAATGGACGGGGGAAAACAAATGGGAGAGAAAACACACCGACTGAAACCAATTGAGCACCAATTGATGGCCAATTGGACCCAATTGATTGCCAATTGGACCCAATTGATTGCCAATTGGACCCAATCGATTGCCAATTGGACCCAATTCATTCCAATTAAATCCAATTCAAAAATCAATTATTTTGAATGGACCATTTTTAGTAGGGAGGTATTTAGGAATTTTGATTTCAGATTAATCATTGCGATCATTTATAATACATGTTCTAGTATGTGTCGTTCAAAATTGGTCCAGTGATGCATTGTACATGTACAGCCATTCTCCTGTTATTCTTTTTACTTACATTTACCGGGACATAATACAGTTGCTGCATAAAATGACGAACGTTTTTACATCTACCGGTATTGTCTATTGTTTACAGGAAATCAGATATTCTGTGCACACGGATATATGTGACCCACTCTGTGAAAATGAGTCACAAGTCGCCAGATCCACTTTGGAGTAACAAGTCCTTTAGAATAATTTTGCACAGTGTAAATTCTCACCATGGGGTATCCACTTTGATCAGGATGCCAAACTTAGTGATACATCAAAACAAAAAGCTCTATTTGCTCTTTCCAATACAAATGAAAACTCCAAAAGTGGCTCTGGCGATTTAAGACTCATTTTCACAGAGTGGGTCACATATGTACATGTATGTGTATGTACAAAATTCAATGTAAAGTTGAACCTTATGTTCCTTTTTGTTTCATTTCTCATTGTTAGAAAAATGTCAAACCACCTGTACAGTTGGCCAAATTTTAATAAAAAAGCAAAACCATCTACTGTACAATATTGAGCAATTTAAGCATTTTTCAAAGGGGCCATCCAGTGATCCCAGTACTTTATACTGGCAGCTGACTGGTGTAAGTGGAAAGCCGCTACTTTATGAAGTCAGTGAATGACTGATATCACCCAACATTAGTCTGGCGGGCCACACACATGTACACAGATCTTTTTTTTTTAAATGTCTGACTCAGTTTTCAAATACGATGATAGATTTGTAGTGGACCTCTGCCACCAACCACCAAATCACCTGTGGGTGTGAATACCATGCCAACTGGACAAAGGGTACATTTCTTTTTCACACATTTCATGATTTTGTCCTCTGTATCGAACCTATAAATTGCCCCTGAACCTGACATTTCTGGTGGTGTGTATTTACCTTTAGCAACATAGATGTTTCCATAAATGTCACAGCAAACAGTCCTAGGAGTGTCTGTTTCCACACAGAGTACGGTTTCACCCTCGTAATCTTTTGATATAAGCTTGCTTTCAGTGTTGTTAATGTACATAAGCTGTTTGTTGCTGACCGTGAGTTGATCTTCAATCATTGGTGCTGATAGTTTCCTGATGAGGGTTCCATCTGGGTTACAGAGGCTGATCTGTTCCTCGTACTTATGGCCCACAGCTATCAGATTGTCCTCATCCACTGCCAGGCAGGTTGGCTTGCTCTCTGAATCAATTCCTGGCTGGAACTGATGGAGGAGCTGATATTCTCTGCTGAAGGTTTTGACTGCAAGACCGTCTAGGACAATGAGGTGGTCTAATCTGTTGACTGCAACTTGGCATGGGTCTGTGATATCTGGAATTTGTAGCATTTGGGAGATAAAAGGGGATTCAGGGTTGCTTGTTGGTGAGTAAATTACCAACCGTTTGGGAAAGTCAGGGTTGCGTTCAATGTCCACTGTAGCTATTTCGTTATTCGAGAAAACTGTAATAGAAGTAATTCCATGTTTCGTAGGCAATACCATTTCTCTGTCCAGTCTCCATTCATCTTTTAAAATTAGCCTTCCAAGAGACTTCTCAGTCTCACTGTACTCCTGGAAGTCGATAAAGTGCAACTTCTCTGGTACTCTTTGTGGCTGTTGTTCGGTCAGTTCTCTGAGGGAATGCATGAATTTCTGTTTCAGATGTAAAATTTCTGTCTTGATTTCTTCAGCCAGAAGCTTGTTCATTTCATCCAGTTCCTGCTTTGCCACTGTCAGCTCTGTATCGATGATGTCTTCAACAGTCTCCATTGTCTTGACTCTGTCTTGGTAGATCTCCTTGGTCTCTTGCTTCAGTTTCTGCTCCATCTCTCTGATGCTAGCAACCTCCTTAGCAACCTTCTTGTCGGCCTTTTGGGAGATCTTCTTATTAGTGGCTTCAAACATGGTGTCTAGTTTCTTGCGGGACTCGGCTGTGTCTTCCTTTGCTTTGTTCAGCTCTTTCTTCTTTTTTTCAGCCTTTGCCATCAGTCCTTCAATTTCTTGTTTGCATTTATCGAAAGCCTCAGTTATGTCAGCACAGGAATGCTTTTGATGTTTCAGAACAGAGCAGGTTGTGCAAATCAACTGCTGACATGTGTTGCAATAAATGTTCAGATTCTGATCAGGATGTTTGTTACATGTTGGTTCTTCTCTTAGTTTGCTCTTGTAGGCAATCTCTCCTGATTGAAGCTGAGCCATGGTGTAGGTTTTGTGAAATTTTGTTCCTGCAAGGCGTCCATGTACTTTCTGGCAGTCTTGGCAGAGAAACTGAGCACATTGTGTGCAGAATAAAGATGCTTGATTTTTCTCCTCACAGCTTTGACATTTGATCTCTGACCCTTGACCTTGTAGAAGCTGTTCCTGTATTGCAAACTCCTCCACCAGGGCACTCAGTGTGATGTTAGTCGGCAGATCTTCAACCCCAGATCTTCCCAGTTCAGTGTAACGTCTGCACAGCGGGCATTTGATTTTCACTTGTCCCGTATCTTGGATATCTCTAAGATTTTTCAAACAATGCATGCAAAAACTATGAATACAGTTCAATAGTTTCGGTTCAGTGAATCGGTTGAAGCAGATGGAGCATTCTAGATGACGCTCACCAATCTTCCCAAGAACCTCAGCTGTACCACCAGTTGCCATCGTTCAGTTGAATGTTGAAGACAGTTGACTTTTCCCCTGCGGAATTAACCTGAAAAGAAATACTGGTAAAATAGTCAGGGTGTTTTGTTGGACAGAAGTTGCAGTGTATTCTTCTTTGACACCATTCTTTTCTGCACCTTTGTACTTTGTATGAAAAATCTTACACACTCCTACCCGGTTAAATGCACTGAAAAGGGCACACTTTTAAACATCCAAAATTATCCATGTTTTCCTGGACAACTGAGGGCACTGTTGCTGTGCAGTCATCTAGGGAAGACGTGGCTCAGTGCATAGGTGTTTCTGTTCAAATTGTGAACCCAGAATTTACTAACTGAAAATGTTTCTGAGAGAGAGATTGATGGGTTCTCATTGCTATGCACATAAACAGCAATAAATCAGCAAAGAAGAGAAAACTGAGTCCAGGAAAATCTACAAAAGTGCAGGTCTGTTTGCGAACAAGCCAATGTAACATTGAGGCTTCTTCCTGAGGTGACATCACAGTTTCGCTTTTGAATATGGAAATATCCCCATGCACAAACTTGCGTATCGGGCCCAATACGCAATTATTTCTGCCCCATACGCAAAAAATGGGACAATACCCATTTTTTCATCCCCGATACGCACAATATAATTATGATAGTATGGCTCAGAATTATCTTACATAATGCAGATTGCATGTCCGGAAAATCTAGACAAAAAAAGCAGTTAATAGTCCTGCATTTTTTCTTGTACATGTACATACTATAGGTAACCTACATAATAGATGTACATGCATTGTGCACCACGCGTTGGCGGCCACACAGCACACCGTACGTGTACGTGCACGTGTACATCGGCATGGAACGTGCCTCGTGGCTGCTGTCGCATGAAATGTGAACTTCCGTCATGGGCGCCGTATATGCCCCCGTGCGCATGTGGGTTTTCTGGGTGCCGTGTGCTCAATACGCTACTGGGGCTGAATTTACGAAGGTTGACATTTTATATTACACCATTCGCAGAACTTACAACATCGACCCCACGCACGTTTTTTTTTCATGGCGGCAGCCGTAACCCTGTGTAAGAGTATTAATGGCATCTACGATGGGGATGATATTTCCATTCCATGGCTTTACAAAATGTTGGTAAATCACAATGGAAATCCCCCATAGTTTTGAAATATCCTGGGGAGAACCCTGACATCATTAGCCTAAAGATTAAAAATACTCTTTGAAATTGTGAAACCAAAGTTGAAAATAAGATTTACTGAGACACAAAGGCGAAGTTTGCGTATTTGTAATCAAACACATTGATTGCAGCTACCCTTTAAGCTGGGGAAAATTGCCTTTTAAACCCAGGTTCAAAAAATTGGTCTCTAAATACCCATTTCATTCTTAACTTTGATAAGCCAGATAAGCAGGCTGACATGTTTTGTAAGTTAGATAATACCGTATGTATCATGTTAGTGTTTATTATCGGCACCTAAGTCCATGCTATGAAGTTGGTACTCACTTGGACAATATTTGTCTTGAACTGGTAATGTTGGCTGTCTCTAGATGAAGTCTGCTGCTCTCAGATAAAGTCACCTCATAAAGTCACACCTACATACTGTAGTTTAGGTGAGAGCTTTTGCCGTCGAACAGTACCGTATTAGCAAATATGGCGGTGTGGATATCTTCCCAGTTCTTTTTTTTTCTAAGAATCCGTATAATGGGGTCACAGGATTCCAGAAGGCAGAAGAGTTAAGTTTTTTCCACTGCCTACTGAATGGCTCAACATTCTCAACATGTTTTCATTTTCACCAACTGTACGTAGCTGCATGTTTACGTGTATGCAAAGTAATGAGGTTGAAGACTTTGAAGTCGCAGAATCCTGAATGTTGCACTTGAAGATGTTGTCTTGTTTTAAGGCCCCCCCTTTGATTATTTGGAACTGTCCTTAATCCATTCAATACATGTACCTGTTTAATCAAACATCAGAAGTGGGTACCATGTTTCTCCCTGCACGTACAGTACTTTGCTCCCTGCACGCACCAGTTTGACCTTGTGTGCAGAAAAAAAAGTTACAATCAAGTTCCAAGCCTGACCTGCCCACTTGGCAACTTTGTGTATTGCATAGAACACATTAAGAGTTTGTTGTTGTACAGAGAAACTTGTGTTAGCAACAAAGTAAAATGAAGGATTGAAAGGTTCTGGAAGTTGCTGACACTACACCAAGTTATATGATAGCGTCAATTCTACTATTTGAATTGACACACATGTAGGAACTGACGTACCCTTACAGTTCTGGAGTAGAAACCTACACTGTTTACTCTCCATTGAAAGATTTTTCTCAGTGCCCATTTAAATCTTCAAGTTGGATCATTTTTTTCAAGTCAACACAAAAATGCTGGAGTTGCCACTTACTAGTAGCAGTTCTGATACAATTCTTTTATTGAATGAGCATGTGTTGGCATAGAATTTTGTAACTTGACGTAGATTTGAGTTTCTGTCTGATAATGTCATTTTTTAGCTGTCATTGAAGGCAGCTACCGGTACATGTGTGCCATTGAGAAGAATCCTTTATGCTACATGTAGATAACCAAACACACGTTGTGTTTATATTGTGAATGTAGTGCACTTAGTAAATGTACTCACCAGGACAATGTTAGTCATATACAGATGATGTTAGCTGCTTAGCTGAAGATGTCTGCCTTCAGAGAAAGTCACTTCGCTCACTTTTGTTAAGGTTAGAACATTTGCCATAGAACAGCATTTGCAAATATGGCGATGTGTCTATTTCCAACTCTCTTTTATTCCCAGTAGAATGGGATCACACGATTCTAGAATGCCGAGGTACAGTTTGTACCTGTACTGTATTTGTTCAGTCTCTTTTGTCCCTGAATTCCGTAACATTTGTGATACATTTTCATTGTCAAGGATTTTACATTGTACATGTAGGTCTATTCATTTATGTGTTTTTAGTCCCCCAAAGCCTTGTACATGTACGTGCACGAACATGTAGCACCTTGTGTCACCAACCCCTCCCCCTCCGAAAAAACAAGTTATGGAATCACCCTTTCACTCAGAAGTTGTACCTGTTGCCATGGTGCTGTGCTGTTGCCATAGTGAAATGAATGCCTCTTCATACAAAGGTTACAGCCAATATTACTGTAGGATTCTTTTGACCTTTATTTTTACACCTAGACTGGGTAACAGCACAATTGCATGAGAAGTGTGACATACATGTAAAGAGAAACCTGGATCAGCAACAAAGTAGAATACAAGGTTGATTTCTGCATCAGCAACTAAGGAGAATAAAATGTTGATTTCTGCATTAACAAAGTAGAATACAAGGTTGATTTCTGCATCAGCAACTAAGGAGAATAAAATGTTGATTTCTGCATTAACAAAGTAGAATACAAGGTTGATTTCTGCATCAGCAACTAAGGAGAATACAAGGTTGATTTCTGCATCAGCAACAAAGTAGAATACAAGGTTGATTTCTGCATCAGCAACTAAGGAGAATAAAATGTTGATTTCTGCATTAACAAAGTAGAATACAAGGTTGATTTCTGCATCAGCAACTAAGGAGAATAAAAGGTTGAGTTCTGCATTAACAAAGTAGAATACAAGGTTGATTTCTGCATCAGCAACTAAGGAGAATACAATGTTGATTTCTGCATCAGCAACTAAGGAGAATAAAAGGTTGATTTCTGCATTAACAAAGTAGAATACAAGGTTGATTTCTGCATCAGCAACAAAGTAGAATACAAGGTTAATTTCTGCATCAGCAACTAAGGAGAATAAAAGGTTGATTTCTGCATTAACAAAGTAGAATACAAGGTTGATTTCTGCATCAGCAACTAAGGAGAATAAAAGGTTGATTTCTGCATTAACAAAGTAGAATACAAGGTTGATTTCTGCATCAGCAACTAAGGAGAATAAAAGGTTGATTTCTGCATCAGCAACTGAGGAGAATAAAATGTTGATTCCTGCATTAACAAAGTAGAATAAAAGGTTGAAAGGTTCTGGTAGCTGCTAAAATTACACAAAGCCAAATGACAGCGTCAATCCTAGTATTTGAACTGACACAGAGACTGACAGATTCATTTGTTTAGGCTTAAGGGTTTTTTGTCTCAGTTTTTTACTTCTGAATGTCAGTCTGTTTGATTGTTTTGGGGTCAAGATTTAAACCAAGTTTTCAGTAATGTGCAGACTTTTTAAGTGTCTGTTGTACCGCAAGTTTGTCCAAACTGTGCATTAGCTACCCAGCTCCTAAAGGCTGGTACAGGAAGCAGGAAATTAAGGCAACAGAAAACAGCTTCTTTCCTCACATTTTTAATGCTGCTATCAATTTCACTCGAATGATTCTTGAACAAGAGACAAGTTTGAGACCAATGAGCCAGTTCAATATTTCAAAGAAAGCAATATCAGTTGGGAACAAAGCGTGCATGTGAGTCTACTTAGGTAGGGCTGTGCTGACAGAGCAGATATCATGGGCACATCTAAATGACCTTGGACTTACTTCATGTCAAGCATGCGCTGTTGGAATACATGTGTCACACCGACTCATTGGGTTTTAACTAACAAGGGTACACTTGAAAGTGAAACTCTAACAGATCAGTATGGAAATGATTTGTTATGAAAACCGTCAGGTCACAAAAGTAGAATGACAAACGTTACCCAAGTGAACAAAGATGCATTTGTCATAGCATATCAATTATTTACTTGTAGAGTACACAATCTTAGGTCAGCTAACCTGCACATTGGAATTAAGGAATAAAATTTAAACACCAAGTTATTTTTTCTATCTGTACATGTGTGCTCGCCATACCATACATACAGTACATGTACGAGCAATCTTCTATGCAGAAGCTTTTGACTAAAAGAGCTCCATTTATTATTTAACATCTTGGTACTGACTTGCCTCATTTTTCATCCAAATGAATTCCAGACTCTTTCGGTCAGGAAATCACATCCTTTTTCACATGCATGGGTGCCTAAGAATCTTTGAATCAATTTTCCCATTTCGTCACAATTCCCCCTCCTCTTTGTTATTGAGATCCACCCCACACAGAACTCAATGTTCTCAAATAACAAGACATGTTTTACATGAACATGTAATTAAAGCTACATGCTGCACAGGTATATGTGTAAATGAAAGCCATGTACAAGCATTGGAATATAACTGAAATGTCTCGTAACAGTTAGTTGTGAAAGGTTGCGACGCATTCACAGATTTCAAGCCCAGTTTAAGCAGCTTGTTTATAAATAAACATTTCTTGTGTCACTTTCTGCCCACATGTAATTGTGTAGGCCTAATTGTAATGCTTGTAGTCAGAAAGTCTAGAATTTTACAGAGAAAACAATCTTTTTGCCTGTAAACTTAGGTAAACTTAGACCTTTGGTGGTGCAGGTTTGAGTACATGTACAATGTACTTGATTTGAACTTCAGACTGACACAAATGTACATAAGTGTGTGTTTTTAGTTCCTGATGTCATGCCTCAGTATGCAGTTGGGCTATTTTAAAGCTTGCGACATTGCTAGAAACTGCTCCCTGATGGTGTTTGAACGAGATGCTAACAGGTTTATGGCTGACTAGTCATTGAGCAAGGAAAGGTGACACTGATCTAATATGCTAGTGAGATTACGAGAACCTTTTAGGTTAGCCTGAATTTTATAACTAGTACCTTCTAAATGATGTGATTAAAGATAATTAGAACAAAACAAGATTACAAATTCCAGTCATTTATACAAGCCTTCTGCTTTTTCAAGCTCTAACTAAATTTCTTGTTATACACATAACAGTTTACCAGTTTTAGGTCTAAGCTACTTTTAAAAAGTTGTTGAAAGTGCTCATTCATTATTTCAAGATCTTTATAACATTTTGTTCAGGAAATTTGCACTCTTTTCAGCTGAAATCCATTAGTTCACTTACAAGTTTCACACCTTATTTACAATTTTCAAATCTGTTCACACCCAGATCCATCCAATATTCAGGCTAAATTTCATTACTCAGTACCATTTCAACATTTTGATAATATTTTAGCCATATACAAACAATCATTTAAATGTTCCCTACAGTTTATGAAATGTCACCAACTAATTATGTTATCCACTGTTTGCTTTGAAATACACTCAAAACTCCTTTTTGGTTTCATAAATCTAAAAATGAAATCTTTCAACTCAGTTTATATGTTAGCCTTCAACCCCTCCATGTACATAGATATCTCTGACTGTCAAATGAGAGTGGTTCATATTAAAATACAGAGCTTAAGAGTTAATCATTTAATGTAAGCACCTAGTCAGTTTCCCTATATGAGTTTGGATTTTACAACAGTCAGTAAAAAATCCCCAGTTTTCCTGGTTAGTTTTTACTTGTCTTAGTTGAATTCGTTATCAAGATGTATTTTTGCGTTGGGGAGATGTTAATTATATATAACGGGTTTGCCCTTACCCAACGTATATTTATAAGCACTGTATGCTCAGTGCTTGTCCGAGAGCTTGCGAAAAAACCTCACAAGCTTACTCGGGTGGGACTCGAACCCACGACCTCCTGCTTACTAGTGCAGATGTCTTAACCACTCGACCACCGAGCTTGCCGGGGAATTGAATTCGGTTGTTTTCTCTTCATAGTGAACAAGCACTGCTACATTTGTGTGTCAATTTGTCAAGTTCTGTTTTTACAAGTTCTGTTCAAGCCTGCCTTTTCTCTAGTTGGTTTGACAAACTACATGTACATGGTTCAGGAATAGTCCATTGCAACTCTCTCAATTTTACAGAAGAGAAAAATTTTTGGGACTCGCCAAATCTTGGCTGAATAGACTTTCCAAAATTCCAATTGATAAAAACATTGCAGAAAGAATTATTGGGAAATGTCTTGGATTGGATTCAGTTGTTTGAAATTTTCAACAGCATGTTTTCTTATGATTTTCAAGTATATGTACATGTACATGCTGCAGAACTGTTATTTGATATAATGCTAAAATGACAAAAATGTAATTTCCCAGTAATCTGTTTGTACACACATGCTGTTTGACGTTGATGAATGGAATTACTTGTAAAACAACTGAGATTATCCAATGGGCATTTCCTCATACCACTTGCTTGGAGTATTATCCTAACGCACAAAATTACTTGTTTTCTTTGTCACTTCCAATCTGGCCTAAAGTTTCAGTTTTCAGACACGACAGTAGAGTTTCAGGGAAGTCCCACCCAGCACCAGATCCCCTCTAGTCGTGCATGTCATTGCAGTGACATCCATATCTTCCTTGATTATGCCTCTGGTGTACTTGCCTTCTGCATTATACTGATGAATATTTCTTCTACCCCACCTGAGAAGCCTCCCCTGCCAGGTTGATTTTTTATGATCAGATGATATGTACATGTAGATGTTGCCTTGCATGTCACAGCAGACACTCCTGGGATTGTCTATGTCCACTTCAAATACTGTGTTACCATGGTAATCTGTAGATACCAGTTTACAAGTGCTGTTGTCAGTGCTCCAGTATATGATCTGCTTGTTGCTCATGGCCAGTTGATCATCAATCATTGGTGCTGGTAGTCTCCTGATGAGGGTTCCATCTGGGTTGTGGAGGCTGATCTCTCTCTTGGCCTTGTAGCCCACAGCTATCAGATTGTCCTCGTCCACTGCCAGGCAGGTTGGTTTGCGGCCTGAATCAGTTCCTGGCTGGAACTGATGGAGGAGTTGATATTCTCTGCTGAAGGTCTTGACTGCAGGACCATCTAGGACAATGAGGTGGTCGAGTCTGTTCACTGCAATTTTGATGGGATTTGCGATATCTTGAATTTTTAGCATTTTGGAGATGAAAGAAGATGTGGAATTGTTTGTTGGTAAATAAGTTACCAGCTGTTTGCATGCGAGATACCCGCATTTACTCTCCACTGTGACTATTTCGTTATCTGAGAAAACTGCAACAGAAGTAATTTGTGTCTCGTCCTGTTTCATTTGTCTCTCCAGTTTAAACTTATCTTTCAAGATCAGCCTTCCGAGTGACTTCACAGTTTCATTGCTCTCATGAAAGTCAAAGGAGTGCAAATTCTCTGGCACAGTTTGTGGCCTTTCTCTCCTTGTTATTTCTTGGAGGTTGTGCAAGAGTTTGGGCTTCAATTTTAAAATTTCCGTCTTGATTTCTTCAGCCTGGAGATTGTTTATCTCAGCCAGTTCTAGCTCTACTACCCTCAGCTGTGTATTGTTGATGTCATCTGCAGTCGTCAATGTCTTGACTCTGTCTTGGTAGATCTCCTGGGCCTCTTGCTTCAGTTTCTGCTCCATCTCTCTGATCCTAGCAACCTCCTTGTCAGCCTTTTGGGAGATCTTCTTGTTGGTTTCATCAAACAAGTTGTCTAATTTCTTACGAGACTCAGCTATGTTTGTTTTGGCATTGTTCAGTTCTTCTCTCTTATCTTCGGCCTTTGCCATCAGTTCTGCAATTTTTTGATTGCATTTTTTAAAGGCGTGAGATATATCAGAGCAAGAGTGTTTTTGATGTTTCAGAACAGAGCAAGTTGTGCATACCAACTGCTGACATGTGTTGCAATAAATGTTAATATTCTGATCCGGATGTTGTTCACATTTTGGTTCTTCTCTTAGTTTGCTCTTGTAGGCAATCTCTCCTGATTGAAGCTGAGACAGTGTGTAGGTTTGGTGAGATTTTGTTACTGGCAGACGTTCATGTACCTTTTGGCAATCTTTGCAAAGAAAGTGAGCACAGTCCATGCAAAATGAAGTTGCTTGATTTGTGTCATCACAGCTTTGACATTTGATCTCTGACCCTTGACCCTGTTGAAGCTGTTCATGCATAGCAAACTCCTCCACCAGGGCACTCAGTGTGAAGTTGGTTGGCAGATCTTCAACCTCATTTCTTCCCAATGTTGTTTCACGTCTGCACAGGGGACATGTGATCTTTGCTGTTTCCGTATCTGGGTTTTCTATGAGATATTTGAGACATTCCAGGCAGAAACTGTGAAGACAGTTCAATGCTTTTGGTTCAGTGAAACAGTTGAGGCAGATGGAGCATTGTAGATAACGCTCACTGATCTCCTGCAGAACCTCAGTTGTGCCTCCAGTTGCCATTGTTTGGTTGACTTTCAAACCTGTGGGAAGTAGACAGGATTTTTTGTTGCAAGAATATACTCTCATTTCAAGTTGTGGAAAACTGTAATTGTTTTACCTTTCAGTGAAAGCTTTTTTCTGAATGCCCATTTTAATGTTCAATTTGAATCGGTTGAAAGCAAAGATCATATAACACTACGTAGCGGCGCAAGATGGAGAACCTCATTGTGATTACATGTACATGTAAAATGTTGTAATCGCCTGGGCGCCCTTACATCAAGCAATCCACCTGTGAAGTGGACATTAGTGCACAGATGCAGGCGTTGGGCCAGGCACACATGCCTGGTACGTTTGTGCGCACGTGCGCTTATACATTGGGCCTTGTGGGGTAGCGGAACAATTTGAAGTACCCCACAAGGCCAGTTTTTACCTTGTGTGGTACCAAAATACCACAAGAATTTCACGAAACTGATATTTGGAAATAACTCAAAAAGGGGAAATTTTTGATGGGTAAAAATCTGTCACAAATTGAAGTGTTTTATATAAGGGACATACGGTCAAACTTTCATCCCAGGAAAGTGAATTTGGTTTAAATTGGAGTGATTTGAAATTTTTGTGGGAGTTTTGAACACAAGAACAAAGGAAATACCCCACAAGTATAGTGTGTACCTGTGCATTAACATCCACTGTGCAGGCGTATTGCTTGCTTGAACGGCACCCATGGTGATAAACACCTCTTTGGCAGAGTCCCCCCATCTTGCACCGCTATGCAGCGCTAAAAGATCTCTGGTTGAAAGCCATTGAAGAGGTTTTTCTGAACTCTGGGTTGCCGATTACTTGTGTCTTGGTTCTGGTACAGTTCCTCTATTGAACCAGCATGCATACATTGTATCTAGATACCCGTACATGTATTGCATGTTCAAATGTGAATTGTGCTTTGCATCTAGAAATATCGTTCCCTTGACCTACAGTACAGTATTTGTACATGTTGGCCAGGAATGGGGTACCGAAGTGTGACGTCACTGTGAACCAGAAAGTGTAGTGCAAACGAATGGAGAATGCGCGGTGAAGTGTGACGTCACTGTGAACCAGAAAGTGCAGTGCAAACGAATGGAGAATGCGCGGCGAAGTGTGACGCCACTGTGAACCAGAAAGTGCAGTGCAAACGAATGGAGTACGCACGCCTGTTGGTTCACGCGCTGGTTCACTGGCTAATGCCTTTTACACACTAATTGTGCGCGTGACATATTCACTTCGGTACTCTATATGTGTTAAATTTCTGTCTGAGAATGTGAGTTTTGAGCTGTCATTGAAGGAAGCTAGCGGTATACAATGCATATATAGATGCATGTCATTTGAGAAAAATCCCTAATGCTACTACATGTACAGACAGACATATTTTATTGTGAAGAAAGTCAATACTGCTATGTGCTTGGTCAGTCTTAGAAGTGTGTTTAAGACCGGCTCAGGAGGATGGATGTGACTGATGCCCTCTCCTGAGACTTGAGCATTATTAGCATTCATTCTCCTGAGCTTGTTGTAAATGTAAGTTTAAGACCAAACACATGATTATATATTCTCATTCATAAATAACATTTCACTCAGAGAGTCAAGCATTTTGTTCAAGAATTTTACTTTCATTTTCTTGAACACTTCTGTCCATTTTGTGTTATATTCCTTATTTCAAGTAATGTGGAGAAGAATCTTCCTATATGGAGTTAGTGCGCCTGTAACGAGTTCTGAGCACTGTGGCACACACAGACTCGTGACCAATAGGAATAAATTAAACTGCCTCATATTCAGGTGCCAGTGTGTTGTTACACAGTAGGCATTATCAGATGTTAACCACATGCTGCTGGGTTCTTATAAAAATGCGGTGCACACATACGGGGCGATTTTCAAGATTTTCAGATTTCAAAATTCTTCAAAAATCCATCATTTCATTTAATGGACGTGTCCATCCACAGGAAGGACTCTTTGGTGGCTACTCTAAGCTGACAGGTAACCTCCATTGATTCCTGAATATTTTTGTCAGGCCTACAGCCTTGTAAAAAGAGCCCAGATTGTGCGTTGTTACATAAGATTCTTTTGTGCCCGAAACTGGCACTGCACTGCTGGCGTCTTTTCAATACGGGCCAGAGTAGCATGCAGCGGTGTTGTGTGTCTCATCGCTGCAGTGGTGGAGCACTTTTGTCCCCGGTGGTAATCGGCTCGCTCTAAATGCCCCAACCCATGGCATACTGTTGCAAAACAAGGCTGGATTATCTCCACTATTGAGAGCGAAAAAATGTCGGAAATGCCCAGTAGCTCGGTCTTTTGTGCCAAGCACGGTCTTTTGTTATAGGGCCCAATTCTTTTGTCCCAGTTTCAAGGTCACTCGGCAGCAAGTGGTTAATACACAGTTACGTTGCACATTGTTGAATAGGAAATTTATGAATTGAATTGTATTTTACAATGTACCAGTAGATTGTGTGGTATTGTATGTGTTAGTATTCAAAAAGATCATACAGTACAGTTAGTACTCACTTGGACTTCTGTCATGTACAGATGGCATTGGCTGTCTCTTGATGAAGTCTTAAAATGCACCTCTCACTCACTTGGTTTTGGCAAGAATGTTGGCTGAAGAACAGTATTGCACATAGCAAATATGGCAAATGTGGGTATTTCCCTGTCTTTAAATAGAATCATTACAACAGGATCACAGGATTCTGAAATGGTGAGGTCTCCGGGAGGGATGCACTTTCTCACTTTTGTCATTCCCCACTGAATTGTTGAACATTCGTGATACTTTTTCATTGTCACTGATTGTACATGTACATGAAGTGTCGAGTTTGAACTCTCAAAATATTCTACCCGTATATTGCAGATGTAGAGCCTTGAGTTACATGTGCCTGTACACCCCTCTCAATTTTTTTTGGAATCACCCTTTCACTCAATAGGTAAACATGGCTTACATGTTCATGTCGCGCTGAAGGAATACAATCCTTTGATATGAAGGACATGGCCAGCATTGCCATGGGATTGTTTGTAACATTAGCTTCAATGACCATAAAAGAAGCCAATGGTCAGCATAAAATTAACATAAACAAATCGAATTCTTTTCTCATGATTATGCTGCTAAAAATTGCTTCGCAGTCTTTGAACGAGATGTTTAAGTTTGAAACCAGTTGGTTGTGAGCTGATGAAAGAGCGCTTAAAATTGAAATTGGAATCAACAAAAGCCACTTTAAATGACACAACACAATCAAATTAATGCAAAAGACATCAGATTCTTTTCTCACATTTTTGATGCTGCTGTAAATATCACTCTAACGATTCTTGAACAAGATACAAGTGTGAGACCAATCAGCCAATTCAGTATTTCAAAGAAAGTAAGGTCTATCAGGAACAAAGTGCAGACTGTGTGAGTCTAAGTAGGGTTGTGCTGAGAGGGTAGACATCACTGGCACATCCAAATGACCTTGGACTTACTTCATGTCAAGTACATGTATGCACTGTTGGAATACCAAACTGACTCTTTGGTTAGTAACTAATAAGTGTACACTTTTTTCAAGATGTATTTTTGCGTTGGGAGATGTTAATTTTATATAACAGGTTTTGCCCTTACCCAACGTATATTAATAAGCACTGTATGCTCAGTGCTTGTCTGATGTCTTGTCTTGTAAGATGTATTTTTGCGTTGGGAGATGTTAATTTTATATAATTTTATATAAGTTCGAGTCCCACCCGAGTAAGCTTGTGAGGTTTTTTTCGCAAGCTCTCGGACAAGCACTGAGCATACAGTGCTTATTAATATACGTTGGGTAAGGGCAAAACCTGTTATATAAAATTAACATCTCCCAACGCAAAAATACATCTTGAAAATAGTTCGCGGTACCCGCTGCTTCATTTGACTCAGACCGGCCAGCCGACCCCGGCAAGCTCGGTGGTCGAGTGGTTAAGACATCTGCACTAGTAGCAGGAGGTCCTGGGTTCGAGTCCCACCCAAGTAAGCTTGTGAGGTTTTTTTCGCAAGCTCTCGGACAAGCACTGAGCATACAGTGCTTATTAATATACGTTGGGTAAGGGCAAAACCTGTTATATAAAAGTGTACACTTGAAAGTGAAACTACGAAAGATCAGAGTGTTGAAATGATTTGTAACGATGAACAACAATCCACAAAAGTAGATTGACAAACCTTAACCTTCTGAACAAATGAATTTGCCCTGGCGTATATCACTTATCTTCCTTTAGACTAGTACACAAACATTTGCATCCAGGAATAAAATTTGCTTACAAAATGTTTTTCTTCATCTACATGTTTGTTGCTAACCATGCATTATAGTAGCAATCTTCTGTGTGCAAGCTTTTTTTTCTAAAATACCTCTGCAAATTGTTAACCCTTTGGTCTAGATTTCTCCCAATTTCCATCAAAAACAAATGCAAGACTATTTCTTTTCAGGAAATCTCAAATAACAACACACTTTGCAAGTAGTTTAAACTAAAGCTAAATTTACCAAGTACAGGTAAATGAAAGCCATATACAAGCATTATAATATCAGTGAAATGCCTCCTAACAGTTAGTAGCGAAATGTTGCCTCATGTTGTTCACATTTTCCAAGCCCAGCTAAACACTGAAGCAATTTGGTTTAAGAAATACACGCTCCTTGTCACCCTCTGCGTACATATCAGTCACAAAGTCCAGAGTTTTACAGGGGAAAACTCTTCTCACCTTTAAACTCCAAAGATGTATGGTCAGCAGGTTCTGGTACTTGATTTTAGCCTCAAATTGATAAAAATGTACGAAAGGAAGTCTGTTTTTTCAGTAACAGATGTTATTCCTATGTCAAGCAATTTGGTCTTGGACACAGATCACAATTGGACTACTATGAAGATTTGTAACATGGCTGGAAATTGCTTTGTCGTTTTTGAACAAGATGCTAACAGTTTTAAGACTGAACAAGTAAATAAGAAAATAAAAGTAACTCTGATAGATCAACATGAACTCCATTCGATTAGTAAGATCACAAGACCTTTTAAAAAGATTAAAGAATACTAAGTGCAAAACAAGAACATAAATTCAAGTTATTTACACAAGTCCTGTGCTTTTACACACTCTGACTAAAGATTTTAGTAAGTGCAAAACAATTTTATAGTTCTCTGCATAAAGCTTTTTTTAAAATTTCGTTGCAAATGCTCACTAACTACATGTAATTCAAGATATTCATAACATTTTGTTTAGAAATTTCACACTCTTTTTAGTAACAACTCTTCCGTTCAGGATATCACATGTATCTTTTTTTACATGCATGAGTGTCTAAAAATTGTTGAATCTGTTCGCCCATTTTGTTACAATTTGTTTGTCCAATCTGTTTACATCCAGATCCACCCAACATTCATGTTGAGTTTGATTTCGCAGTACTGCTGCAACATTTTGATAGAAGCATAATCATTTAAATGTTCCTCATAGTTTATACCAGGTCACAAGCTAATCATTCAATCCATTGTTTGTTTTGATGGTCCATAGTGGCTCATTCTTTTGGGTTTGAAGGATCGAGAAAGTAAATCTTCAATCTTCGTTAGCCCGGTCACCTCTATGTACATTGTACAGCAGAGATACGTGCATGTATTGTATGATAGCCAAATAAGAGAGTGGTTTATATTAGAATACAGAGCTTACTAGAAGTTTTGATTTTTCCAACAGTCATGTTTCTAATGCAAAAATATTCAGTCCCCGCCCACTCTCCTTTGTTTTCTTTTCTTGCTTTATTTCAGATGTTTCTTCTTCATACAGAACAAACATTGCTGCAGTTCTCTGTGATTAATTACAAATTTTGTAAAGTTCTGTTTCTTTGCCTGTTTTCTAGTTTACTTGACAACCCTGCTTCTCATTTGGTCCAGGAATATATGGTTCAGGAATCCATTGTTGGTACATGTATGTGGAATACACTCAATTTCAGGGATGTGGAAAATGTTTGATAATTGCCAAATCTTGACTAAATACAGTAAAACTTTTTAGAAAGTATGATTGAGAATGTTCTGCAGTGTCTAGGACTAGGTTTAGTTATTTGAAATTTATAACGAGAAGTGTTTCCCTATGATTTTCAAGTGTGCATTCTAGATCTGTTAATATCGGGCTATTCTGGCAAATATTTTTTTTCAGTAATCTGTGTTTACATCACTTGCAGTTCAATGTAGATGAAGTGAATTCCTTCTTGAGTCAGCAGTAGAGATTATCCAACAGGCACTTTCCTGATATCACAAAAACATTATCCTACCACACAGAACTACTTACGTGTCTGTACAGTTTCTTTGTTACTTCCCATTTGACCGAAAGGCTCAGATTTCAAACATGACAGTAGACTTTCAATAAAGCCTTACCACCCAGCACCAGATCTCCTGAAGATGTAATTGTCATTGCACTGACATCCATGTCTTCCTTAATTATGCATCTAATGTGCATGCCCTCAGAATTATACTGATGAACCCCAGACCTGAAAAGGTTAGTCGTCTCTTGCGATGTTTCATTATCATAGCTCTTGTACATGTAGATGTTACCTTGACTGTCACAGCAGATGCACCTAGGATAAAACATGTACATGTATGTGAACAGACGCAAGTCTGTGTTCACATTGAATACTGTTTGACCATAGTAATCTAGAGATACCAGTGCCAATTGTTCAAGCATGAAGGTACTGTACACGTACCAGTACATTAAACGGTTATTGCTGGCTACCAGTTGATCTTCAATCATTGGTGCCTTTAGTTTCCTGATGAGGGTTCCATCTGGGTTGTGGAGGCTGATCTCTCCCTTGGCCTTGTAGCCCACAGCTATCAGATTGTCTTCATCCACTGCCAGGCAGGTTGGCTTGCTCTCTGAATCAGTTCCTGGCTGGAACTGATGGAGGAGTTGATATTCTCTGCTGAAGGTCTTGACTGCAAGACCATCTAGGACAATGAGATGGTCTAGCCTGTTGACTGCAACTTGGCATGGGTCTGTGATATCTGGAATTTGTAGCACTTGGGAGATGAAGGGGGATTGAGGGTTGCTTGTTGGTAAATACCGGTAAGTCACAAGCTGTTTACGTGTAAGTCTCAAACGACTGAGTTCAGTGTCCACGGTGACTATTTCATCATTTGAGAAAACTGCAACAGAATTAATTTGATGTTTTTCTTTCACTTTCACATTCTTATCCATTCTCCATTCATCTTCCAGAATCAGCCTTCCAAGCTCCTTAGTCTCATCGTACTCGTGGAAGTCAATAATGTTTAATTTCTCTGGCACGGCTTCTGGCTGTTGTTCAGTCAGTTCTGTGAGAGAGAGCAAGAATTTTTGCTGCAGAGGTAAAATCTCCGTCTTGAGTTCTTGAGCCAGGAACTGGTTTATCTCAGCCAGTTCTAGCTCTACCATTGTCAGCTGTGTATTGTTGGTATCTTTAGCTGTCTCCAATGTCTTGACTCTGTCTTCGTAGATCTCCTTGGCCTCATGCTTCAATTGCCGCTCCATCTCTCTGATCCTAGCAACCTCCTTAGCCATGTTAGCAACCTTCTTGTTGGCTTTTTGAGAAATCTTCTTATTTGTGGCTTCAAACATGGTGTCTAGTTTCTTGCGGGACTCGGAGGTGTTTTCCTTTGCTTTGTTCAGCTCTGTCTTCTTTTTTTCAGCCTTTGCCATCAGTCCTTCAATTTCTTGTTTGCATTTATTGAAAGCCTCAGTTATACCGGCACAGGAATGCTTTTGATGTTTCAGAACAGAGCAAGTTGTACATACCAACTGCTGACATGTGTTGCAATAAATGTTAATATTGTGATCAGGATGTTTGTCACATTTTGGTTCTTCTCTTAGTTTGCTCTTGTAGGCAATCTCTCCTGATTGAAGCTGAGCCATTGTGTAGGTTTTGTGAAATTTTGTTCCTTCAAGGCGTCCATGTACTTTCTGGCAGTCTTGGCAGAGAAACTGAGCACACTGTATGCAGAATAAAGATGCTTGATTTTTCTCCTCACAGCTTTGACATTTGATCTCTGACCCTTGACCTTGTAGAAGCTGTTCCTGTATTGCAAACTCCTCCACTAGGGCACTCAGTGTGATGTTAGTTGGCAGATCTTCTACTCCATTTCTTCCCAGTTCAGTGTAACGTCTGCACAAGGGACATTGGATTTTCATAGCAAGTGAATCTTGGCTCTCTCTCAGGTATTTGAGACATGTCAAGCAAAAACTGTGTATGCAGTTCAGTAATTTAGGTTTGATGAATGGTTTCAAGCAGATGGAGCATTCTAGATGATGCTTCTTGATCTTCCTCAGAACCCTAGGTTCACCACCCGTTGCCATTGTTGATTGAATGTGAAAACAGGTTGACTTCTATGCCTGTAGAATAAACCAAAGGAAATAGAATATGAGGGACTTTTGGTTTCATAAATATTCTCTCCTTTGAAGTTGTAGAAAACTACTCAAATTTATCCTTCATCAAAAAGTATTCCTCTGAATGCCTGTCTTAATTTACATTGAAAACTATTTTGTTTGGCATTATTCATAATTTTTCTTGTTCCTTGTTGTCATCAGTTCATGTGACTTCATAATCGTTACTTGTCCTCATGCCAAAATCAGTTCGGTAATTTTCAATCAAGGGTAGTTTGGGAGTCGCCTTCAATTCATTGGATCTTAGACTATCCTGATTTTCCATTTTTCTTCCTCTCAGCACAAGAAGATGCCCCTGTAGCTAGGTAGGTTTTTTGTTAGATCTTTTTCTGATTGTCCCACCTTCATTTAACCCTAACCCTCCTGAATCCTCCAAAACCCGTTGGGTGGTTTTGGAGGATTTTGCTCTTGCAAAGTGACTTACACGTATAAAGCAGAACTCTGCTTGTGTATCAGCTTCTGAACTTTTTTTTTAGGTTTTCAGAAACATTTATGCATTATGCTGTTGGTACAAACCTTGAAAGGTTTCTTCATGTGGTTGGCTGACTCCTGATGACACCAGATACCGTCAGATAGCACCTTCTTTATGCTGGAATTTCGTTTCTGTAGATCAGTATTAGCAAAGATGGCAATGTGGATACACCCGATTTTATTTTGAAAATCATTAACTAGGATCACATGATTTTTTGCTGTGTAGTTTGTTGACTTTGTCCAATCATCACTTAATTGCTTGATACATGTATGTTGTCAATGCCTGGGCAGACTTCTGTAGTTGTGAAACTAAAGAACATGCAGTCTCAAAGTTCGGCAGGCCTATACTGTAAACATCATTGAATGCAAGGTCAAAAGGTTGTACTAGCTGTGAGTGCTGCATGACAACGATAACCCTAACACTTCAGTTGATTTCTTGATTGTTGAAGTTTTTCAAAGTCTGAAGTTTTAACATTATCAGAAGTGAAATTTTTGAACTGTCCATTTTATTCTTTTCCTTTTCAATTTTAACCATTGCCTTCTTTGTTCGTTTCAAGCACAACAGACCCCTTTTTCTCCTAGGAGACATTCACTTTAGATGCAAATAATGAAGTGTAAAGCGAACTGTTTGTTGACCAATATTCTGAATTGACATACATGTAGAACCAGTGTACCTGTTATTTTGTTTTAGTTCTTGATATGTGTCCATGTTTAATTGATTTGATTTGGACTTTGATTGTATTTTCCATAAGGTTAAAGCTTTTATTTTGCTGTTCTAAGTGCCACCTCAAAATGCAATATGAGCTTCAATGCTCATAAAATTAACGTTAAAGAACTCAGATTATTTTTGTTACTTACATGGTACTTAAACTTGCGTCACTGTCTTTCAACAAGATGTTTGAGTTTCTTATGTTAGGTGTAGATGATTTGCTTGTTGCTGAAAATCAGTTGGTGCCCATAGTTTCCTGATGAGGGTTCCATCTGGGTTGTGGAGGCTGATCTCTTCCCTGGCCTTGTAGCCCACAGCTATCAGATTGTCCTCATCCACTGCCAGGCAGGTTGGTTGGCTGTCTGAATCAGTTCCTGGCTGGAACTGATGGAGGAGTTGATATTCTCTGCTGAAGGTCTTGACTGCAAGACCATCTAGGACAATGAGATGGTCTAGTCTGTTCACTGCAACTTGGTGTGGATCTTTGATATCTGGAATTTGTAGCATGTGTGAAATGAAAGGGGATCGGGGTTTGCTTGTTGGTAAAAAAGTGAGTTTTGAGCTGTTTGTTATGTGTATCAATTCAACTGGTCACATTAATTGCAATAAATGCAAAGAAAAGTAAGATTCATTTCTGGATGTTGTGTATATGTTGGCTTCTCGTCTATAATGAAATTGAAGAGTTAGAATTCTCAACAATTCATATTGCAGATGGCAAACTTGGTGTTAAACCCTCGTAACATAGTTTGGAATCACCTTTTCAGTCAGTAGTGTACCTGTTGCCATAGTGCTGTGCAGTTGCCAAGGTGAAATGAATGCCTCTTCATACAAAGGTTGCCACCAACGTTACCGTAGGATTCTTTTGAACTCTATTTTACACCTGACTAGGTAACAACACAATTGCATGACAAGTTTGCCATACAGAGAAACCTGTATTAGCAATAAAGTGGAATAAAAGGTTGAAAGGTTCTGGTAGCTGCTGAAATTACACAAAGCCAAATGACAGCGTTTATCCTAGTATTGTGAATTGACACAGAGACTGATTTCCAGGTTCATTTGTTTGGCTTTAGGTTTTTTCTCTCACATTTTTAGTTCTGAATGTCTCCTCATGTTTGATTGATTTTGGTCAAGACCTTAAACCAAATTTTCAGTACTGTTCAAATGTTATAACTGTTCACAGTTATAACTGTTGTCTCGTAAGTTTGTCAGATTTATGTATTAGCTATGCAGCTCATAAAGGCTGGTACAGTTAGCGTGACATTAATGCAAAAGACATAAGCTTCTTTTTTAAATACTGCTATAAATTTTTCACATTTCAAAGAAAGCAATGTCAATCGGGAGCAAAGCTCATGTATGAGTCTAAGTAGGGTTGTGCTGAGAGGGTAAACATCACAGGCACATCTAAATGACCTTGGACTTACTTCATGTCAAGCATGCGCTGTTGGAATACCAAACTGGCTCAGTGTTAGTAACTAATAAGTGTCCACTTAAAGGTGAAACTCTAAAAGGTCAGTATGGAAATGATTTGTAATGAAGATTTGAGGAACTTTAGGCCGCAAAAGTAGATTGTGGTAATCCCAGAAATTAGAGGTCCATTTTTGTGTGTGTCCCTGTCACATCTGACATACGATTTGTAAGTTCGGAACACATTTTCTAACTTCCAAGAGTGATGAATTAATTAATGCAAATTATCTGCCAAAAAATAGTAATAGTTTGAAATCAATTTCAGGGATATTTCTATGTCAAATAACAAAGGTCAGATGTAACAGGGACACAAAAAATGTCACATTTTTGAGCCCCATTGACAAACCTTAACCTTCCGAGCAAAGATGTTCTTGTCGAAGCGTGTACATGTACTTGTTATTTATCTACATGGAGATAAACATGTATTAATTAATAAACAAACATGTACATTGGAATCCAGGAATAAAATTTTCTTCATTCACATGCTAGCCGTACATACAAGCAATCTTCTACATGCAAGCTTTTACTAAAACAGTTCTTTATATTGCTAAACATTTTGGCATTGATTTGCCTGTTTTTCTCCATCAAAATGAATTCACGACTCTTCCTTTTCTGCTTGCCCTGAAGAAGGTACTCAGTTACCGAAATCTCAGCAATCATATATTTCAGAGCACTGATTTAATCTTATATTCTTGTCGACACCCAATATTCAGGTTGAGTTTGATTCCTCAATACTGCTGCAACATTTTGACACAAGCATAATAAATGTTTATATCAGGTCACAACCTAAACATGCAATCCATTGTTTGTTTCGATGGTACATGTACCTAGTTATATATTCCTTTGGGTTCAAAGGATTAAGGAAGTAAATCTTTTAACCCAGTTTGTGCATTAGCCCGGCCACCTCCATGTACATTGTACACATATTATGTACATGTAACAGCAGATACATACACGTGTACTGTGTGATAGCCAAATAAGAGAGTGGTTTACATTGGAATACAGAGCTTAGGAGTTTTTTTAAACAGTTGTAAAATAATTTGTGTTTCATGCAAAATCTTCAGTCCCCAGCCACCCTTCCTCTTCATACAGAACAAACATTGCTGCAGTTCTCTGTGATTAATTATATACTTCATAAAGTTCTGTTTGTTAGCCTGTTTTCTAATTTAATTACATGTAACAACCCTGCTTCTCATTTGGTCCATTGTCAGCATTTGGAACACTCTCAGTTTGAGAGATGTGGAAAATGTTTGATAATCGCTGAATCTTGACTGAAAAGAGTAAAACTTTTTAGAAAGTATGATTAAGAATGTTCTGCAGTATCTTGGACTACATGTAGGTTCAGTTGCTTGAAATTTATAATGAGAAGTGTTTCCCTATGATTTTCAAGTGTACATTTACATCTGTTATTTGTTATAGGGCTATCATGACAATTTTTTTTCAGTAATCTGTGTTGACACCACTTGCTGTTCAATGAAATGAAGTGAATTCCTTTGGGTCAACAGTTGAGAATTTCCAACAAGCATTTCCCTCATATCACAAAAAAATTATCCTACCACACAGAATTACTTACATGTATGTACATTTTCTTTGTTACATGTACTTCCAATTTGACCAAAAGGCTCAGTTTTCAAACACGACAATAGACTTTCAATAAACCCTCACCACCTAGCACCAGATCTCCTGAAGATGTAAATGTCATTGCACTGACATCCATGTCCTCCTTAATTATGCATCTAATGTGCTTGCCCTCAGAATTACACTGATGGATACCCAAGCTGAAAAGGTTGGTCAACAGGGGTGATGTTTCGTTGTCATGGCACATGTAGATGTAGATGTTGCCTTGATTGTCGCAGCAGACACTCCTAGGACTTAACATGTACTGGTATATGCTTGGGTCTGTGTTCACGTTGAATACTATTTTACCATAGTAATCTAGAGATACTAATAGTGAAAGTATGCTGTTAGTGTACATTAAACGGTTATTGCTGGCTACCATTTGATCATCAATCATTGGTGCCGGTAGTCTCCTGATGAGGGTTCCATCTGAGTTGTGGAGGCTGATCTCTCCCTTGGCCTTGTAGCCCACAGCTATCAGATTGTCATCATCCACTGCCAGGCAGGTTGGTTGGCTGTCTGAATCAATTCCTGGCTGGAACTGATGGAGGAGTTGATATTCTCTGCTGAAAGTCTTGACTGCAAGACCATCTAGGACAATGATGTGGTCTAGTCTGTTGACTGCAACTTGGTGTGGATCCTCGACTTCTGGAATTTGTAGCACTTGGGAGATGAAAGGGGATTGGGGGTTGCTTGTTGGTAAATACCGGTAAGTCACAAGCTGCTTACATGTATGTCTGAAAAGACTTAGTTCAGTGTCTACGGTGACGATTTCGTCATTTGAGAAAACTGCAACAGAAGTAACAGTATGTTTCTCATCCAGTTCCATTTTCTTGTCCAGTCTCCATTCACCTTCCAGAATCAGCCTTCCAAATGTTTTCTCAGTCTCAAAACAGTCCTGGAAGTCAATGAAGTGCAACTTCTGTGGCACTATTTGTGGCTGTTGTTTAGTCAGTTCTCTGAGAACGAACAAGAATTGTTGCTTAAGATGTAAAATCTCCGTCTTGATTTCTTGAGCCAGGAGCTGGTTCATCTCAGCCAGTTCAAGCTCTGCTACTTTCAGTTGCGAATTGTTGGCATCTTCAGCAGCCTTGAATGTCTTGACTCTGTCTTGGTAGATCTCCTGGGCCTCTTGCTTCAGTTTCTGCTCCATCTCTCTGATCCTAGCAACCTCCTTGTCGGCCTTTTGGGAGATCTTCTTGTTGGTAGCTTCAAACATGGTGTCTAGAGTCTTGCGGGACTCTGCTGTGTTTTTCATGGCTTTCTCCAGTTCGTTTTGCATTTTGTTAGCCTTTGCCATCAGTCCTTCAATTTCTTGTTTGCATTTATCAAAAGCCTCCGATATGTCTGCACAAGAATGTTGTTTATGTTTCAGAACAGAGCAGGTTGTGCAAATCAACTGCTCACATGTGTTGCAGTAAATGTTAATATTCTGATCAGGATGTTTGTTACATTTTGGTTCTTCTCTTAGTTTGCTCTTGTAGGCAATCTCTCCTGATTGAAGCTGAACCATGGTGTAGGTGTTGTGAGATTTTGTCCCTGCTAGGTGTTCATGTACTTCCTGGCAATCATTGCAAAGAAACTGAACACAATCCTGGCAAAATGAAGTTGCTTTATTTTTCTTACTACAGCTTTGACATTTGATCTCTGACCCTTGACCTTTTAGAAGCTGTTCGTGTATAGCAAACTCCTCCACCAGGGCACTGAGTGTGAAGTTAGTTGGCAGATCTTCAACCTGATTTTTGTCCAGTTCAGTGTAACATCTGCACAGGGGACACTTGATTCTCACTGCTGTCATACCTTTGCTTTCTCTGAGATGTTTGAGACAATTCAAGCAAAAACTGTGTAAGCAATCCAGCACTTTTGGCTCAGTGAAACGGTTGAAGCAGATGGAGCATTCTAGATGACGCTTAATTTTCCCCAGACCATCAGCTACACCACCAGTTGCCATGGTTTTATTGGATGTGAAACGTGTTGACTTTTGTACCTTTAGAATAGACCGAAAGAAATAGAACAGGATTTTTTTGTTGCAAGAATATTCTCTGCTCTGAAGTTAAAACTACTTCAGATAAATAAAATATAAAATTACTTCAATTTACCCTTGATGGAAAAAGTTGTTCTCCGAATGCCCATTGTAATCTACTTTGAATTTTTTTCAGCATCATTCTTGATTTTTTTCTTGTTCTCAGTTGACCTGACTTCACAACCATTCTTCACGTTCATTCCAAAATCCAAAAGCTTCAATCAAGTTCAGTTGATGCCGCGTCACCTTCTTCCCAGTGGATCTTAGACTGTATCCTGATTTTCCATTGTTGTTCTGCTCAGCACAAAATGTCCCTGTAGCTAATGGTTATAGCCTTTCATTTTGTCATGGAAAATAAAATTCTTATGGTGTTCTTATGGTATTAAGTGTGAGAGAATAATTCTTCCATTTGGTAGAGAGAGAGAGAGATGACTGAAAGTTTGTGTGATTTGGTCAGGTATTGTTGTGTCCTCAGCCATTACTGACAACCACCCAAACATCTGATACACATACTTTGCTTTTGCAAAGTGACTTACGTAAGATACATATTGAGCTTCTGAATGTTTTTTGTAGGTTTTCCAAAACTGTTATGCACTATTCTGTTGATACTAACCTTGAAAGTTTTCTTCATGAGGTTGGCTAACTCCTGATGGCACCAAATACCATCAGATAGCACCCTCTTGGTGCTGAAATTTCATCTCTGCAGATCATTATTCGCAAATATGGCGGCGTTGTGGATATGTCCCATTTTGTTGTAGTTTGTTGACCCTGTCCAGTCATCACTTAATTGCTTGACACGTGTATGTTGTCAATGCCTGTGCAGACTTCTGTAGTTAAGAAACTAAAGGACATGCAGTCTCAAAGTTCAGCAGGCCTATACTGCTAACATACATTAATAGAATCCAAGGTCAAAAGGTTCTACTGGCTGTGAGCGCTGCACGACAATAACCTTTACACTTCAGCTGATTTCCAAGGATGGATTTGCGCAGGGGGATTTTAATTAATTTTGGATTTTTGCCCTCCCTGACGTATATTATAACACTGTATACTCACTGTCAAAAAACCACAAGCACGTGCGGTACCTGCTGCTACATCTGACTCGAACCACCCAGCCGACACTGGCAAGCTCGGTAGTTGAGTGGTTAAAAGTCTGCACTAGTAAGCAGGAGGTTGTGGGTTTGAGTCCCATCCGAGTATGCTTGTGTTTTTTTTTTTCAAGCCTTTGGGGGCAAACACTGAGTAAACAGTGTTATACATGTAAGTCGGGCATGGCAAAAATCCAAAATTAATTCAGTTGATTTCTAGATAGTTAAAGAACTTCAAGCCAAAGTCTGAAGTTTTAACGTTATCAGTAGTTAAATTTTTGAACTGTCCATTTTATTCTTTTCCGTTTCAATTTTAACCATTGCCTTCTTTGTTCGTTTCAAGCACAACTGACCCCTTTGTCTCCCAGGAGACATTCACTTTAGATGCAAATAATGAAGTGTAAAGCAAATTGTTTGTTGACCAAGATTTGAAGAAATTTTTGGCCAGTGTCTCCTTCACAATGTCTTGTTTACATTTTTGCTCCAGGTTAAGAAACATTTCCCTTTAATCATTGTTGCATGGTGTTGAGATACGTGTCCAATTCAGATTGGCTTAGAAATGTGAAGTGGTCGTTATTTAATTCTTGTTCATATTTTGCAGGGACCTGAACATCCTCATCCTGGTAAGCGGTACTCTGCCCGCGGGTTCCCAAGGCACTGCTACCTCCCAGACAATGAGATTGGAAGAAAGGTAAAAGTACAGTTTCCCATCATCCCAAGCCGACCCAAATCCTCAAATATCCAGCTACCAGTTTTGCAAGATTTTGTGGGATTCAGGTTGTGCTGTTTCTAAACCAAAGTTCATCAAATGAAAGTACCACTTTCTTCTATCTCTGAGCATTGTGGGGTATTCTTTAAGTCTTTCCTCATAAGAGGAGTTCGTGTTTTGTGAGGTGAGTTCCAAAAGATAGGTGTAACAATTGTGAAAGCCTGTCCAAAAGTCACATTCTCATAACACGGTTTGCTCATAGTACACCTTGTATTTATTGATGTAATTATAAATTGAATGTCCATTAACTTGAGCTAGGTTAGCTAAGAACCTTCCTGAACCTACTTTACACCAACTGCAACCTTCTTAAACTGAGCTAAAGCATTTTAGGGCTTGGTTTTGACACAAAATTGGGACATCAGGTTCCATGCCTGCTATGTACATGGTAAGGTCTCTGATAAGCCTGCTTGATCAATGTTGTCTCCTGTATGGCCTTCAAGAGTTGCGGTTATGTCTGTTGTGATCATGTGTTTGCAACTTGTGAAGACCTAGAAATAACTCATGACAACCATTTCAGATACAGCCTCTCTCAGCCCAGATGTTCTCTTCCAACCTTCCAGATCCTGAAGCTTCTTATTATTGCCTGGGAGCGTCGTCTTCTCTTCACCATCGGCACGTCGGCCACCACAGGCGAGCCTTGCACCGTGGTCTGGAACGAGATCCACCACAAGACGGAGTTTGGCTCCAACGTGACCGGCCACGGCTACCCGGACCCCAACTACTTTGACAACGTGCTGTCCGAGCTAGCTGCCCAGGGGGTGACCGAAGACTGCTTGAAAGATTAATTTCCACCCTGGCATCAGCCCTGTGCAGACCCAATTGAGGGCAGCAGATAACACTGGATTTTCGAGTTTACGGTGTCTGTTCTAATATTGATTGATAAGCCTTTACTTTAAAAGAGATTTGCCATCTAAGAGTAGAATTTCCCTCTCCTCTGTCATTCCCTCTGTGACAAAAAAAATACAAAACACAGTAAAAAGTCCTTGTCAAATTTTGTATTTTCTCTGCAAAGGCTCTCTCGAAAGGAGAGGGAATTCTACAGGCGATATTGTAATTTGCTTGTCTGCAATCCTACTTCCTCTTTCCAGTACCTTGCAGTTTTGAATACACCTAGTGTGACCCTGTATTCCATGTGTTTTGGGAGTCATAATAAAGCCTAAAAGAGCCTAATATGGGGAAACACTTTGAATGTTTTCTCTAAGAGTGTCACATTGCATTATTTTTTTGCACAGAGCTTTGAGAAGTTTTACCAGTAAAATCCTTTTCACACAAAGTTTTATGAACATCGGACGTACCACTGTGGTGAAATGTTGCGTTTCCGCAACTGGTTGGCCAAATATGTCTTCTTTTTTTGGACTTTTGTTCATTGCATCCAGGCTGACATGCCCTATGGTATGTCAGAATGAATTGGAAACTCACAAAGGCACACATAATGAATGTCTTTACATCACGGTAGGTTTTTAAAAAATCAGTTTGGGAAAGACTTTATCGGCAATAAAATGTCTATCAAATTGTCTTTTTTTAAAACGTGACATCAGAAATCTGAGTGGGTATTGAAAACGGATATGGGCTTTGTCACCACTTGTCACAGGAATGTTTCTATTGCCACCCAATTGTGCTTGTAAGCTCTTGACTTCAATGTCCTGTGCACATATTGTTTGGTTTTTTTCTTGAGTAACAAGTGACTGAATGATATATAAGCAATGTATACAGTTTAAATGCCAAAAATGACGATATTAGCACACTTTTGAACGAGGTATATGCACAGCATTTTAGAAGCATGCATATATATATTCATGTGGCCTGTTGAACATTCATGAACCTGTTGAATATTCATGAACCTTTGCCTTTTATTCTGCGAGCAAGCTACAAAAAGATGTGTTGTAAAGTTGTGGATAAGTGTACATATTTATTATATCTAAGCATGCACGTATCGCTAGTTAGTGCTGGCAAAAAGTCAAGGTTAACGGAAATCGAAGCCATAAAAAGGTATGTTTAGTTGTAAAACAGTGGAAGAAACTTTATCCCTTTATTACACCCTGGGATTTTTATTTTTAAAGAATTTTTATTTGAAAAGGTTTTAACAGTGGGAAAAGGAACTGTTCCTTTGGGTAAACCAAAACATGATATGAAACAATGTTAACTTATCTGTTATTATTAATTCAACTTTAGTGACTATTCATTTTTTTTTTAAAATGCCGAAATCATACGGTAATTATGATGTTCCACTGTAAAACTGCTTAACTGTTGCTTATGTGGTTTTGCATTTCCTTTAGGTGTAAAAACTGTTGTGTACATGTAGGTGGGTATTTATATAAGGCCTTATAAACCACACTATTATTGTCATATTTTGCTCTAAATGACTTTTTCTTTGACACATCATGAAGCTTAAGAATTGTCGTCCCCAAGCTAATCAGTGTTCATTCTTGCCAGCATCATCTGTGTTTCTCCTAAGGTTGAAGAGACCGCGCTTAGATAAAAATTTCTACATGAAGTTAAAACCACATTTTCTCATCACAATGGAGAAACCAACTTGTGCTTTTTGCTGCAACCTGCTGTAATGATTGAGTTTGTTGCTTTGCGGGAGGCAGACTTTTGAGCTCGAAAGGCTGAGCCAAGTTTAGTTCTCAGTTCTAATGTAGACTGGGCGTCCACACAATAGTACTTCATGGCTATGCTACAGTACTTTGTTGCAATGCACTAGTACATTGGGGTCATGCTATAGTACTTGTTTGCCATGCAGTAGTACTTCATGGCCAATTGTACCTAGTTGCCATGCTGAAGTACTGGTTACCATGTGATAGTACTTGGTGTGCTCTCTGCATATAGTTTAGCATTGACTTTGGCCCATTCATACAAGTGGATGATTGAAACCTTGGAACATGGTATCATTTCAGTCTGATGTTAAAATTAATTTCAATCATGGATTGTTTAATGCAATAAAAAATCCTGTACGGCACTGCAAAGCATTGAAAAGCTTCCACATTGTCTGCAATAACATAAACATTATCTTTTGTCGACCAAATGTCTCATTGAACGCTTGGCTCCCGTATCAACATGCACTTTTTCCAACTCATTGCCACTGTGTAACTTAGCATTGTTTCAGTATATTGTGAAAGTTATTTGCTGAATTATGCCTTGTCATTTCTGTAATCATGAACCTTTCTGCCCAAATGTTTCAACAATAATTTGCAATGAGTTATTGGGCATCTTAGGTATGTGAAAAAACGCCAAACGTACAAAGAATGTCCTCTGAAATGTATGATTTATTTGCACGATTCCAACACAACGTATGACAAGACAATGGTGGGCACCATATTTCATTTTCTAGCTATCAACATTGACATTTGAAGCAAGATATGGGATGGAGAGAACCCCCGCCTTTGTGTTGGTCATTGTTTGATCGGAATCTCAGGAATTCTTTACAGACTTCTAGGGGGGATGTGTTAGGTAACAATAGTCTAGAGTGTGTATAGGGATTGAACAGGTTAGGGGGGTATCCCTCCGTCCCATATCTTGCCTGGTATAAACATTGATGTTTATCAACCATGCACATGTATTTGATAAATGCTAGACATACAAATTAATTTATTGATTGGAACTATGTACACAGAACACTATTCATGTCTTCACCAAATACATTAGCATAAACTTAATAATCTTTCCTTTCACCACCGTGACCTTCTATCACCACCGTGACCTTCTATCACCACCATGACCCTTCTATCACCACTACAACCTTGTCTATTTTTACCAGCTTGCACTTGCTGCCGGGTTAATTATAAATGTTGATGATGCTGGGCCAGGATAATTATCATTTTCCGTTTTCAAAATTCATCATTTCATTTCATGGACGTTTATACCCACAGGCAGTAATCTTTAGGCACTACTCTAAATTGACAGCTGACTTTCAATGACGCCCGAGTATTTCAGCCGGGCCTGCAGCCTTGTAAAAAGAGCCCAGATTGTGCAGTGTTATGTAAGATTTTTTTGTTCCTGAAACCGGGAACAGTGAACTGCTGACCTCTATTCAATAGGGACCAGGTTAGTGTGCAGCGGTGCTGTGTGGCTCATCGCTGCGGTTGTGGAGAGCTTTTGTCCCCGGTGATAATCCGCTCGCTCTAAATGCCCCAAACCGTGGTATACAGTTTTAAAACAAGGCCGCGGATTATCTTTACTATTGAGAGTGAAAAAATGTTGGTAGTTCCCAGCAGCCTGGTTTTTTTTTGTCGAGCATGGTCTTTTGTTACAAGGCCCAACTCTCTTTTGTCCGGTTTCATACTCCCTGGCTGTGTTTAAAGCCTAGGTGCTCGAAAACAGGTCACCTGTCAGGAAGTGGTTAACCACCAATCACAATAGATTGTTCTTCATTCACTCTAACGTGGTACCAATCCCTTCTAACCAACTACAAACTTCTATGGATGAGTTACCGTTTTCAAACTATGCACTGAATGGTTACTTGTCTTTGGCTTAGCATAGGTATGTAACCGCCCAGTTTTCAGGCAAAGTTTCTGCAATAATGTATTTTACTGAGAAAAAATGATTTGAATGAATTGACAAAAACAAAGATATTAGCATAGACATCAGGCTGGTCGTGCAGATGCTGAGGAATCTTTCCCCAGGGTCTTGAGGTCTATCTCACACAGTTCCTCTTGCCTGTGTCTCTCCTGGTCTGTCCTATCTTCTCTTGATGAGTTTCTCCAGCCGTCGTATTCGGCTACCCTCTTGCTCTTGGTGGGCAGAGGGGGAGTTGGTCTGCCCTTCCCCCCTCGGCACTCTGGTGCGGAACAGCTCCAGCATCGTGTTCTGATCGCTCCTCTTCAAACTCTGAGTAATAAACGGGGAAAGAAAAGCCAACAACTGAGCGACTTGTTTACATCCACGCACATTACACTGAAGAAACGAGTATTTTTGCGAGTCCATTTGAACATGGTGCAGTGTGCACCATTAAAAAAGGACTCCTTGACAGTCTTGCCTCTTCATGAACAGAGTGGTGAAATGAGTTAAACATCTCATTTTATGTTGGCCAACAGCATTCATGACAACCTCAATTCTTAAATAGCAATTTTTACTCACTACACTGTAACGTGCACCTCTTAAATCCTCCCTTTGAGCGCTGCACCTTTATTAATCGAGTTGGTGGAGTGTAAGGCCTAACATACCTTCATCTCCAGAACCTTCTGGAAGTTTGCCGTGTCTCTGTCAGCAATGAGTTTGATGTAGTTATCAACAAAGGACTGGGGTGGATCAGCTGGAGACATAACCACCTGGAAAAAGATAAACATTGTCAGATTTTGGATGATCAACGAAGCTTGTCAACTTTATCACAATGCAGTGGATCACTCTTCAAATTGAACGAAAAAGTTATTGTTTTCAGCTTCTGCATTCATTTGGTGAAAAATGAAGCGGCTCAGAGAACAAAGTTACCTTCAGTATCATTTCTGCCTTGGTCATTCCCTTGACGACAATCTTTGTGTAGCTGTTTTGGATTGGGAAAAGGTAAGTAGATCAGTGTGAAAACAAGGCATAAATCTGGTCTGAAATTTGCTAAGAACTGACAGGTTCTCCAATAGAATGAAGATTGTCTACAGCTGATGGCAATTCGGGTGCCAGTCTATTTGGTATAGCAGGTTCATGCTGGGTCTCATTGACTTAGTCTTGCAAACCAAGATGGCTGCCATGTATTTGATGGTCTGGGGCCCTGACTCACCTGGCAGGAGCCTTCCTCGAGACTTTGGAGCCGATGGAAGGCAGGTCGAGTAGAACCGTCTTCAGGGAGTGTGTGTCTAGCAAGAGTTGCTCGGCCCCAACGGTGCTGATTGGCTTACACTTGTACATGTGACTGACGAATCGAGGAATAAATGAGCTACAAAAGAAACGATCAGCAAAGAATTTATGGACTGAATTCGGACCAAAGAGCTGCAGCCAAAGTGACCATCACAGACTTTAAATTTTGTCTGTTGATTATCATGTCGGACTGTGGTACAATGGAATCGGTATTCAGAAATTTTCATCCAACCAGAAGGATGGAAACCAAATCTGGAATTTGTCAACTCACTTGTAACACTTTCTTTAGATTTCACTTGTATTTTTCATGATTTCAGATGCAATTGGAATGTTCCTTTCTATGAAAGGAAAAATGGTAAAATCGTGACATGCACACACAAAGTTGAAGTACAGATTGGCTAAGTAAAGCAAAAGGACCCAATTTGAACACTGACTTGGCAAACTTGATGCAGAATTGGGTGAAGTACTTCCTAGCCGACGCCAAGTTGTCTCTGATGGTCGGCAACGTCTGCTTGATGTGACCAGTGATGGCCGTCACGTAACTGCTCTGATCTCCTACCGTCTCAATGGCTGCCCAGTTAACCTTTCAATGAGGTAGATGATGGGTTAGTCCAACAGTTGTTTGTTAACGGGTCAAGAACTCTAAATTGTTGACAAGTTTTCACAGGATGTAACACAGCAAATGTTACAGAAGTAATCTTGCCAGAATTGTGACCCAACAGAACCAATTGAGTCACAACTCGCCACAGAAATTTTGGAACGAGACACCTTCTAAGAGAACCTTTGAATCCTCAAAAGTTTTCACGCATAGATAGAGGGTTTGCATGGCTGCCATTTTGCAGGCCAGTGCTTTTGTTTCACGGGGTATGCACAAAGGAAGATTCCCTGTGGAACAAAAGAAGTGCCCTGCAAGATGGCTACCACGCAAGGCCTCTATTGTCCGTTTTCATCAGGGTGCCAAATGGGCCAAACATGAAAACAGAGTACTCAAATCGATTCTTTCTTGAACATACAAAATCAGAATGATCAAAATTATAGTCTTAAATCTCATTTTGTGAGATCCGGTCACAGTCACTGAAGCTGGAAATATCCTGATCAGATCCTGAGCCATGTGTAACTCCTGAATCCATCATGCACTGGATGGCCAATGGCCCTCATACAGTCTTTTGAACAGGTTGTTCAGATTACATGTAAATGGTGATCTTACCTTGTTCATGGCAGTGAGGGCAGGATCACACGCCGACTCCAAATCTTGCACTAGAAGTTGGATGCAGTTAGCTATCACACTATTGGGAATGAAAATAAAGTGATTTTATTGCGCTGGCAAAATAAAGTGTCAAATAAGTAGTGCTGGGATACAAAGTGTCTATCCACCTTGAGCAGAAGCACGCCCTCATTGGTTGAACACAGCCATGTTGGTGAGAGTATGCAATTTGTTTGAAGTGACGCAATTGCAACACTTTCATTTCCTAGTCATTCACGAGCCAGCGATGCACAGTTAGTAACCGAAGAAGACCCGTTGCTGAGGAAATAGCGCCCTCTCTTGGTCTAGTCTGAGGCTCAAAGAGGTTATACGTGGTAGCCATCTTCCAAGTCAGTGCTTTTATTCTACAGTGATGCCCATGAGTAGACCTGTGCATATTCTATATAATTAAAGCACAGACCTGAACAATGGTGCAACCTCTCTGTGACGGGCCAAGCTTACCCGTGAAAAACGTCCATTTCCCCGTTCAGGTCAATCTTGTCCACGAGCGTCGGGTCGACTTTCTGTTTCAACTTTTCCTCCAACTGCATTCCAGAAAAAAAGTATAGTGTAAGTTGTTAAAAAACAGACAGGGTTATTACGGCAAATGTTGACAAGTTCTCAGAAGATGTACAAATCGAATGACTTGTTTAACAAGCGTTTGCATGTATGTAATGTTTGTGCATGTAGACATGCTTGGTTTGTCTATCTCGTTTGTGATGAATGGCCAAACAAAAATAATAACAAATGATGCCATTCATTTTAACACAAGGTAAGTCACAATCAAGTTTGATCAACCAGCTATTCGAAATGGTAAATTTAGGATCAACAGAATGGAGCACATCGAGTGAAGTGGCGGGTGTCAATTTTTTGAGACAACCTCTTTCTCGGAAACAAAAAGAGTGGGTGCCTCCCAAGTATTAAACACCAGCTAAACTAGAATGAGAGATGTTGATGTACCTGTGACGTTGTGTCCAGACAGTACTCTGCCGTGCACAGGATGCTACAGACCAAATACTGCTCTTCCTTGGTGAACTTGGGTGCCTCGGGCGTGTTGTCCTTCAGTCCTTCCTTCAGCAACGCCGAGATGTTGATCCCCATGGCTCCCGACGTGCTGGTCCCCTGCATCGACTGAGACCTGCGCCGGGCAAAAAGGCTATTGTGTTGGGTTTGCGATAGCGGGCACCATGGAAGGTGATGAATGGTTGCAATGAGTGGCGATGAAAAGATGTCAGTAATGAGGAGAAATCAGGATGATGAGGAGCAGTCAGGAGGTAAAAGTATTTGCATTTAGAAATATATATTACCACAGACAGAGAAAAAATACTATCATAAAAAATTTGATTTCTGAGTTTGAAACCGACCTGCCTTAAAGACCGATCAATCGGCCCTGTACGCTATTTCTATTTCATACCTGAGAATGGACTTTCACTGTCCTAAGCTTCCTGATAACAAAATCCAATCACTTTCTTGCCACAAAATGACAAATGCTTTGTCATTCAGATTTACACTGACAAAGCACAACCAACTCCAAGACCGCAATTCACTTTATACAGGTTGCTATTTAGCAAAATATATCTGATGGCTCCAAAGAAAAATTGACAGCCTTGCAGCCCGGACTGACAGGATGATTGGTTAATCACCTCCCCTCATTTAATTTTCCCCGCCCCCTCCTCTTCCCATCCGCTCACTTTGGTAAGTTGTTGGTCAGTAACCGGTTTGCGTACTCTCGCAGGTATTTCTGGAATGTGGCCGTCAGGGAGAGCAGCGGGGTACCGGTGCTGAGACTGGAGCACTGCACCATGCAGTTTTTGTAGGCCACGAAGAGGTCGGCGCTGCTCGGCAAGATGGCGCCGCTCTCGTCTGATTCCATACGGGGTGGGCCGTGGGAGTGGAAGTCGGAGACAAACTGTTGGATCAGCTCTGACAAATATCTAGGGCAGAAAAATTACCCAAAAACTACCTCTTGCTGTCACCTAAAGACGTCATGATTGACACTAAATATATCACCTGGAGACTTTAAGATGCTTGGTGGCAGCAGACAAACTAGTACTTTAACTAGTTCTGAGCAGGCGCACATAGTTCTGAGCATGCTCATAACTTTGGAAAAGGACCAGTTTGTCTGCTACTATCAAGTGTCTCAAAGCCTCCTGTTTCTGTAAAATATGAATCCAAAAACGGAATACTGTCGCATCTCTTATGAGAAAACAAAGAGTTTACTTGGGCTAAATATATTATTTGTAAGGGCAACACGGTTAAAAGGGCCCATTTAAAGACAGTTCCAGAACAAGGCTGGCAATCTGTAGTTTACATTTGAATGCATAGCTGTTTCATGAAAAATGAAATTTGGCCTTTAATTTTGGTGTTAGGGTGAAGGTTACTTTTTGTACCTGTCTTGAGACTCGATGTAGATATGGAGATGAGGCTCAAAGCACTGACTGATTATTCCTTGGAATGGCGAGGGCTTGGGCTTGAGAACAGTCTGCCCGAATGGAAAATGGCAATGGAAAAAATAACTGGAAATTCATTAAGCAGTGAGAAATTAGCAAGAAAACAAACTAACAAACTAGGACTCTCAATTCAAGGGGCTACATTGTTACCCCTGCTCATCAAGCTTATTTTTCCTCCGTTTTAGAATTCACAACTCGAAACAATCTCAGCTGCAACTTCAGCAAACTGGAATTCATAAGAATCTCTTTGATTCCAATATGGCGAGAAGATATTGACGTAAATTGTCCAGCTCAAGAACACAGATTAAGATATTGGTCTATATTAATCTTTACCTTGACCTCAACTGGTGGCTCCGCACTCTCATCAGTCTCAAAAGGGTTGACAGGCATCTCCGGCGTGTCAATCCTTGCCTGGGGTTGGGCGGATAACCCTTCCTCCCCTCCGGGGGGTCGTAAGGTGGCCCCGCTGTACCGCTTGGCCACCAAGGTTTCAAAGGTCGTGGTGCGCTTGATGGCAAAGAGAAGGAGTTTCACGTCGATTTCTGAGGCGCGGTTCTGCATGATCTTGCTCAGTTCAGACCTGATCAGCAAACAGAACACATTGGCATTTCTGACAGTCTCTTTTCCCGAAAGCTTCACAGTTTTACTTATGTATTTCCAGAAGGAAAAGAGCTTAAATCTCTTTAAACTGATGTTACAACTTTGGTTCTTAAATATCCACTTTCTGTTATTACAACAGAAGCACTCTACCTCGTAATGTTGCAAAACTCGACGCATATCCGTTCCTCAATGTCCCAATCCCTGGGGAACATGCGGCCGAACTTTTCCTCGCATTCCACCAGCGCCCTCTTAAGCCAGGCGTAACGGCGGTCAATCTTGTCCAGCCAGGCCACATCCTGATTCTCCCCAAACAGCACCACGTACTCCTGGAGTTGCAACTTGACAAAGAACTTGAGGAGGTCTCTCCTGAGAAGGTAAATGATGGGTTGAGAATATGCACTGTCGTCTGCATGCAATGATCTACAAAATGAGTTGTCCAGTGGTATGGTTCAAATGTTTGTCGTGGTTGAGATTTATAGTACAGGCTCTCAGTGCATGATTATGTTACATATGAATAACTGGGTAATTCCAGACATTTGGGGTCCAAAAGTATGAGATTTTCATGTCCTTGTTACATCTGGCCTTTGCTATTTGACATGGAAATATCACCGGAATTGATTTCAAACTACTACTATTTGTTTGGCAGGTATTTTGCATTAATTCATCACTCTTGGAAATTAGAAAATGTGTTCTGAACTTACAAAATCATATGTCAGATGTGACAGGGACACACAAAAATGGACAATTTCTGGAATGACGTAACTCTGAATGGTATAAATGTCTCACTTGATTTTAGGATCCAGCACATTGACAACCAAGCAAGCTTCCGCAAGTTGTGATTGGTTGCTTAGTAACTGTAAGAAAAGAGAAAAATATGAAAGAAAACAAATCTCGAGTGGAAATTCTGGTGATTTGATAACACAAACATCAACAGTGGCTTTCATCTTACCTTGCCTCCTTGTGTCGTGAAAGCATCCTCAAAATCGGCGAGGATCTGGGTTCCTAACTCCGATTGGATCTTCTTAACTCTGGAAAAACAACACGTTTGAATTTCTAGTCGTTTCAGTGAAAAGATCCGTGTAGAAGTTTTGTTTGTAAAACATGTCTGTATATTTGTTTTTTTCCTAGCACCCTCAACAAATGAAGATCGGGACTTACTTGTCTGAGAGTTGTCTGATTTGCGGAATGCTCATGTATTTCTGGAAGTGTTCCATGACATTGATGACTCCCTGTAAGAGATTGGCCACTTCCCCGTACTGCCTCCGTCTTGTTAAAGACCTGACAAAAATATCATGGTAAATAGCTTGAATGTTTATCAAATGTCAACAAGAGGGATGAGTGGACACTTTTAACTTATTGTTTCCTAAATGGTATAAAACGCCTTCTAAAAAGGGTGTAATGCATAATGTCTGTAATGTAATGATGCTGAGGTAAATCTGTGAAGTCACTTACTCCAGCGAGTCCACTCCGCCAACCAGCATGTGCAGGTGGTTGAGTGTGGTAATAGAGGAGGTCAGGTGTCTCTTAGCATGATCAAGTTGCTTGATATCTCGCGTTATCTCTTTGACCTACCAAGTAGAAAAAAAGAATTGACCAGTTAAAGAAATTGGTTCATTTGGTTTTGAGAAACTTTTTTTTTTTTACTGCACCTGATGCTGGGCTATCGACCCCAACATTCCCATATCCATCAAAATCCAGCAGGAGATGTTAGAGGATTTTGTAGGAATGAGGAATGTACAGCCCAATCACTGTACTTAAAATGCAGCTTGATGCTCTTTTAAGTTGAAATACAAAGAAGTATCTATTAGGTTTCCTGCAGAGTGGAGGATTTTGTAGGATTCAGGGAGGTTCCTAGTGTCCAATGTCAAGGATTTTAGAGCTACAAAGATGGCCCCAGCTTGCATTTTTTTCCTATTTGAAACAGAAGTGATAAAGTCTTGGGTGGGGGAAGGCTTGTTGCAAGTTCTTCCCTTGGTTTTTTAGTCAGATGTCAATCAGGAAATGTTCAGTCTCTGCACTGCACTGATTCAGAAAGACTATTTGAGGATGGAATGAGACCGTCCTTACCATCTGCTCAGACTTGTCCGCTTTCTCTTTGATGTCTTTAATCCTCTTGAAGAGCTCCTGGATGGCCTTCTGTGCTTCTGACAAGGCCTGTGAGATAAAAACCACCCACAGTAGTTACTAAGCATCCCTTCAAAATAGGAAAGCAGATAATTTGCTCAAACATCTTATGCTCATGCGAATGATTTCCTAAATGTGAGATGACTGTACCGGGTACAATAAAGAAATTTAGATGGTGTTTTTACGTTCAGAGATTTTTACAACTTTTCTGTCTTAATATTGGTAAGCATCTGTGTATTCTGAATGTGAAATATCCCGGTCCTTTTTATTTGTCCATTCTAGGAAAGAGGTCCATATCAACAGTCCTAGCCAATCAACTCTGCTTTATATCAGCAGGGGGCTCTAAACTGTCAAAGTCACCTGACTGATTTTGATTGATACGACAACTTTGTCTAGAATGGCTGTTTGCACAGGAGGATTAATTTGACTATTGCTGGTCACCTGTCTCCCATCTTGGCCGGCATTTGTCTGCCCTCGTACCACGCTGCGGATGTTGTCGTCAAGGCGACGGATCTTCAGCCTCATCCTATTGATGACATCATCAATATTAGCCAGGGACTGTTCGGTTGGGAACAGGTTGTTGATGTACTCCACTGCATTGAAATCGGGTTTGTCTAAGGGGTCGTTGGACGGCAGCACCTACATGTAGGATTGTAAACATAGCAAGGGTGCTGAACATTTTCACAAACTTCAACAAGTTAATTAATCCTTGGACAGAGTTTTTTAATCACTTGACACTCTAAGCACAAACTTTATGAAACTGATCTGAAAAAATGTAGGTGTTTTAAGTAAATGCTTCAATATTTTCCCTGTTAGAGTTTAGTTTTTATGGTATCATTTTCTGATGGCTACGAAACCACTGCAAGGAAAAATTAGTGACATCTGTAAATGGAACTCAAACAATCCTGTCCCTCTCAGTTTTCACTAAAAGAGTCCTCTTCTTTTCTTGGAAAGCGTTCCCTACGTGGATGCCACTTGACACCTCCTAAATTGAACTTTTCTGGAATGATTACCAGGGTCCGTACATGTATATGGAACTCTTCCTGATACCTTTCTTGATCATGCTGAACATTTATCTCCGTCCTGAACTTACATAGGCCCCCTAAATGTAAATTGGGCTGCTGTGTTTTGTCAACATAGGGCCAGGTAAATTGTACATAGGGTACTAAAGGTGGGGGTACTGGACCATAGAAGAAAAGCTGGAAATTCTACCAGCTGTGTAGTTTTTGAATGCAGTTGGTCGAATTCTCCTCCTGGTCGAAAATTCCCACACTCCTAGTTGCAGTTACTACAAAGTACAAGTCAGTGCGTTTAATCTTTAGGCCTACATGACCTATGCGTGTCAAGAATTGCATACCAAACACGTCAAATACAAGTAAATAAATGAAAAAAAATAACTGCCCCCATTTTATTTTCTATATCAGGTACCGCCCCTCCATCAATGTCCGTCGCCACCACAGCTGTAGGCCTTGTGATTTTCTGCATTTCCACGAATGAAAAAACAAAATTAAACATCGGGATGAGCGGCTACACATTTTAAGACTTTCACTCACTTGCTCGATTGCTTGCTGGACATCTTGAGGGAAAACAAGCATGGCATTTAAATGCTGATCATCAATGATGTCAACATCGTCTTCGTCCATGGGCGCTGCCATTTTGGTTTGACACAGTGGACTCTTAACACGCGGATAAATAATAAATTTTGAACATAATGAAATTTTTCTCAAATATTTGAACGTAAATTTTGAAATATTTCAAAATGGCGTTATAAATTCATTTTTATGTGATTTTTGAAATGAATTCATTTTAATGCAATTAATTTTAAAGAATTCTGTGAACTACTTTATCTCAGGTCAAAGGTTCTCACAAGCGGGCTTGTGTTGCAGGGCTTTAAAACACGTGCGGCAGAGTATGCTAAAACGCTCGTCAAATGTTCGGTTTTTTCTTCATCTTCTGAATCGCGAAAGTTGTCATAATGAAAAAATGCTCTTTATTAGGGTATAAATTTCCAATTTAATGCAAAAAATGGGTCGAATAAAACGGAATTTTAATAAGAGAGGCCGGCAAATTGTTGACGATGCGGACATTCGTAAAGCGCACAATGTCCCCTGCGTTGAACTGGACTTGCCGTCGGCCGACAAGAAGTCGCAAGACGCCTTGGTCGAGGAAACACAAAACGACTGGATGCACAGCAACGCACTGGTTCTGCCCTCAAAGAAAAAAGCCAACAACAAGAAGAAAGAACCTCAGACCAAGTTACCTAGGAAACTGAGCAACAAACAACGCAAGAGACTGCAGAAAGTCTTAGATAAAAAAGAAAAGAAATCCAAGGTATTGTTTTTCAAAATTTCAGACTTTGATTAATGTTCCTCCCATTTGTAGTTTTCCTATTCATATGTATTAAGTTTGAACACATTAATTGATTATATTTAAACCTATAATTATAAGATATATATTCATGCACTTCACATGACAAAATATTTCAGACCTTACTAATATTTTTAAAGGCTTGATTTTATGGGCGGTAGTAGATACACCCAAGTATGAATTTTATTTTAATAATTATCTTACAAAATGTGTCAATACATATCCAAAGTTGTATACAGCATATGTATCTTACAGTGTTACAACTTTGTAGTGAGGTTTTTTAAATGCTTTTGAGTTTCCTACAAAAGCAGTGAAAAGATATTTGCATGTTTTAGAGCTGTGCCGAATACCCGAATAACCAAATATTCCGTTTTTGTCGATTGCTGAATGTTCGAATATTGTTTTTTGAATTTGAATATTCGAATGCCAAACTGAAAAGGAAGGGAAAATCTTCTTTTGTTTTAAATGAGAAAAATTGCACCATGGAGGCTTGTTTCAAGCAGATAAAAATGAAAAATGTCAGGAATCTTACAACGATTTAAAAAAGTAACATACATGTATTCAAAAGGAATAGAAATTTTCAACAGGGCAAGAAGTCTTGTTCATCTCTTAAATCTTGCTAAATTGTGGCTGGAGATACTCTTAGATGTGAGTTGTATGTTGTTGCAACTGATTTTGTGTATCGTTTGTTCAACAATCTGCCTTTCGGCGCATCCAATATTTGGATGTTCGATCAAATTGAAGGTCGAATATTTGAACAGTGAATTATTCAAATTGACTAAGCACTAGCATGCTTCTTCTGCAGTTAATAGTATTAGTTTCTGTAGAACTTGTGGGAATGCAGCATTATGACCAACCCTGTATTTCTAGAGGTGAAATGTTACGGTATTCCTTTCTGGTGCCAAGATGCAGGTACACTCACATGTATCCACGCCACTAAACAACGGTCATGCTATACATCAACAAGCGTCAGTACACATAAGTAGTGTCAACAAAGCATCAACAACTTGAAAATACCCTCTACAGATTTGAAAGTGATTTTTATCATATTTTACAGACTCTAAGACCTGCCACTACATGCATGTAAGAGAAGTATCAAATTCGCTTTTAGATTCACACAGAAAAACAAAACTTTTTCGCGTTGTATGGAGGTCACCATCTTTCTTCACTGTACCATCCATGCAAAAACAAGATAGCAGCTGGTCAGGCTGCATGAGCACGCCCGAATTTGTTGCTCAAATTTGCATACTCAAACATCATTTTTGATAACGTGATACATCGAATGTGATATTTAGGAGCCTTACTGATATTGTAAATTATAAAATATTTACATAAAAATGCTTGTAGGACTGAGTCAATTTGAATAATTCACTATTTGAATATTCGACCTTCACTTCAGTCGAATATCCGAATATTCGGTCGTACCAACAGGCCGATTGTTGAAGAACTATCCACATACAAAATCAGTTGCAATGATGCACAAAATTGTACATTTTAATCACTGCAATACACATAGCTTCTCACGTTGGGGAGTATCTTCAGCCACGATTTAGCAAGATTTAGAGACAAATAATACAGTACTTCTTGTCCTTTAAAATTTTGTAATGAACAAATTAATTTTTGAATTGTAAGATTTCTATCACTTTTCATTTGAGTCTGCTTGAAACAAGCCTCCACATTACAATTTTTCTCATTTAAAACAAAAGGAAAACTTTGTTTTCATGAATTTTGCACTCCAATATTCGAATTCGGAAAATAATATTCAAATATTCAATACTCGATCGAATATCCGGATATTTGGCACAGCCCTAAATGCTTGAATATTTTGTTGACACTTTGTTGATGCTTGTTGACGCTAAATAGCATGACCCGTAAACAAAGGCAGAAAATGCTCTCCAATTTTCTTCCTTGGCTGTTTTCAGAGAGAAGATATTTTAGCTTCACTGGTCCAGCATCAAGCATCAAAGCAGGAGATGTCTATGTTTGCTTCTGCAGCACATCTTGGACAAAAAGCAACAAAAAGGTATTAAATCATTTCATACATTTTCCATTGTACACCTTACATTAGCTGTGTTTGCCTGTGTCAATTCTAAAGTTTGTTTATTTTTAGTTGGTTACCTACTTGTACAGCTGTCTCAAGCCAATCTAGTCTTTCCTCATTCCAAAAGGTTCCCTACCATCTCAACCCTACCAACCCATTTCAACCCTTACCTCAACCTAATACAGCGCCATAGTCATGACCCGACTGCTAACCCCCCATCCCAACCACTCCCAGCCCAACCATAGCCATCCCAACTGCACCCAGCCCAACTACATGTACACCCATCCCAACCACACCTAGCCCAACCACACTTAGCCCAACTATACCCAGCCCAACAACACCCATCTCAACTACACCCAGCCCAACTGCACCCAGCCCAACTACATGTATACCCATCCCAACCACACCTAGCCCAACCATACCCGGCCCAACCACACTCAGCCTAGCCATGCCAAACCAGACCACACCGGACCGTTCTTACCAAACCTCAACTACCTCAACACTTTCTAACCTCTGTTCTGGCTTGACCAAAAATGCCTCTGACCTCTTTCGCATTCTCTGTTGTCCCTACACCTGCTTCAGGCAGTTGGCTGAAAAAATGCCAGAATGCATCTCCATCAACAGCCTCAAAGGAGTCAACAGGCGGAAGAGAAGAAAACTCGAAGAGGCAGAAAAGGAGATGGAGAGTGAATTGGAATCAAGCGATGATGAATCAGATGAGGTTGACGGTGACGGCCATGAAAATGATGACTCCAAACAGCAGGGCAAGACTGAAGATGATGCAAAGGAAACGGACTCAAGAGAAGACAAAGATGTAGATGCTCCAGTGACTGAACTTGTTACTGAAGGTTCACCATCCTTATCTTCATCAGCCGAGATGTGCACGAAAGATGAGGAGGTGTCCAAGAAGACATCCGAGATGGACAAGAGCGGGAAGACAAGAGCTCCTGAAAACAGGACTCCGGCTGTGTTTGTTCACGTCGACAGGAAGCCGGAGATTCAAGTAAGCGACCTACGAGTTTGCATATGGAAGGGAACATCAAACATTTAATCTGAACCTTTCCAAATCCTTAGAAAATGTCCACCTTTAAGTAGGTTTTGTTGGGTTTTGTGGGATTGAGGAAGGTAGAGCCCAGCCACTGTGCTTCTTGGATAGTGGGGGACTTGGAGGATTTTGGAGGATTTTGGAAGGTTCTAGAGTAACAAACATGTTCAAAATTTCAGTTCAGGTTTGGAGATCAACCTTCCCATCCCTGCTATATGTACATGTACCTAGGAGTTTACTGTGATACACTTTGCTAAAGTAAACAATTGTCCTCAATGCCATTAACTCTATCCGTCTCACCATCTCCAGGCTGCCAGGCTGGCTCTTCCTATCCTAGCCGAGGAGCAGGTCATCATGGAAGCAATCAACGAACACCAAGTCGTCATCCTGTGTGGAGAGACGGGCAGCGGCAAAACCACACAGGTCCCGCAGTTCCTCTATGAAGCAGGCTACGCACAGTGAGTTGGATTAATGTTGGGTTTGAGTTGTATTTATGATGAGGTATCTCTGTAGTGGTCACCACGGACCAATCCGGTGAAGGCATTTGCCTCCGTGAACTTTGACCCAGGGCAGACTTAATTTAATCAACGATGTACTGTACACCAGCTGATCAGCGTTTTGGAAAGGAAGTAATGGAAGCCAATGAAATTTATGAAGCTGAGGCTTTCTTTGATACCAGGCCATGCTCACTGAGATTGGGTCCCCAGTCGATTCCAACCATGTAATGTTGCACATTTTCATTTCCAAACAATACTCCAAATGATGTTTCCTCTAACGGTAAATTTTTAAATAATTGTCAAACCAATTACAGAAATGGTCTGATAGGAATTACAGAACCCAGACGAGTTGCCGCTATTACTATGTCAGAACGAGTTGCCATGGAAATGGGCCTTTCCACAAGGTAAGATAATTATTGAAAAAACCCTGAAACTTCATATTTGGATAATAAGCTATTCTTCTTAAGAAAAATGAATGTGACTCTTTACGCTCTACACGTACTTGCTATTTTTTGGCAGTGTGGTGTCGTACATGATCCGTTATCAAGGCAACGTGACAGCGGATACCAAGATCAAATTCATGACCGATGGTGTGCTACTCAAGGAGATCCAGAAGGTATTTTGAAAAAAGTAAACCGTTCCAAAGATAATGTTGAGCAGTTACGTTTTAATCATTAGCTCTTGTATCACAGATGTCCGTTTGAAACACGTGATTATTTTATCTGAATTTATTGCTCAAAACAGGATTTCTTGCTGACCAAGTACTCTGTGATTGTTATTGATGAGGCTCATGAACGCAGTGTCTACACGGACATCCTGATTGGCTTACTGTCCAGGATAGTGCCTCTCAGAAACAAGGTCAGTTCAAAGGTCAAAGTGTAGGTCATTGATTCGATTTGACCTCTCATACCAGACTTGAGTTGAGTGGTGGATGAGAGTGTTGGCACTCAGAATATCAAGATCACGCAGCCACACAGTTTGACAATTCAAATTACAAAAGGGGTAGAAATGGGCATTTCTAGGCCCCAAGGAGCATTGACTACTTGACCGCTCATATATAAGCTTTGGGCATTGTCTGTTGAGGGCGCTATACATGCAGAGTGCAAAACACCAGAGGGTCAGTTTTTCACAGGTAATGCATGTGCTGCATTTGAATTGGCAACTAGATTTGATGTGTAATATGTTTGATTTCACATGATCTACTTTGAATAATGTTTTTTTAATGTGTAACCCCTTTGTGAAGACGCTGGAAAAATGCTCTTTTTCTCCTTTACAGAAAGGAAGTAAGATGAAGTTGATCATCATGTCAGCTACATTGAGAGTGGAGGATTTTACCGAAAATCAACGGCTCTTCAAAACCACTCCACCAGTCATCAAGGTCTGATGATTCTGTTATGATCGGCTTTGTTATGTTATTGTATATTCACATAACAGATTGATTTCAGGTAGCCATATGCTAGACTGCACATTACTGAAGCCCTAATGATCGTAAATTGCTTAAAATTCATCTTGAGGTTATGTAGGAATTTGATGGATATAAGACCCTGCAGACCAGCCATTGTTCAAGTGGGCTTGGTGTACAAAGTTAAAGCACAGAAAGTGTGCCATTATTTTAGTACAGTGTTGGATTTTTTCCCAAGTAACATATAGTCTTGCCATTTGTTGTTTTGAAGCTCAGTAGGAAGATGAATTCTCTCTCCATCAAAGCTGCACTCTGCAGTATTTAAATATTTTAGACAATACAACCTTGCTGACGATAAACTCCAAATTGAAGTGTAGTTTGTCTAAATGCTCTGCAGTCTTTATTATTGACCTTTGAACTTTGACCTTGTATGTGGTTTTCCATTGTGATCATGGCTGAGTGCAGGTTGAGTCCAGACAGTTTCCTGTCACCGTTCACTTCAACAAGCGAACGCCCGTAGAAAACTACATGGCAGAGGCAGAAAGAAAGGTAAACCCACTTCCATTTCCTTACTTCTCTCTTGTATGAGAAGGTATCGAATTTTGTCAAAGTTTGTTGAAAAACTCTGTCAGAAAGTCTAGTGCACACGATCGGAGTACACGTGCATGTTGGTTCACACGCTGGTTCCGGGGCTCATGCCTTTGGTTCTATTTCGGTTGTCTGCAAATGTGTCACCAACAAGCATCAGTGACTAGATACTGATATTGAATCAATAATCGATATGCAGGTGTTGAAGATTCATCGCACGCTACCACCCGGTGGCATCTTGGTCTTTGTGACGGGTCAAAATGAGGTCAGCTCCTTGTGTCGCAAACTGAGAGCGAGAAACAAAAAGATCAAGGCAGCCAGCCTCCATGGTATGTAGACCAGACAAATCCTTGCCAAATCATTTGTTAAGGAAAAAAATACTGGCAGGCAGTTTGAGTTATGTACAAATTTACATGTTAATTTGTTTTGCTTAGCAACAGAAAAAATTGTTATCTTTTAACCAGGTTATGTTTAAACCATGAATGATTTTGATTCCCTGCTAGCTCACAGCTTTCATTTATCAGAACCTTTGTCTATTGGTTAGAAACAAAGAGCACGTTTATTTATGTGACATGCTGATTGGAAATATTCACACATTATGCATCTCCGTGCGGGCACTGTTTGCTTGCTGTGCTAAGCACAGTCTCTTCTGCTAAGCATTCAGCAAGTTATAACCTACATGTATATTAAGAAACTGCACAGGCCTTTGTGTGTGGGCCATAGTGACCTTCGACCTGATACCCCATGAGCTCATGTGTTACATGTCATTTTATTTTTGAGTAGGGGCTCTGCCGTACTTATGCAGGTACAGACAGGCACTTTGCTGAAAGAGTGCATCATTCTGTATTAATAAACGCACGAAGAAATATTGAAAGAAGATTAGAGATTTGACACCCTCTGTAAGCAGAGATGCGGCGGTTTGCATCTTGTAAACAGTTGTGACATAAAAACTCTACAGTGAGTTATCCTTCACCCATTAAGAACTACTAAGATTAAAATGATTACTTTCTACATGATGTGATGCTTGGAATTTGTTGTGGGTGTGTTTCTAGGAACAGAGACCTCTAGGAAGAGAGAGAGAGGTGGAGAGGGCGTGTCTGATGAGGAGGAGGCAGAGAATGTGAAAGAAGATGAAGAATCGATGAAGGCCTTCAGGAAGCAGAAACTGCCCAAGATCAGTCTGGATAAGTATGATAATCAGGCTAGGAGGGAACTCATTCAAGTCTGGAAAATTCTCCCCCATCAATTGAGTTGTAAATCATTGACTCCAAGTAATTAGAAGCATCTATATGAGGGATGGTACGTGTCAACCTTGATCGATGTTATCATGATATAATTGTGTGCATATGGCTAGTTCCAAGAACGACGATTTCCGATGCCCATTTTTTAGCAAATAGAAGTTACCGGCCAATGAGTCATTCATGGCATATTGCCCAAAACTGGTCCCCTGCTTTTATGTTTTGTAGTGCATGACTTTTGCTTCAATAACTTAACCCTTCTATGCTGAAGTTACTCTTTGGGTCACTTGGTAAACACCTCAAAGAAGCACAGTTGTGTTGTGCACTGCACCAACATGCAAGAGAGTGACCTGGGGCACTTGTGCATATTTGTGCTGTAAAACCAAAGGAGGGTTAATGAAGGGAAACCAATTCAGATAATCTCATGTTATTCATCTGAAACCAAGATGAGAGTTGAAAATTTGTGGTTAGGAATTCAGTTATTATTAACAAGGAGATAGAGGTTGAAGGACCGAGCTTTTTTGATATTGAAGTTTCACTTGGGTTCCCTATTTTCCTGTAAAGTGGATCTGAGCTCGGAAAAGGTTTGGAGCAATTGTGAAATTTACTTGACATCAGTGAGAGCAAAATATGAGTAGTTTTGTAACAGGGAAGCCATTTTGGATTGTGTACCAAGAATCTATCGTGTTCATTATAATCTGTTAATTTGGTGGTGCCAAACAATTTTGGAATCCATGCCTTACTTGCATATTGTTTTTTTTTAATGGAGACTTAAAACATGTAAATGTAATTATTCACAAAGTTTTCATTATTAATCAGCATAAATGACATGAATTGGTTACAAGTTTTGTTTCATTGCATTTATTTTAATTCTTAGGCTCCACCCCAAAATTTTTTTCGTGGCTTTCAATGTAGTATGGCTGACTGATAAATATAAGGTCAAATTTTAGTGTCTCAACCCTTCAATATGCACCAAAATTGACCTTGGTTGGTTGTTGGTTCAAAGTGGGATATGTTGCCTGGGAGCTATTGCTGTACATGGGACTTGGGTTGCTGGACAGTGTTTGCTTTTGGAATGGTCTTTGTTAGCTTACACAAGGCGATTCAATTGAAGTTTGAAATATGCTCTCTCTGCCCACAGCTACTCCGTTCAGCCGTATGAGGAGGAAGAAGTTGACGAACTGAAAGATGAAGAGGGCAACCACTCTGAGTCGGAGTTCCAGGTTGCAGAGCCTGAATCCGAGGATGATATGGTAGGTTTGATCAATTTCAAACTGAAGCCATACTGTCAAAATGACATGGTATTTTTCAATTCCAAAAAATCTTGTCATAAATTTGCCAGCTGCATTTCAGCAAGCGTGCATCATGGCATTGTATTTTTTGTTCATAGCTACCCGAGGAGGATCTAGCCTTGGATGGGGTTCCTCTGTATGTCCTGCCCATGTACTCGCTTCTCGCACCCCATCAACAGGCTAAGGTCTTCCAAGCCCCACCAGAAGATGCCCGCCTCTGTGTCGTGGCTACAAACGTTGCTGAGACCTCCCTGACGATCCCTGGTATCAAGTATGTCGTTGACACGGGCAGGGTAAGGTTCTTGAGTTAACTGGGCTCCTCTGCCTTTGTTCCACATTTTGTTCCTAGTGGTGCCTCTTGCTTTAATAGTGGCATTTTTGGTCTTTTATCTCGATTCCTTTCGGTTTACCCTTCTTGGTTCCTTGTAGTTCCTCAGGGTTCTTTTTGATTTGTTGTCCGTCTTTGTGATCAATGTTGGTTCCTCTTGTTTCATAGTTCTTCGAAGTTCCAAATTGACACAGTTTTTTTGATCAGTCTCAATTCTTTGTGGTTCCTTGGGATTCCTTTTTGATTGTTGTAATTCTTTGTGACTCATTTAGTTCCTGTTAGTTACTTGACACTTTTATTGGTAAATCTTGGTTCCTTGTGGTTCTGTAAGGTTCCTATTGGTGCTGTTCTTTGTGATTCATCTTGGTTCCTCAATGGGGATGTGTCGGATATCCGAAATACCAAATATTTGATTGATTATTGAATATTTGAATATTATTTTTCAAATTTGAATATTCGAATGTAAAATTCATGAAAAGAAAGGAAAATTTTCTTTTGTTTTTAAATGAGAAAAATTGCATATGCAGGCTTGTTTCAAGCAGGTTCAAATGAAAAGTGACAGAAATCTTACTAAATTATTCATTAAACAATTTAAAAGGACTAGAAATTTTCAATGGGGCAAGAAGTCTTGTTCATCGCCTAAATCTTGCTAAATAATGGCTGGAGATACTCCTAGATGTGAAAAGCTATTATATTGATCATAATGTACAATTGTGTGGATTATTGCAACTGACTTTGTATACGGTTTGTTCATCAACAATCTGCCTGTCGGACGACCGAATATTCGGATATTTGATCAAATTGAAGGTCAAATAGTGAATAATTCGACTTGACTCAGCCCTATTCCTCAGGATTCCTCAAGTTCCTTTTCATTTGTTGTGGTTTTATGCAATCCCTCTTGGTTCTTCTGGGTTCCTCATATTTCCTCATGGCCTGTTCACAATTGCAGGTCAAGAAAAGGTACTACGACAAAGTCACCGGTGTCTCATCCTTCAAGATCACTTGGACGTCCAAAGCTTCGGCCAATCAGCGAGCTGGACGGGCCGGACGAACCGAGCCAGGACATTGCTACAGGTGAGTGCCAACATTCATGAATCTCTGCTCGATATGATCCTACAATCATTTGCATTTGTATATTTTGTCCTAAATCTCATGGGACCCAAACATTTGTTACCAGATTTTGTACATGATGAGTCATTTCTTGTGTTTTTCCTGCATTGCTTTTTTAGTTAGTCTGCGATGAATTATAGTTTAGTAACTCGTACATGTGTGTTTGTTCTCAATGTCAACTTCCCAAAATATTGTTTTCTCTCAATGTAATTAAGTCGGAAACAGAGATTTATATTTTTCACATTTTTGAAGGAGTTTCCTAGGGAAAAAGAATTTCAAAATTTCTGAAAATCAGTTTTTGAAAATGTACCTACACTTAAACACATACATTTATTCAGACAAGTTGGCAAATACAGTTGATTCAAATGATAATTTGTAACAACCGTTAAAAAGATACTTTTCTGAACAGCTAGTGTTGAACCAAAATTCTTCAAAGACCCAAAATTCTTCAAAGAACCAAAATTCTTCAGAGAACCAAAATTCTTCAAAGAACCAAATTCTTCATTTGACATGTATTGACTTATTTCAACCAAGTATAAGGAAAACATTTATGCAGTTACAGTCCAACATTGTGTTACCAAGTAGGCCTACACTATTGCATGTCCCAGGCAATTATAAATGATGAAATAAGTTGAGAGTGAATTTGTATAGCTTTGAAGAGGCTGTATGTCCCGTTGCCGCTGTCAGAATTTGACGTGAAAGCTTGCCGTGATAAGTTTCCATTAAGCACGTCTAATGTAGGAAGCAGAACGCAGGAAGAAAGGGTGCTGTAATTGACAGTTGTCCCAAAAAATTTGCGTATAATTACAAGTGACATCCATGATAATTAAGATGGAAAAGCGTGAATCCAGAGGGGTAATTTTGGGAGTTGAACCCTCTTCCCTGCTCTGACACCCCAAAAATAAATTAAGACGCGAAAGAATGAAGAGATGACATCCTTGAAGGGTGGAAATTATAATAAGAGGCAAACTTTTTTAACCAAAGCTCATTAATTTGCTTCTTGCATATTCTTTGTTCAACTGATCCAGGACGTGGGTTGGTTGGTGAAGTGGACTGAGATTAATAATGGCAATAGCCCACTTTATCATTATACTGGTTTTTTCGTGTCGTCTACAGTAAGTCATTATGACCAGGCACTTCCCCATACGCTTTGTAACAGACGGCCCTTTTCACTTAACGACCTACATATAGATATCACTCGAGCACGTCCCAAAGGCTATTCCATGATCTGGAAACATCAGTTTGCAGATAGGAAAGAAAGTTCTCTCTTCCGAACTTTAGCTTCGCATGTTGGAGACAGTCTTTACAGATGACATCTTTTTGGGGGTAGAGTTCTTCAAATAATCAGCGTAAATGTCATAAGCAAACCCCGAAAGTTGACTTTTCAAAAAAAAAAAACCTGATGGATCAGAGGCTAGACTGACCAAGCAAAAGGGAGAAAAGTAAACAAGTTTGCTCGAGTGTCAAACTAATGGCCTGCTTTGTTTGAATCATACGTGGACAAAAAGCTGGCACTAAAAGCGTGTGTCAACAAGGTACAGTAAAAAGCAGTTGCCATTGTACTCTGAGTATGGTGGTTTGACATGGTTGGGAGAAATGTTTTGGGCCCAGAACTTGGTCAAACAACTACATGTATTTGCAGACTGCTCGTCACCCCACGGTGGTGTTGAATTTCACCTCCAAATGTACATTGGCCCTGTTAACTGTTTGAAGGGGTTGCGTTCCCATCCACCTGGAGTATCAGGTTGTATCGTAGGGTTTATTATTTGGTACTTTGACAGCTGGTTGAGCGTTTCTAACACTCAGTGAATTCTTTTCTTTTGTATTGATCACTAGCCATAGTTTTGCCAGTCACTGAAAGGCAAAATGTGTCTGTAACATAGAAAGGGCAGACCCAATACTCATTGATTAAGTGGGGCATATCAGAACCAGAACTGAATTCAAATAATACAAAGTCGGGATGTATAATACCAAGCAAGGAACTTAAAAGTTACTTTTTTTTCTGAAAGTTGATTGAAGCCGATTTGTTGGAAACAGTTTTTTCCTGCACAGGGTACTTCAGCTTTTAACATTGTAATCATTTATTACTCAGGCGTAAGGAGTGAATTGGATGGTATTGATTTTTCCCTGGTAACCACAGCAATATACTGGTACATTGCCACAGCTTACCACTGGTTTTATTGTTTCATTCATGCTAGAAATCGGTAATTAACTTGTCTAATCAAACTACGGACAAACCGGCAAGGCGTCGACTACCAGCAGAGCCCTTTTATGCTTCGACTATGTTTTTGTTATCTTGAAAACGCACTCGGAATCAGATTTGCAAGAAGTAGAAAAATGAACTTACACATTTACCATCATTAAAAGGTCTCAAGAAACAAAAAAGTCCAGTCAGTGTCAATTTGATGTGACCCATGACCTGCAGACTTACGTTTCCATGGAATAGTCGATATCCTTGCTTTTCACTCCCCGTATATGGGCATGCCATTTAGAAAGGGAAAACATTGGTACATGTAGCAAGTCTCCTGTGGTGCGGACTTTCCTTTGCCTTGTATCCCTACTTTCCTTAGTCTAGTAGTTGTGGTTACAGCAAGGACACACTTTAGCCCTGACCTTACGCACTACCAGTGCCAAACTCTTCCTGAATTTGACATTGGCCACGCTGTAGATAAATGGGTTGGCCATGCAGTTCAGGTGTACAAGAGGTGCTAGCACGCATTCAACTATTATGGCATGACGGGAAAAAGGCATCCAGTAGCAAGTAGCTATGTCCAGCCAGGTCGTGATGCAGACGAACGGAACCCAGGTGGCAAAGAATACTGCCGTCGAGATGATCAACATTGCCATCATTTTCAGTTTGGGCTGGACTGTCCTTGTGGGGGGTTTGCGAGTTAGTGTTTTCAGTCTGGGGCCCACCGTTACTTGTTCGGATTGTGTCAGATTGTCATTGATGGGATTTCTTACAGAGGTACTAGCCTGCTCCCAGAATTTGTTGATCTGATGTAGGGATGGAGCATCTGTTTTGGAGTTGTTTTGACTTGGTCTCGTTGTGTCTTTTGCTCTTGTTGTCATTGTACTCAAAGGCTCGGAGTCGGTACTTGTAGCTGACTTCAAGGATAATGCTGAGTTTGCAGCATCACTGGTAGATTTGCCTCTGTCTAACTGGCTTTGAGCTTGTGAGAGTTGATCATCAGGATGATCCATTTTGCCAATGCGATGCAATGATGATGTCAAAGTACTGGTCTTTGCGGCATCGTTCGGGGCAGCCATTTTACAAGAAGCTTTGAGTTCTGTGGTTACTATGCTGAGCTGCGTCTGATCGTTGGCCGCACCAACTTTTCCCCGTTTGTGCACCGTCACGTAAATTTTCACGTAGAGCGCCGCCACTGCAATGACGCATCCGAAACAGAATGCGCACGACGTGAAGATTAGAAGAAGTGACTTGATTGTACACTCGTAACGGAGGTTGTAAAATAGCATGAATTGGACAAACGATGGGATGGCGATTAGTATGGCGATCACAATGCAGATGCAGACCAGAGCTCTTGCCCTGCGTGGTGTCACGAAACGTCTGTGGGGGCGGCAGATTGCTTCAAACCGGTCAAAGGCCACAGCCGTCGTTATGAGCATTGATGAAAGCAGCAAGAAGAAGGTACACAGAGAGTAAACGTGACTGGCCAATTCACCCTGGATTACTCTCAGTAGCCACAGCAGGAAAATGCCCGATGACGTGCAGGTGGCAAGGTCCAGGGCGGCAAGCGAGTTGATCAGGACATGAGTGCTGGTTTTAACCGGCTTGGACCAGTAGACGCATAAAACCAGCAGATTTCCCGGGAATCCGATCAGGAACACTAAGCTGTGTAGGACAATGCTGAACGCCGACAGATAGACCCCTTCGGATTCTTCCATGCTCTCTCCACCGTCTGCCTGCCTCGTGTTTCCTTATTGCAGCCTGCTGCATTTGTCCTCAACTTGATATGTACACCGTGCATGCGCGGTATAGTGCACAAACAAGGAATCAAGTGTCTGGCTTTTCCACTTTACGCCGACTTAAACACAGCACAGGATCAGTCCAGTCAATTTTTGAAAGGATGCTGAATTTGTGGTTTTTGTTGGACTCACAAATTTAAAAAGACAGAGCTCAAACAATGTAGCACCGGATAGTTCTGCAGGATTGGTTGCAAGATAAAAGTGTCCAAATTCCACACTCACCCGTCGCGATATCCCTAATCCATCAAGAGACCACTTATTAAAAGGTGGCTTCAGCTGGCTCTTGATTGATTGAACTGAGGCGGTGCTTAATTGAGGCCCAGAGAACCACTGCCATGGGCAACCAGCCCTCAGACAGCACTCTCTTACTGCAAAGGTTAGTTGCTCAAAAGCCATCCCAGTTTCTATGTTTCATTGCTCTCTCATCAAGGACTCCCACTTTTGCATAGAGCCTTTCCTACTCTTGCATAAATAATGACCAAAATGACCAAGTCAACGTCAACTATGATAGTGTTTGCTCTGTTTGATTTTTGGATTGCCATCTGAGACTTAACACAGAACATAATACATGTATGTGACGGGATCCCACAAAATGAGTCTTACGCCAGTTTTTCCGCGGTTTGGCTTGTTCTTGTCCTTGTTGTGATGTATCACTCCGTTTGGCATCCGGAGAAAACTGGATGTTATTAGGGTAAAAAGTGTTCAAGAGTTCCCATCGATTTTCATTGTGTGAGATTCTTTTAAAGGCCACCAACTCCAAAGTGGTTCTGGTTACTTGTGACTCAATTTGTCAGGTTGGGTCGGACACCACCTACACTTAAGAGCAGCAATTAAACCTTGCTGTTTCTTGTGATTCAAATACATAGTGATCTAGTGATTTGACCGGTTGCTAGGCAGCTACGTACAAGTATGTCAAAGATGAGGTGTGGAGTGTTGCCGACACTCCAAATGCCTCGTACAACCCTTGTCACTAGAAGACAACTTTAATTTTCACATCATGGACATATAGTCTATATGAGATCCCTGGCAGTTGAGTTTACCATCCAAATTGAAAAAAAAAACAGAACAATGCCAGCAGTGTTCTAAAATATTCTAAATATGCCGGTTGGCTAAGAAGGCTTGGTTTTAGCCCAAAATTCATTGTGTTTGATTTGCTTATGCAGGGAAAGTTCTGCAATAATCACTCAGTTTGGCTTTGGTTTTTTGGCTTTTTGGCTTTTTATTGGACTGAAATTGAATGTCTTAAAGAATAAAGACAATCCTGAAAGAAAAATGAGTTTCAAAATGAGTCTTTTGATGCCAATTATGAGAAACGGGTACATGTACAGGTATATATGAGTGGGCCTTTAAAACATGTTGCAAAATTAAGGGCTAAATTGACTCTCTGCTTTTAGTGAAGCAGTGTCACTGGTGAAATGTTTTGAGTCAAAAAGACGTATGACACATGATCGTCTTGCCAGTATCCATGCCTGCTTTTGCTACACCAGGGCTGTGTTAACTCTGGCGGAAATTATCTCCAGCTGCAAGAGAGCCAGCGAGGCAATTGATGCAATTGATAAAAGGTTACTTGAGAATATAAAAAAATGCAGGTGTAGGACTGTGCTTGCCTGTGATGCCCTTGAAATTGAGCAGTGAGGTGTATGCCAGACAATTCAGGACATTTCATTGCAATTAAGAAACCACCAAGACTCGTTTAGAAGTTTTTCAATAAAAAATGGCAGTATTTTTGGTTTGTCTGTTGATGATGGCCATGTGCAAATTTTATGGTCCTCTAGTGATTATTGATTTGTTACAGAGGTTTGGATATTAACTTCTATTGATGACGCGCCTCCATCTTGCCAGGTCACTGAAGCCTTGCATACCTACATGTATGCATTAATTGAAATTGTAGCTTACCTTTTAATTGTGTGCAACTCTTGTCAGTAGAATATTCACAGTATGGATGATCGTACTTAATGTACATGGTGCATTCCTCTCCTGTTCAACTACTTTGCTGAGTGCTTGTTCACCTTACATTTGGTGAACTAGATTTGGAAAGTTCTGTAAACTTGCTGCCGTTTTAATGGCCGGGTTGATGTTGTGTACCGTTTAATACTTTGAAATGGTTTTCCTGGACAGAATGGAGAGGTGAATGTTCAGTTTGGAATCAACTTTGATAGAACTTCACAAGGTCTCTGATCCTTCACCCACCCACTCATTTATACCTTTGAGTCATCAACGTTGGGGTTTTTCAGTGTCATGCATATTTCTGCGACCAGTATGAAGATCAAAGTGTACTTGAAACTTCTTGCATTTGGTCTTCTTCTGAATTCTGTCATGGCTAACAGTGAGTCTTGCAGTGCCCGAACTGTGGCCATAACTAGTACACCTGCATGCCACCCTGGTTGGAGACCATGGAGGGGAGCATGCTACTTGGTGACTGAGGATCTCTTCAGCTGGTCTGATGCCAGAGCTGCCTGCCGCGAGATGGGAGGCTCTCTGGCCACCCCACGATCTGAGGAAGAGAATGCTTTCATCGCAGGGATTATGCAAGAAGAGGTCAAGGATCGAGTCTGGATGGATTGCAGTGACCTGAACTGGGAAGGTGACTGGAAATGCAGCAACGATGGAGTGGAATCTCTCTACCTGAACTGGCAGCGCTGGGAGCCCAATGGTGGCCCTTTGGAAGATTGTGCCATGATGTCCATCAACGGAATGTGGGCTGATGCCGCTTGTTCAAGAGAGCTTCGCATTCTCTGCAAGGCTTCTCAACCAACCCTACACTTCTAAAAAACTAGACAGGGACTTGAAAGTTTTTCCCTTTCATTTTGAAAAATGGCATTTTTGTCGCTGGTTCGTTCTGGTACATTCATTGCTTGACCTGTCTAGGCCATTAAAAATTGACTGTCTGATGAGTTAAAATGGGTTGGAGATGACAAGCTGAATTTGCTACCACCCTTTCAGTTAAAAATCAGTGCTCTGAAATATGTAACTGCCGAGCTTTTGGTAATTGAGTACCTTCTTCAGGGCTAACAGATTCAGTTCAAAATCAGTGCTCTGAAATATGTAACTGCCAAGCTTTTGGTAATTGAGTACCTTCTTCAGGGCAAGCAGATTCAGTTCAAAATCAGAGCTCTGAAATATGTAACTGCCGAGCTTTTGGTAATTGAGTACCTTCTTCAGTACTTTTTCGAATCTGCGTTGGCCAGATTAAATAAACATAGGGTTTTTCACAATCGAAAAATGGCTTAATAGAATGTTATGGCTGGAATTCTTCAACTCTGCGTAATTTCCCTATACCGAGGGGTGAATTTGCCCACGCTTTTGGATTTAGTCGGGTCCTGTCTTGGCTCCGGTACCCCGCCGTTGTTTTGAATTGGAGCTGCCCATCTATGTGTTTATATGTCTGTGATTGTACATCAAGATAAAAGTGCCTTCACTTGTCTGAACATGCTAGGTTAATTTTGAATGTCTGAAAAGTGGACATTTCAGGTAACCTCACTCAAAATAAGATACCATACAATCTTCATACATTGAAGAAAAGTGCAGACATGCACAAAAAATGATTCTAAGAAAATTTCATTGCGTGGTTCCCTGAAGTACATGTACATGTGGCACTTCATCATCATGCTGTACCATTGTACATTATTCAGCCTTGTGTCACCTTTTTTCAAGTCTGATTCAGAAAGTCTCAACTAAAAACCACCCCCAAAGTCAGTGAGCCAGATTGGTACATGTATTTTAACAGCACTTGCAGGAAATGAAGTGCAAGCTTACAGGTGCCTATTGGTGCCATTTGGAATGATCAAATCAAGCGTGGGAGAGTGGCTCTTTTGGCGTGGATCCACACCAACTCACGCGCTGTGAAAATTTTTGAGCTTAAGTGATGTCAGGCATTTTTTTGTCCTGAATGATGGCCTTGCCTCATTGTTTACATGTGCTTAAACCACATTCAGAAACTTTGCTTATCCCATGTTAGATTTCCCAGTCTGGATTTGGAAAGTTATCAGTAACACAGTATTAATTGAAATCCAAAAAGAAATCTGCAACAAGTGTAATCAATGAGATTGGAAAACAATTAAATAGTGGGCAGGAAAAGGAAATGAATTAAACATGTAAATGTTTATCTAACAATTAGTGTCGATAGATCTTTTAAAGATGTGCTTATTAATACATGTGTTAGGGTACTAGAAATTAATTTTTAAATAATGCAAGGGAGCACCTGTTTCTGTAACTGAGGAAGGGATTGTTTGAAGGTTTGTGTTGGAAGCCATGGCCACAAATCATTTCGAAACAAGAATTCTGCTGTGCTGCAGTCAGTGTTTCTGGATAACAATGGTTCAGCCTTGGCGATGGCACTCATGGCAATAACTCTGTATGCCTTTCATGGTTAAACAGGAAATTAATAATTGATTTGAAAATATTTGCATGGTAGACAATTGGAATGTTATTCATGTGGTGGTCACCAGAATATTGCTCGGAAATATTCTTGATTGAATGCCCCCCCCCCTTTATGCTGATCGCATCCTGGAAACGAATTGCATCAGGCGACGAGCAGCCAGTGGGAGGTCTATGAGCCAAAAATTGACAACGGAGGAATTGAAAGGATATCTTTCCCAGGGAAGGAAAAATAGCTCACTTGTTGATTTGATTCTTGGCTGATTTCTAGAGTTGTGAAGAAAGTATCTTTCCATCTTATGCTGTGTGGAGTTGTACATCAGCTGCCTTGTACATGTACGGTAGCTTGTCATTGTGACACATCTCTCCTCATCTGGCGATATCCTGTGGGCACCAATAGACATCAGCTGTGCAATTGAAAATTAGACTGAGGATTCATAGTTTAATGCATATTCAAGAGAAAACATGAAGATCAAAATTTATGTGATGTGTCATGATTACATGTACTTCCTCTGGATGGTGGGCTGATATGCGATGCTCCAGAAAGCTGTTTGTTTTTTGTAAAGCTTTTCAGCCACTTCCAGCTCTAGTCAAGGCGGTCTTGAAGCCAGGAAGTGATTTCTATAGTCTGTTCCTTCATTTTTAAGGATCCTCACATCACTCAAGTTTCCATCAAGATTTGTCCATAGAATTGCTTATTTGGAATTCAAACTTGGATTCAGAAACAAAGAGAAACTGTGAACTCTTTCTTTCAGAGAGACGGCCGACGGAGGAATCTTCAAATCGAAAGAAAATGTAAACAGAAGCTACGTGTACATGGAGGGTGCATGCCGGAATTCTTTTCAGTAACAGCCAATCTGGGTCAAAAGAGATCTGCACTTTGAATCAAAGCAATACGTTTGATGGCAAGGAGCTGTACACATGTACATACTGTACAATGGGCGTAGTATCATTCTTTGCATGTGTTGATAGTGTCTGGAAATTCATTTTTGAAATCTTGTCTTGCCACACATGTACATGTACTAGTGTGTATTCACCAGCAAATATCGGACTGACATGTTTGCATTGACCGTGGATATCAGAACGACTAGCACAATACCAAGGTTCGGGCTTTGTGTTCAATAGAAAATGATAAGAAAACTGCAATATTGGCAGGGACTGGAATGTGACGGTAGGAATTCTATGGATGCAGAAATGTCTGCACCTTTTTGTCTGGTTGGGAAAAAATTCTAAGTTGGGCATGCTCCACTTCAAAATACATGTAAGTGAGCCGGTCTCTAAGTGATTGCGTGAAACAAGCAGTGTGTCCTTGGTAGTTTCCATTCAGATGGGTTTGAAGTGGCTTCAGTAATTGGATGTAAGTGGACATCATCTCTAGGACATTAATATACAGTTTAAATCACTATTTGAACAAGATGGCCACTTTTAGCTCGACGACAAGAGCATTTCCGATTTGATGGGGAAATTTTTTTTTCTTCCCAAATGTGAGTAAACTATACCATCATTATTGGAATCTCCAATTCTCATTTAATCCTAAGCCAGACGCATCAGACAGTTTAAGGACCATTTTAGAGGCGAATTGGGAGGATTTTGATTCGGAGCACGAGCTGCTTTGAGTGAAATCGATTAACGGGATGGAAAGCCTGTGGAACATACTTTTACTCTACCATGCCCAACCATGTCAAAATTTTAAAAAGGTTATTTGTAGAGTGCGAGTTTTTCAGACTACCGCACCTACAGCCCTGTTTTCCAAATAATCATGTGCATTTGAAACATTACCTAACAATGCTGTCAGTGCTGTGTTCATATTGATGGGCCCTGACCAGAGGCCTTGACTTTACCTTGGCTTAAAATTTCATGTTTCATGTGCTGGTTCTGTCCGAACACAGGCTTAACTCATCTGGGTCATTTATTGCTCAGCAAGCAGTTAAGGTTGGCTTGTATTGGTGCTGTCCATCACTTTTTTGGTCAAAGACTCGAAAGTAGATATCACTGGTTTGTACTCCATACTGCCCTCATGTCAGAGGAGTTTGGAAATTTCTATGATTCACTGCTCAGTTGGTTTTTTTTCTTGCAAATTTAGATGAGTCCTTGGTTCTTGCCAAATGGATTTGTGATCCTGTAAGGATTCATTTAGAAATGCTGCATTTCCTGCCTGCAAATTCTTTTGTGTCAAATCATCAGCAATGCATGTGAGCAGATATTGGACTGACATGGTGGCATTGACCGTGGATATCAGAACGACTAGCACAATACCAAGGTTCAGGCTTTGTGTTCAATAGAAAAAGGATCAGAAAAATGCAATATTGGCAGGGACTGGAATGTGATGGTAGAAATTTTATTGATTGAAATGTCTGCAGCCATTTGTCTGGTTGGGAAAAAAATCTACTTTGGGCACACTGTGCTACAGCAAGAAGTGAGCAGATTTCTTACGTGATTGCAGCGAGGCCTTGGTAGTTCCCATTCAGATGGGTTTGAAGTGGCATCAGTAATTGGATGTATTTCAGTCCGGATCAGATTTCCATTGGCTGAGACTGAGTGCCTTGAATTAGTTTAACTGGTCATTTCAGTCAAACTGGTGATTGGTACATGTATGCTTCAGAGTTTAGTCCCTGAGTAAAGAAGAATCCTTGGCTTCAACCTACATGTACATGGACACGTAATATATTGGAGGTCTCAAGGCATGCTACATGCGGCCAATGCAGACGTATGTATGAATGGCTTATACTGAAAAATAACCATCGTTTAAAGTTTCTTCAAGTCTGAAGTAGTTTATTCTAAAATACCAGCCGAACAGTTGTGAAGTTTTGACTCGATAAGAATCTGGACGCATTTGTTCTGGAACTATGCTTTCAGGAAGGTTCTTGGTCACTATTCTGCTTTACTCTAGCCATTTGAAGATGGCTTTGGTTACGAGTGAATCTTGCAGTGCCTCCACTGTGGGTATAACCGGTGGGTCTGCTTGTCACCCTGGTTGGAAATGGTGGAGAGGAGCATGCTACTTAGTGACTAAGGATAAATTCGACTGGTTTGAGGCCAGAGCTGCCTGTCGTGAGATGGGTGGCTCTCTCGCTGCCCCACAATCCGAGGAAGAAAATGACTTTGTCAAAGAGATCATGCAAGAAGAGGGAAACACTCGAGTCTGGATCGATTGCAATGACCTGGACAAGGAAGGTGACTGGAAATGCAGCAACGATGGAGTGGAATCTCTCTACCTAAACTGGATTTTAGATCTAGAGGAGCATAACGGTGGAGATGTTGAAGACTGTGTCATGATGACTCTCTTCGGAGGGTGGGTTGATGACAATTGTTCAAGAAACCAGTTTGTTCTCTGCAAGGCTTTTAAGCCAAGCCTGCACTTCTAGAAACTCTAGATGGGCAGTCTGGATGTCACAAACGATTTCTGAAATCTGTTATTCAATGCCAATAACAGTTTTTATGAGTTCTAACATAGCTTTAGTGTGCATCCGGAATTTTTCCTGTTACACATACTGTTTGTGACGCGGCTTTGGAATTCAGATCTTGATTTCACAGTCGAAGACTTGCAACACCTTGATCCAGGGTGACAGATGACGTTAATGACAGAATCTTTTACTGTTGATGAAAGAGAAGAAAATCCTTATCTGTGCATGGAAAAGGCATGGAATATGGAATTGAAGGAGATTGAAAATTCAATCAAAGGCTCCAGTTTGAGCGGCAAGTTGATGCATGGAGCATCGCAAGTTACATGTATATCTCATGCTGTGAAATAATTTTTGATTTGATGTAGCTACATGCAGAAGTCATGGGTATTCACTTAGACTTCACAAAAGCTGAAATCTGAAATGCATCAGGTACATCATCTTTGACTGTGGTATAAACTACTGAACATGTCTGTATGAACCAAGCTTGGTTGTCAGTCAGTTGATGCAGAACAAGCAAGCAGTTCTAATTGTCTACTTGCAATCAACGGTGTGGCATTTGTAGCTTTTTTAATGGGTAATAGGAATAAGATCAGTATTTAATGGTAGTTTGGTGAAGCAGCCAATCAGCTTTTTGCTTCATCGTATTCACTGTTTGCAGAGACTAGTGATAAAAAATCTCCTTTTGTTGTGTTTTTAATCAAAATGCAGTATCTGCACCTTGGTTTTCAAAACAACTCTATACCAACCCATAACAATGTTTTCAGTGCTGTGTTAATATTGACGGGCCCTGACCAGCCACCTTGACCTACAGTACCTTGGCTTGGAATTATCCTCTGCTGGTTCCATCCAAATGCAATATTAATTTAGCTGGGTCATTTCCTCCTCAAAAAAGGTTGGCTTACACTTACAGGGATATTGATACCGTCCATCACTGTGTTGGTCAAAGACTGGAAGGAAAGTAGATGTCACTGGTTAGTACCTCATCATGCCCTGATGTCAGAGGAGTCTGGAGATTTATGATTCATTGCTCAGTTTATTTTCTTCTGGCAAATTTCGACAAGTCCCCGCTTCTTGCCAAATGGATTTGTGATCCTTTGAGGATTCATTTATTAATGCTGCATGTGCTTTCAGCACGTTTTTTTATACGTTGTCATATTTGACGTCATCATTTATGTCACACCAATAATTTTCTTCTGGCATTTGTCAGTTTTGACTCATCTTGGCTTTTCCTGAATCTTGGATGTATTTATTATTCTGGAACTAAAGTATGTTCCCAGCAGGGATCTTGGTTGGTGCTCTGCTTTGCGCAAGCCATTTCAAGATGGCTTTGGTTACCAGTGAGTCTTGCAGTGCCCCAGTTGTTGGTGTTACTGGTCGGTCTGCATGTCACTCTGTTTGGAGACCATGGAGAGGTGCATGCTCCTTGGTTACTAAGGATCGCTTCAAATGGTTTGATGCCAGGGCTGCCTGCCGTGAAATGGGAGGTTCTCTTGCAGCCCCACACTCTGAGGAAGAGAATGTTTTTGTCTCAGCGATCATGCAAGAAGAGGGAAAGAATCGCATCTGGATCAATTGCAACGACCTGGACAAGGAAGGTGACTGGAAATGCAGCAGTGATGGAGTGGAATCTCTCTACCTGAACTGGGATGAAAATGAGCCCAATTATGAAGATCATGAAAACTGTGCCATGATGACCCTCTTTAGGCGTGTTGGAGGATGGGCTGATGCAGAATGTTCAAGAAAGCTGTTCCCCCTTGGCAAGACGTTTCAGCCAATCTTGCACTTTTAGATGAGGCAGTCACATATCTGGCAATGATTTCTGCAATCTGTCTTTTAAGAGACTACAGTCCTGAACAAAGTAGCTGAAACACCTGGGAAGCGCGGTGAAAAGAGCCCCCTCTCCCCCATTCAATGTAGCGGTCATTTATTGGACCAAGATTCAGCCCAGCTTACTCAATGAAAAACAACATTGACAGGGGATGAGGGTGGAGGCATGTTCCAATGAGATTTGTCCAGGATTGTAGTTCTTCAGCGTCTAAACATGACTAAAACCTCCATCAGGCTTTTTGTCCGTTCCAACTGCCATTCAATGGCATGGCCAATTCGGAATCTGGACGCTCATTCAGAAACCAAAGAGAAACTGCCAACACCTCGTTATGGGGGAGATAAATTATTTTAGGGATCTTCTCGCAATGAGGAAAGAGAAAAAAAATCTAGAATCTGTTTGAGAAAAAGGGAATCCTTGGGGCAAGATTGATTGTCAGTAGAAAAATACAGGAGTAAAATACAGAATTTAATGGGACCAAGTTGCCACAGTAGTGATTGTAGTCAGTTTATGTAAAACAAGCAAGCAGTTCTAATTGCCTGCATGCAACCAATGATATGGCTTTTTTTACATGAAGAAGCTTCTTCGGATCGATATTTGATTGTAGTTTGGCGAGGCACAGTAGCCAATCAGCCTTTTCCATCATTCTATTCACTCCACTCAGAGACTTCTTATCGAACAAAATCTTCTCTTTGTCGTGTTTTTAATCAAAGTGCTGCATAAACGTATAGTACGTGTACCTATCTGTTTTCCAAATGGCCATTCACATTTGAAGCACTACCTAACAATGCTGTCAGTGATGCGTTAATATTGATGGGCCGTGACCAGCGGCGTTGACTTCACCTTGGCTTAGTATTCTCTGCTGTTTCCATCTAAACACAATCATATCTGGGTCACTTCCTCCTCATTAAGGTTGGCTTACCTGGTATATTGATACTGTCCGTCATCATATTGGACAAAGACTGGAACGAAAGTAGATATCAGTGGTTGGCACCCCGTCATGCCCTCATGTCAGAGGAATCTCCGAAATTTCTAGGCTTCACTGTTCAGTTTATTTTCTTCTGGCAAGTTCAGACGAGCATTCAGTTCTTGCCAAATGGATTTCTGACCCTTCTTGGATTCATTTATTCTGCATCTGCTTTCAGTAAATTCTCTTGCTAACACATAGATTTTGTGTATAGTCACATTTCAAGTCATTTTTTTTCTTGCACAAACAGCACTCATCAGTTTTGGCTCGGTTGTTTTTTTCCTGATTCCAGTAGCATTTATTCTGGAGCTATGTTCTCAAGAGTGTTCTTGGTTGGTGCTCTGCTTTGCAAGATGGCTTTGGTTACCAGTGAGTTTTGCAGTGTCCCTGCTGTTGGTGTAACTGGTATGCCTGCATGTCAACCTGGTTGGAGATGGTGGAGGGGAGCATGCTACTTGGTGACTAAGGATCACTTCAACTGGTTTGAGGCCAAACCTGCCTGCCGTGAGATTGGCGGTTCTCTGGCAGCCCCACGATTTGATGAAGAAAATGACTTTGTCACACAGATCATGAAGGAAGGACAGAATCGAGTCTGGATCAATTGCAATGACCTGAACAAGGAAGGTGACTGGAAATGCAGCAGTGATGGAGTGGAATCTCCCTACCTGAACTGGTTTCCATGGGAGCCAGATGGTGGAGATGATAATGATGAAGATTGTGTCATGACGACTGTGTCTGGAGAGTGGGCCGATGCAGGATGTTCAAGAAAACATTTTGTTCTTTGCAAGGCTTTTCTGCCTATCCTGCACTTCTAGAAGCTCTAGATGAGGCAGTCTTGAGCCCATAAATGATTTCTTCATTCTGTAATCTGCAATTCAAGTAATATTTTGTAAAACATTGTACCATGACCGAGGTTTCCATCAGGATTCTGTCTGTTACACATGCTGTGTACAGCATATACATGTAGCAGCAGCAGTGTTGTTAGTGTTGCATTAATATCAATGGGTCCTGACCAGTGGCCTTGACTTTACTTTGGCTTAAAATTACGCTCCACTGGTTCCATCTAAACACAGTATTAATTTATCTGGGTCATTTCTTCCCCATTATTAAGGATGGCTTATATTGATGCTGTCCATCTCTGTATTGTTCAGAGGGGCTGAAAAGAAAGGATCTAGACATCACTGGTTGTTACTCCGTACTTCTTTCATTCCTGTGTTTCATTGCTTGGTTCATTTTCTTCTGACAAGTTCAGATGAGTCCTCAATTGGTGCCAAAAACGGATTTGCGATCCTTCTGAGATGAATTTATGCTGATCTACTGTACTTTTAGTAAATTCTTTTGTGAACCCATTTATTCATGAACTATGTTCCCAACAGTGTTCTTGGTTGGTGCTTTGCTTTGCAAGATGGCTTTGGTTACCAGTGAGTCTTGCAGTGTCCCTGCTGTGAGCAAAACTGGTAGATCTGCATCTTGCCCCGGTTGGAGATGGTGGAGGTGAGCATGCTACTTGGTGTCCGAGGGTCGCTTCAACTGGTTTGATGCCAGAGATGCCTGCTATGAGATAGGAGGCTCTCTGGCCACCTCAAGGTCCAAGGAAGAAGATGACTTTGTCATCACAATCGTGCAAGAAGAGGAGAGGTATGGAGTCTGGATCAATTGCAATCACCTGGACAGGGAAGATGACTGGATGACTGGAATGGAATCTCTCTACCTGAACTAGATTTCAGATCCACAGCAGCCCAACGGTGGGCGTGGTGAAAACTGTGCTATGATGACTCTCTTTGTAGGATGGGCTGATGCAGTTTGTTCAAGAGGGTTTTTTGTTCTCATCAAGGCTTCTCAGCCAACCCAGCACTTCTAGAACATCTAGAAAAGGCAGGAAATGGTTTCTGTAATCAATCTCAAGTACATGTAACTTCATTTTTAAGCACCACGAATTCACTTTCCATCCAGATTTTGGGTATTATGCGCGCTATTTATCATATGGCTATTTTGGAGTTTGTGGATGTTCATTATCACCATCAAAGAGACACTGTCAACTTTATTCCATGAAGACATTTGAGATTTTTGGAGGGGATTTTTTGCTCAATCAGGAAAAACAACGAAAAATTGTAGAATTTGGTTGCAAAAATGAAATTCTGTACATTGTCAGGCAAATAGGATTGAGATTTGACAATTTTGTCAAGGGCTTTATAGTTACTTAAACGAGTAGACATTATCTTAGTTTGTGCATACCGGCACTTGGTTTTTGAATGTTAATAACAGGACCTTGAATGGTTACGTGTTAGGGAGTTGGGTTGGCAAAGTAGTTCTTTCCTCGCCTTCCACCTCTGTGGTCCCGGGTTCGATTCCCGGCCCGGTCCACATGTGGATCGGGTTTTCAGTCCCTACCTGACCCTGTGGGTTTTATCGAGAATACTCCTCTGGGGTTTTCCTCCCACCTCTAAAGCTGTAACTGCTTCTTACTGTCTCCCCTTTACTGATGTTGGTGAATGTGGGTTGTTTGGCGGCTGCCCGAGGCACCCTTGTATGCCATCGGCTCAACCATGTTTAAAATTTCTTCATTGTACAGCGCATTTGAACATATCTATATGAAATTTGTGCTTTATAAATGAATAAATTATTAATTATTATTACGTGGACATGTAGTTTAGTTATGTACATGTACCCTTTGTGTGTAATTAAAGTTGCAAATTGATAATTCCACAAAGTTGAGGAACGTTTTGCGACATCTGGACAGCTTTGTCAGATGAAAGGGCTCTTATGGATAAACTCCGTTGTTTTGTGTAACATTGGTTGTGACAACTTGTCCCGTCAGGAATGTTTCAGGCCATTCTGAAATAATTCCCAGTGACATATTACAGAGAAAAGTGGATGTAACAAGTATGGTGTACATGTAAGCGACACCATTTTTACAAGTTTGGCTAAACTGTAATTTTTTGTTCCAGTTTCTTCTCCCTTATAAATGCCATAGCTGAGAACACAGCCCGTGATTCTCAACTAGTCCAAGGGAAATTTAAACTGAGATCTTGGTGATATTCCCGCCTTCCTCCCACCAAAAAAAAGTAGTTGACCCTTAACCCTAACCTTCCCCAACCACACAGAATTAAACAGTAGTAAAGTGTTTAATTCTGTGGGGATAGATCTGGTAGGCCCAGACAGCTGGCTTTTGCATTGGGTTTGGCATACCTCAGAAAAACAAAGTCCAACAGCCTCTGTGCACAAAGTCCCATATGGGTGTTTAACTTTGTGTGAATGGGGAAGGTTAGGGCCAGCAACCCTTGGGGGGTTAGGGTTAATGTCACACTTTTTGAAATGTTGTGTACTTTGAAGAATTTCATGGGATGGCTGTCAAACCTCTGATTATTAGTTTCCAAAAGTTGAGCTAGGCATGATGAGATGTGTTCTCTAAACTTGTCATTTGGGAAAAAAAACTGGTGCCCAAAATTAGAGTTTCATTCACACTTAAAATAATATGGTGTCCCTCCAGGTTGATAAACAAGTCCCCCGAAATGTCCAAATCGTATTAAATGTTCCTCAACTTTGTGGAATGACCCCAATCTCAGACTTTTAGATCAGGTTTAAATGTGACAATCTGAATAACTTAATGGAAAGCTTTTTAACAGTTGGCGTTTATAGTGTAAGACTGATATTTTAACAACATTGAATAGTACTAGAGGACAGAGTAGTGGAGCTGCCGTATATTTGATGCCTGTCTTCATCCCTCTGCTCAATCTGGGAAATCTGCTGCGGAATGCTGTGAGGCATTCTAATTGATTGCATGCCAGCAAGCTAGCGTGACCTTGGTTTGTCTCTTTTCAGTTGAAAGTGGAATGCAATTAATATTTGGAACAGTTAATCAGCTTTTGCATGGTCCAGCTCACTCGGAGTGAGTGGCTACGAAACAGAGGGTTTGATTTTTATGGGGGGGTGTTTAGAGCCAAGCGCAAATGAAAGGAAGTAATCTTTGTGCCGTGTGATGCAATGTGGCTTTGTTGTTTGCACGAGGCTTTCATTTAGCTTGCTTGCCTTGGATGACAGTAAGAATGCATTTACATGTACATGTACCTGTTTGAGTAGCCAAGCTCTAAGTGTTTTTATGCATTTACATGTACGTAATTGAAAAATTACTTATATTTGGTAGAGTTTTCACTGTCATATGACAGTGAAATTCCACTAAATATAAGTAATTTGGAGGTTGGCACTCTCATGTAGTTTTTTTAGTGTATACTGATATACATACCTTGTGTTTGCATGTTTCAAGCATGTTATGCATAGTAATTAATCAATATTATCAGAAATACTTATTATAGATTACATGTACTGTACTTTAAGATGTATACAATGTTGTGCAACATCTCGTCGTTAAAGGGAAGTGAAGTTAGCAGTCATGATTTCTGAAGAAAAGAAAACGAATTGAACATTTAGGTGAGGTTAATTATTTGAGGAAAGCACAAAAAGACTTTTCTTTTTCAGGCATTGTGGTCATTTGTAATTTTTGAGAAAGCTGGCTGCTGATGTCACATGTAGATAAAGATTCAAGGATGTGATTGTTTTATCAGACTGTATTACTCTGCAACTACCGTCCAGCTTGCTATTGCATGCTCTCACACCACATTGTATAGCTCTTTCTCTTGAAAAATTTGGCAAAGTGCGCATTTACACAAGCCATAAGCCATTTTTTAGTTCAATTTGAATAAAATCTGGTGCACTGAGATATCTTACTGCACATAAACATTATGATTTGAATTCCCCAGACTAAAGACACTGTTGCCATACATGTACATGTACCTCGTGATTCTGGGTAAGCTTTCGCATGGCGACCACCATCTCTGGAATGGACTGGTTCCTTTGTGCCCTTCTTATCCATTGAGAACAGTGTATTGTTGCAATGCGTCTCTTATGGAACTAAAGCAAAAGCTTGCCCCGAATCACGAGGTACACAGCAACAGTGGTTTTGAGGAGAATTCAAGTTGTTATGTTCACATGAATTTAAAGAACTCAGTGTACCAGATTTGGGTCAAAGTTAATTTGCAAAAGGCTTATTGTTAGCTTTGAATTTTTGGTAAAATTACACAGAGTTAAGCCCAAAATTATTCATACCCTCTGAAAAACGAGGCAGACTGCTATTTTGTTAAAACATTTAAACTAGATGATGGTCAACCCAGGCACACAAAAACCTAGTATTTCCTCTGCAAAAGCTCATCTGGGCAAAGATCTAAGCTTTTGGCAGTAAACTCTACATGATTGTTACCTGAATTTGGAATGGGCATGAATAATTTTTGGCTGAACTGCATGCATTCATGTGTATATCTCTTAAGACAAGTAAATGTGAGTTGATAAAGAGTTGTGTGTGGTCTACATTGGTTAGTATTAAAGTCAATGATAATTTGATTGATGTGGAAAAGTGTAAAGACTTACTATGGAAATGGATATTTATTGTGGATATTTGTTCATGCTTTCTTGCAAAGATTAGAACTTAGTATCAAATAAAAGAACAAAAATGACTTCAGTTTGGTCGAGATTGTTCTTGTGTAAAGCGTTGTTTGCAGAAAAATCTGTCTTCTTAAAAAACTGTCATCTCTAAGTTGTTCAAAAAGCAGATGTCGTCCTGACTAGGTGTGAATATGCTGCATATTACATCCATTCCCATTCAACTTCTTGGTATGGATATCCTTCCAAAGTTGAAGTGCAGGGCAAAAGGTATCGTAAATTTAGCATGCCAACTCATCTGGATCATTGGTTCCTCCATGCCAGCTGAGGGCAGATCCTCATTCTGGGCGTCATAGTGACAGACACGGAACATTCTGGAATGTTTGATGTCAGCTTCAGTACCCGAAGATGTCAGTACCAGAAGATTACAAAGAACAGCATGATTGGTTATTGTTTCAAGACATTGTTGTCATGATAGATTTCTACAAGTGTAAAGTTCACCAACAGCTTTCTTTAATCCCTGCACGTTCTTTCTTGATGTTTTTCTCATAGACTCTACTCTTCTGCCGTGTTTGCCAGTGACTTTGAGACGTTTGATCCAGCGGAAATCACCAGGAGGCCTGTGGATGACCTGACGCTGCAGATGAAGGTGGGTCAATTTTGACCCAAGAAGATTTTCTTCTTCATATTGAAAACATCCTCGTTTCGAAATTGTATTATAGCACTGTTTTCAGGGAATATTTTGCACCATTTTTTGCTAAGCGTGTACATTTAAGGCCAAGCCTCTCATGCAGTGCATTGTGGGTTTGTAGTCATTCAGGTGAAAATTGGTCGTCCTTCATGCGTGAACCAAAGTGTGTATCTACATGTATATGTACATGTATAATCTCCTTTGACTTGGATGAAGTTACACAGACTCAAAAGCCGCTGGCATAACTCATGAGCAGCATGCTGTACTGAACCTCCATGGGAACTTCCCAGTTTTAAAGGATAACGTTATTGAAGGGTTGCAAAACTGATGTACATGTACTTACCTGGTCCAACTGTGAGTACCATTTTTCTGTTTCCACAGGATATGGGAATTGACAAAGTGGTGAACTTTCCATTCCCAACACCACCAGAACCAGATGCACTCAAGGTAGATAGCAAAACATCTCTTTCAAACTTCTTTGTGCTCGTTTTGTATATTTTTTTATATTTTTGTCAGACTCGACACTGTCATTGTTTAAGTACTATCAGTGAAAGAACAGTTTGAGGTCGTCAGTTGATTGGCTATTCCTTTGTCAAAGAAACTATGCGGCTTCATATCGTTGAATTTGAAATTGTGTCTTTTTTTTTTCATTTGTAGGCTGCGGAGAGGCTCCTGATCTCTCTCGGTGCTTTGGAAGTACCTCCAAAAAGGACAGGCTTCAGCTCATCCAAAGAAGGCAAGATCTTTAACCACTTGCTGCTGGATGGATTTTTCTTGAGCAAGACAAGATGCCGGCTCATTTTCAAGATTTTCCATTTTCAAAGTTCTTCAAAAATTCATCATTTCATTTAATGGCCATTTATACCAAAATGAAGGACTCTTTGGGCACTACCCTAAAGCTGACAGGTAAAATTCATTGACTCCTGAATATTTCAGCCTGGCCTGCAGCCTTGGAAAAAGAGCCCAGATTGTGCAGTGTTACATAAGAAACCGGCACAGTGCACTGCTGACCTCTTTTCAATAGGGGCCAGATAAGCGTGCAGCAGTGCTGTGTAGCTCATCGCTACGGCGGTGGAGAGCTTTTGTCCCTCGTGGCAATCTGCTCGCTCTAAATGCCTCAAACCGTGGTATACTGTTTCAAAACAAGGCTGGATTTTCTCCCCTAGTGAGAGCGAAAAAATGTCGGTAATGCCCAGCAGCTCAGTCTTTGTGCTGAGCATGGTCTTTTGTTACAAGGCCCAACTCTTTTGTCCCAGTTCCGGGCTCCCTGGCTCTGCATATAAAGCCTATGTACTCGAAAACGGGCCGCCCGGCAGGGAGTGGTTAAGCTCCAGTTCCGTACCAAACCTGCTTTGCTTTTTTTTTCAGTTTGAACAGAATTTGATGCCACCTTGAGGTTGGGGTGAATTACAAAACCCTGTTGAAAACCAGTTGGAACTTTCTTGAAATTTGAATTCTGTTCCGAATACTGAAGCCAACATGTAGAAGATCTTTGTTTATTAAAAAGCAAAGAGTATGCAGTGTGTGGCTGGATCTAACGAAATGAGCCTTACGGCCACCATTCAGAGATTTAGTTTTATTTTGGATTGAAGAGAGCAAACCGAGCTGTTTGTTTTGGTGATTCACTCAATTTGATATTGTGTTGAAAGAGGACATTGTGGGCAAAGAAAATATTGAGGTTATATCAAGCAAGATTTTTTTAACGGACCTCACCTCAAAAGTGGCCCTGATGGCTTGTGTCTCATTTTGTTAGGTTTAGTCATGTGTATTAGAAGCCTTTGCAGAAATGTTGAATTGCAGTTTGACCGTGTTGGTTGCATTTTTTCAAGTCTTAGCAACCAGTCCTTTTTTGCAGTTTTCTCCTACTTACTGCCAGTAAACAAAGGCCCAATTTGTTCAGAAACGCAATGGCTGCAGTGAATGTGCGGGGACAGATTTTGGCTCAACACAGGAAATTACTTCAGGTTTAGCCCACCACAACAACTAGTAATTTTATTCTTTTGTTTTTGTCTTTCTCTCAGAATCTTTCAGCACAAGAATCACCCCTCTGGGTAAGATGATGGCTTGTTTCCCAGTGTCCCCTTGCTACGCCACAATGATCGCCATTGGTCGACGGGAGGGCTGTCTGCCTTACATCATCGCCTTGGTCTCGGCACTCACAGTCAGGGTGCGTTCTGGAAATTTACCTGCTGAGCTGAAACCAGCAAGGGGCCAGTGTTCTACACGACACATTGTGTGAAATTGTAGCTGGCAACCTGTTTTTGCCAATCCAGTATTGGCTAACTTGTAATGCACACGGGGCTACGCCCTTTACTGACTCAAATTTTGTTTCCAATAATAAGTTGGTCATGCCGTAGCGCAGTGTGATTGAGATCGCTAACGATATCATTCAATCATACATGTAACCAAGGAAATCTAACTTTTGTCCTCACCTCTCCCTCATGGTGCGTCCGGGTTTAGAGTCAAGGAGGGGCAGGAAATGGAGATTTTTGTCATAAAACAATCAACCAATTTTTTTTTATCTGTAAAAGAATCAACTCTCCACTCTCCCCTGGAAAAAAAAGGTTGCAGCACCATTTCCAAAGTTTTACACTTTCAAAAAAATCCGCTCCCCAAATACGCCATAGCCTGTCCCCCGAAAGATGCTGACTAGTTTGTCCACCTGCGTGCATCTCTCATAGATGCCTGTAATAGTTTGTTCACAGTACACATATATTTCTCATTAGTAAATATTTAATTTTGCTGTCATCGTTAGGAGATCTTTGAAGTTGGGGATCCACAAAGTGAAGACACAGAGGAGGTAAGTTCGGCCCGATTTCTGAAGAAAATACAAATTGGCATCATTTGTCTTTCATTCATTTCGGCTTTGACTAAAGCTTAGCTCGCATGTTGAGTACAAATTGTTAGTGAAAGTTTTCCACCTCCCAGAGTGGGAATTGTTGGGGAAATGAAACTGAAATTGCCTGTGTTTTGTTCTTTCTTCAAGCTGAAAGATGAACAGAAAAGGCACAGGGCTCGAGTTGCTCACAGCAAGCGCCAATGGGCTGGAGTAGTGAGTAATCAATTGTAATCAATTTTATCACTTCAAAGAACCTTGACACTACGTATTGTGTGATGTATTTCTGGTCTCAATCATAATTTTACTGGCTGTTTTCAGTATTCAGGTGATTTTTTTGTGTATATTTGTGTTTAGAAAAATCTGTCTGTAGTCAATGGCTAGAACAATCAGGAACTTCAAAGATTGATAGAAAATGTGAGGATGAACTTTTTGGTTGGTTTGTTGGTTGCTGTAGGGTGAATCCCAGCACCTGGGGGATCTGATGGTGATGCTAGGGGCGGTCGGTGCCACCGAGTTTGCTGGTTGTACTCCATCCTTCTGCGCTGCTCACGGACTACGCTACAAAGCCATGGTTGAGATCAGGAGGTTGCGAAGACAGCTCACCAATGCAGGTATGTAAGAGTCTAAACTCGAGATTTGTTTTAATCAAGACTTAAAATCAAGCCTTTTGTGTCCTGTTCATCCATTCTTAGCCTTTGCTTTACAGACTTTAAGGGTGTTCTTAAACCGTCATTTTTATGCTAATGCAAGTTTACACATTCATGAGTAAATCAATGTAAATCGAGTAAATGAAAAAGAAAATCAAATCCAAACATAAGTTTCACAGTTTTGAAGATGCGAGAAATGTTATAATGCATTGATTGTTGGCGGAGTAGTTACATGTTGCAAAGTGTTGACTTTTCTTTCAATTGTTGTTTCAGTGAATTCTGTTCAGTCGGACTATGAGGTGGTTCTAGATCCAAAGATGAATCCGCCCAGTGGAACACAGGTTGGTTCTCTAATGAAAGAATTCAAACTGCTGATACTGGACATGATGGACACTTGTAGGGACTAGATTTTAAGATGTTTGACCTGCCGTCTGGCATAATTGAAAAAAGTTGTACAGATGCTGTGATATGTGACCTGCTCCACAAAATGGGTATTATGGGACAGTTTTTCAAAACGAGTTACATACACATTTGAATTTGTTACATTATAAGCTTAACTTGGTGTAGGTTTGAACCCTGTGGCATTTTACAATCTGGAGATATATTGATTTTTGCATAATCATATGATACACATCAACAGAAGTGCTTTCAGAAATAAAGCCCTTTAAACACAGGAAGTGGAAATATAAATCAGCCAAGAAGAAAGTCTCTTGATACCCATAGCAACAGTTAGGATTCTTGTATGAAATGTGAAAGTACTGATATAATAGAAGCCAATAAACCAAGAGGTAAAAATCACCCTTTCCACCTAGAAAAGCCCTTAGTGTGAAATAGCACTGTGTCCCTTAATACCCTCTTTCACAGAGCGGGTCACAAATGTAGCAACTGAACAAAATTTGGACAGTAGAGCTTCCAACTCCTTGTGCATGTACACGTACATCAACTGCTGCTGTTTTGCCTGTGGCAAAGGTTCTGCTATGATTGAAATGCCAGCTAGGTCAACTATTAACCCTTGTAAATTGTGGGCTTGTGGGCGACTCTGATCAGTTTACATCTTTTTAAGTCTACTGCCTGCAACCTACGCAGATTACCAATACATATGCATTATTTCCTAGTCCATTACTTTTGTTTGCTAAATTCTTGATCGCCAGTAGTGCGCCCTCACTCATCCAACTCCCGTGGAGGCGGCCGCCATGTTCTTCCTTTTTCTCTTTAAAGCTATTGCTATTGGATATGTTTTGATCCGGCTCTGAAATTTTCAAGAGTTTTTCCTTCGCTACTTTGTAATTTGGTATCATTTCTCAATCACCTTGTTTGTTTGTTCTTTCTCATTCTTGTGAACTGTAAGACTGTTCCTTTTTCCCATATACATGTAAATATATATTTTGCCACTCTTTTCTCTGTCTTGTGCAGGTTGGCAGACTGACCCTTATGAAGACCTACATGTACTTTTTCTAGGTTCTCGCCTGGTGGCGCTGTTTGCTTTCTATATATATTTTCATTGATTTCAAATTAAAATTGAGTACATTTGTCTTGTTATTCTGCTTATTCCAATTGCTTATCTGTATATACCTTCTGTTTAGCTTTGTCCCAGTTGTGGCATTTCTTGTTGATATTTGTTGGTTATCTTATCAGAATATCTTTGACAGTGGTTGTCTCATTATTCTGTGAGTTGTGTACTTGTTATTTTTTGTTTTGTATTTTGCCGGAAATTTCAGCCTTCCCTATTTTGTTTTTTTGGTGTTGCTTTTCCCTCTCTGTGTATTAGACTCAAGTTCTAGAGGGATATATTGACAGTTTGCTCTTCACTCCTCTTCAAGCAGTACGCCCCTTCATGACCCAGGGATCGCTTGGTTAGTAAGGACAGTGATGTGGTGGTTTTGGTCCTTGCGAGCCTAGAAAATAGGATAGTGCGTAGGTTTTCCCTCCCTTTCGGTTGGTCTGGGGTACGACTGTGCAATACCCTCATTTGCTCCAGTACTGTACTGTTGAGCAAGTGAGTTGGCTCTTTGAATACCTTTGCAACTCGCAGCAGTCTGGTGGCCGGCCCCTGGCACGGGGTTATGTTTCCGGTCATTCAGCTGCATGCCCACAGGCCTTCAAGTGTCTTTGGCCCATCCATGCACCCCCTACTGCCCAGGGAAGCGCTATTGGGTGACTTGTAGCAGCATTTCTGCTGGCATGGCTCGGCTTACCGTCCAGTCCAGTAACGCTGATCGGGCAATTTGAGTGTCATTAAATGCTCCCAGAAGGCCATCTTCAAGCATCCAGCCACCTCCGGCCCATCTACTCCCCTCTACTGTCCGTCTGGGGTGTAAGCAAGTCTGCCAAACGGATGGTACAGGTGACTCGCTTTGGCTTGCCGTTTGGTCCAGCGATGCCAAATTGCAGGGTCTCACGAGCAGTCATAGCATTGGTTGGTTGTCCCTGCCACTGCACTGCTTGCTTGTGGGCTTCCTTTGAGGTATTCCGCCAGCCCGTCTCTGCCCCGGCGCAACGGTTGGGTGCATGTCCGAATCCACCCACAGCAAGAGCGTGCTGCTGGTCCGGTTTGCCTACGCTGGCTCAATTCAGTGGTTACAGTACAAAGTGGTACCATGGTTATTCGCTGCGCAGTAGTGCAGACGGCTGCTCTTGATAGTCACAGTGTTTGGCGGTGGCCCTGCCCGCTCCCATTGCACATCACGTAGCTTAGGAGTCATCTCAAATCTCGTCCGGGATAAGTTGTGGTAAAATTGTGGGGAAACTGAATCCTTTCCCCACAATTTCCCCCCCCCAAGTAGCTGTGGGGCATTTATTGTGGGGAACTTGTGGAGGAATTTTGCATTAGTAGGTCACTTACTGTGAAGGACTGTTTACATTACCAGTGGGCTTGTAACAGGTGGTCAGTAGTTACATGTAAGTGGTTTGTGGTTTCTAGAAACTGACCTTGGATCACTGAACACAGTGACTTTCTCTGTGGTCATGCCTTCAGTGTTTAAGACTGAGTTAGATATTTTTTGGGGGGGAATTACAGACTTTGTTATTTCCTCTTATGATATTCATTTGTTACACTCACTTGGCAAATGAATAAGCGTGTTATCTCTGCCCCTTGTTATACCTGCGTGATTATACCCATTCAGTTCTGAAGTCATTTGTTGATCAACTTTATGCAAGGTTTCAAAATCTGTGGGAAGTTATATCACACGGTTGATTTAATTCACCAGCACAAAATAAACTGAGTATTAAAAAATGTGGTCGAGAAGTAACTAATATCTATTATCCTGAAGACAAAATCAAAACACGGATGAGTTAATTCATGTTCTTTACAGATTTGAATTTATCGAACTGTGTACATCATTTCCACGTACTGAAACTTTCCTCGTTCTATGAATTAATTGCCTCATTTCATGAAGTAAAAATTAACTCATCAAGTTACATTGAAAAAAAACAGTTAAATTAACAGTGACCTAGACAAAATTGTTTCGATTGTAAATCCAAGAAACAAATCAAAAGTATTTGTACTCTGTGATGCCGAAAAAGATAAAAGAGACTTCAGCAAATTCTTCTGTGCAAGCAACATCCCCTCTCACTTCTTCATTCTCAACACACAGCAGTACACCAAAGCGTCCTACACCAGCCGCCGTCCCAAAATACGTTCCAGCCAAAGATCCAAGCAAATATGTTTTGGGCGGTGTGGATGATCTTGTGTGGGATGTTGACGACTATAAAATAGCTCTCAGTCGAGTGGCATCCCGAGCAGCATCAAAGCCTGAAGCAATGGGGCGAATGCTGTGTTCATTGCTCTTGAAAAAGGAGTTTTCGGAAGGTGAACTTGCTGTAAAAATGTTACCGGTAAAACGAGAGATCCCTTATCTAAGAAAATGCTGAATATTCCCAAGCTTGACGACAGCATAATGCGGGCTATTTTTCGTCAAGCAAGACTCCAATTTCCCGAGTTTCAGGACAGCCACACAGACAGCAGATGCCCAACCGTTCAACTCCTTAATGATGCTTGCAAACACATTCGCCAGAAATTGACCAACACCACAAAATGATGTGCGAATGCATGCATTTACTGTACATTGACTAAAACACCATGGTATGAGATTTTGGAGTGTGCAAATCACGCATTAAAGGGGTAATCTTTAATTTGTCACATTTATGTAATACTTAATAATTTTGTGCTTCTAAAATCTCAGGAAACCTGAATATTTTAGAAGATTATTAAGTTTACATTGTGAAATCCCAAAGATACCTTGTTGACCTCATACTTCATTTTCAAGTACATTTATTTACAAGTTATTTTCCTTGGTTAATACATGTAGCTCTTTTATTAAGTTTGCATATTAAGCTTGACCTAAATGGTTTCCATAATTCTGTCCAAGATCATTATGCACTATTCACTTTAACTTTTTGAAAGGTTCCCCAAACCAGAATTGCCTGATCATAGTGGTAACAACATATTTTCAGCATTTGACATCAACATTCTCTACCCAACCTTCCTTATATTATGCCAAGATTTCTTTTCCTAATAAAAAGTTATCGAGATTGTTTGAGATACAAATTAAAAGGCATATTGTTCAGGACCTTTTGTGCAGTAATATCGCCAGATTGAATGCAAGTAAAGTTATAAGAGCCTGAAGTAGTACCAAAGCTTTTTAAAAAATTAAGCTTTGCATTCGTTAAAAGGGTCAAAATATATTTATATCAAGTGATACAGATAGAGCAGTTTCATGAAACTGTGTAGGGAGTGAGCAATTCTTAGATTTGCAGTCTTTGCCTGTGCCTCGTCTGTCAACAGAACCACAGGTGTCCTTGAGTGGCCTGCCTGGCCAAAAGGGGGGGAAGGAATGTGTATACAAATACTGATAGCTTCATTGCGGGGAGATTGTGGGGAAAATCTCAGCAGCCTTCAACGTTCCACCGCAACACTCTACCGCAGTTTTCCCCCAACTTATCCCGGACGAGATTTGAGATGACTCCTTATGTAGTGGTTGTGTGGACCGTGTTTAACGGGTATAAATCAGCTGTGGCTGATGAATTAGCCTGCTTGCATTTTTGCTTTTCGTTCAGATTTAATAACCAAGAAATCGGCGGGCTCGTCCCACTCCTGATCCGCCTAGGGTTAGATATCTGTTACAGTATCTGAGTCGGACTCCACGGTGGCCTCTACAGCCCCTTCTACCACTGGGCCCCCCGAGCCTTAAGGTCAGCTTCACCTGCGGTGTTTTTGGCTGCCTGTTATTTTTGACCCACTTCCTGTGGACACGCAGCTCGATCCCCCTTCCGGCCAACCTTCTTCCCATCAGTCTGAATCGAGGAATTCCTCAGGGGAGAAATGCAATTGTGTGGGGGTTCATCTTCCTTATATCATTCTTCACATCAGAAGAAGAAACATATCTCGAAAGGTTCTAGCTCCCCCTCGAGCAAAGAAACGCTATGTGCACTTTCTGAGTCCATTTTAGAACTTGTGCGGTGATAGCCGCCTCCTTTTCTGACTACTGCGTATCCAGATCCGAAACCTGACTCTCCTCCCCCAGCCTGTTCTGGCGATTCTCCGGCTGAGCGTCAGGGCACTTTTCACCCTCCAGGGCCATCTCGACCCACGATGGATGACAGTCGTACTGTGGGTTTTGCTTCTGGTCCTGGCCTTTCTTTGTATATTTCGGGTTCTGGTCAGTCTCCAAATGAGGATGAGCCCCTTTCGGTGAACGATCTTTAACCGTTGGAGTCTTCCTTACGTCTTCTACAGCGGGAAATGATACAAGTCTTAGGATTGCCTACCCCATCCCAGACTTCAGGCTTCCATCCGGGTGATTTTGATCAATATCTGTCGGTTCCAGACTTCCGTGATGCAACCAGAGAGAAGATTTTTCCAAACAGGGGCAAGTCTACCCTTGTCTTTCAAGATAGGAATCTTCAATGAATGGAATTAGCTCTGAAGGATGTTGATTTAGCTGCTCACTTGGCCATTTGCTGCATGTCTTTCCTCCTCCTTGTCGAGTTCTTGTCCCGGGCTTGCGAGGAGGGCTCCGATATTTCTCCCGAGTTTGTAACCATGGCTTTTCACTGCCTGGACGATTCCTTGCTTACAGGGCTTGAGCAGTTTGCCAGAGTATCTCTTCGTGCTACGGCCTCCCGTAGGGGATCGGCTAATCTGGCTATGAATATTTCCATGAGTCAGTTAATTCCACCCTCAAGAGTCTTCCCCTGTTTGATAAAGACATCTTTGCGGGCCAATTTACCTCTCTTCTCAAAAGTGAGGTCAAGTGGATCGACAGTTCTCGGAAGATCTTGTTTGGTCAGCCAGCCAACTCTCGTCCTCGTGTTTCTCATCCGGCTCCTCCAGGGCCTCTGCAATGCTCCACTCCTCCGGTGCATCATCCTACAGGCACTCCTAGACATGTTCATTGGCCTTTGTATTCCACCTGGGAACAGTCAAGCACTTCGGCTCCTGCTTCCTCTAGTGCCCAGTGTGGTGTCACCTGCCTTCCCCTGGCGGTCTTTCTGTGTGGTCGGCGTAGGTGACTATTCCGCCCTCTTCCGACTCTTCCAAGCAACTGACAGGCTGCACATAGACATCTGAACATTCAACTCCCCACGGTTTGCAACCAATTTCCGCACCCTCAAGCATGGGTGACCGATGCTCTGCGTATCTCTTGGGAAGGTCTCCTAGCTTATGCCATTTCCCCCCATTTCGCTGCTCCTAAGGGTGCTGTCAAAGATAGAAAGAAAACGTTGCCGAATTCTTCTCATCGCACCATACTGGCCGAGACAGCCTTGGTTCACCATATTGTGAGGCTTCTGGTCGATATTCCCCTGTTACTGCCCCAGCGCCATGACCTGCTGTTTTAGCCCAAGTCTCGCCATCTCCATCTGGATCTTCTTCATCTGCACCTTAGGGCCGGCCACCAATTAGACCCGGTTTGAAAAGGGCCCCCCAGTAGCCCACCCTGTATAATGCCTGCCTGATATACAGGCTACTCCAGGCCGGTATCAGGCCTGTCTGCACATTGGCATTTCAAAGTCCCTGATGAAAGGCTTCCCCCACCATGCTTCCACAGATGAATAGGGGTCTAAGTGGATAAGTGTAAACATTGTATCGAGCTGAAGGATTAAAAACCACAAGCAGGTTCCTTCTGGGATAGATTACATGTACCAGTACTTGTAAACAATGGACCCCAGGATGAAGAACTTCGAGATCAACAACCAGTCCAGCATCCCAGGCCGGTAGCCAGGCCGGTATGAAAGGGGTTTTTGCAACAGGGCGAGCTTACCGGGGGGCCCTTTTCAAACCGGGTCTAAATGGTCGCCGGCCCTTACCCCTTGCGGTATATTACTAATCTACAGTACCTTTCCTTGTTGGTTGCAGGTTGTATATGACAACTCCTGGGGGCTTGCCTTCCCACCATCCTCGGTGCTGCTTTGCATATGTATTGGTAATCTGCATAGGTTACAGGCAGTAGACTCCCCCCCACCTAGATTGGGTTGAGTCTACTACTGCATACCTACCAGATTACCAATCTCCCTCCCCCCTTCCCTTGCGGCCTCGGCGCACTTTCCATGTCGAAAAAGAGGAAGAACATGGCGGCCGCCTTTGCTGGAGTCGAGCGAGTGAGCGCGCACTGCTGGTGATCGAGAATTTAGCGAATGCAAGTACCGGTAATGGACTAGGAAATAATGCATATGTGTTGGTAATCTGGTATGCAGTAGTAGACTTGACCCACTCTAGGTGGGGGAGAATTCTGGGGCAATTTTGTTTGTCTATAGCTGATACTGTATATGCATATTGCTAAGTGATGCGTTATGATTGGTTGCAGGTAAAACTGCTCAGGCAGATTGTCTTGGCCGGGATGCCTCATCATGTAGCAAGGTGAGAAAGAAGGTCCATTACTTTAATGTAGTACATTGGGCAGTCCCTTTTTATCAGTTTGACCAATGGTGATGGACCCCCCAAAATCACGGACTGCACATTGGCTGTGTATGTGGAAATAATTATGGAATTCCATGTGTGGCCCAAGACCAATTAACCACTTCCTGCCGGGGCAGTTATCAATGTTGATGATGCTGGGCCGGGATATGTATTATTTATTTCTGTTTTCAAAAATCTTTAAAAATTCCTGTCTTCATTTACTGGACACTTACAAGCATGTGAAGGACTGTCTGGTGTCCATTCTAGCCTGACAGACAAAATCTATTGACGCCTGAGTATTTCAGCCAGGCCTTCAGCATTGCAAAAAAGAACCCAGATTGTGCTGTGTTATATAATTTTCGTTTGTTCACGAATCTGGCTCAGTATGCCGCTGACCTCTTTTCAATAGGGGCCAGATTAGCGTGCAGCGGTGCTGTGTGGCTCATCGCTGCGGTGGTGGAGCGCTTTTGTCCCCGGTGGTAATCTGCTCGCTCTAAATGCCTCAAACCGTGGTATACTGTTTCAAAACAAGGCCGGATTATCTCCACTTTTGACAGTGAAAAAATGTTGGTAATTCCCAGCAGCCTGTTCTTTTGTTCCGAGTTCGGCCTTTGTTACAAGGCCCTGTTCCCTTTGTCCGAGTTCGGAGACCCCGGCCACGCCTATAAAGCGTACATGTCCGGATCCGGAATCCCTGGCAGGGAGTGGTTAAGCCAAAAAGCCACAAGTCACCAGAGATTCTTGTACTGTGGTAATTAATAGAATCCTCAATGTATTTCACTCGTGTACAGTCCATTTTCATGACGATGCCAAAATGGATGATGCATCAAAACAAAAAATCAATTTGCTCTTTCTTGAGCAAACTAAAAGACTCATTTTGTGAGATTTGGTCACATTTGTATCCATTACATTCACGTGGGTCATTCTATGAATTAGGGGTCCATTTTTTTGTGTCCCTGTCGAATCTGACATGTGATTTTTGTAAGTTCAGAACACATTTTCTAATTTCCAAGAGTGATGAATTAATGCAAGTTTACCTGCCAAAGAAATACAAATAGTTTGAAATCAATTCGGGTGATATTTCCATGTCAAATAACACAGGTCAGGTGTAACAGGGACACCAAAATGTCACACTTTTGGACCCCTAATTTCTGGAATTACCCATATATTATGAATACCTGTACTGAGCTTCTTGATTTCTGAAGTTACTGAGAGAATTTTTAACAAAATGCACCTGTCTTTTTCTTTAATAGGAAAATGCCAGAAACCGAGGAGCAGAAAGAGAAGAATGCCTATCAGAGTGTGGGCATAGAGGGCGCTGTCTACATTCACCCCGACTCGGTACTGGCCAAGAAGCAGCCAGAGTTTGTTGTGTATCAGGAGGTCATTGAGACGTCGAGACCCTATATGAGAGGTGGGAACCGCTGGTGTCTTTGCTTAACCACTTCCTGGGCTAGGCCTGACTGAAATATTCGGGCATCAATAGATGTTGCCTGTCAGGTTAGAGTAGCCACCAGACAGTCTTTCATGTGGGTGTAAACGTCCAGTAAATGAAGTTATGATTTTTTTGAAGAATGTTGAAAACAGAAATTCTTACAAATCTCCCGGTTTTACGTCAGGCAACTTCAAATTACACCCTGCAGCAAGTGGTTAATTCAGTTTGTCTGCAGTTGGTCTGCTGTGAGTTGTGCAGCTTAGTAAAAATGAAGATTAATAGAAACAACACAGCATGTATTTTTGTCCTTGAAAGCAAATGTTTACATTGAGATTAATTTTAAGTCATCAATTTATTTTTGAATATTACCTTTGTGAAGTTACCATCCAATGTCCGAGTTTGCCAGCTTTGTTCACACTTAAACAGTTCAGTATTTGACAGTAAACTTGGTACTCGGAGATCATTTGACTGCAACACTGGATCATTCCCAGCCACTAGCTCCAGAAGACTACGGCCATGTCCGAAACAGGCTTCCAGAGCTACGGCTAGGTCTATCTCCGCGTATTTCCAATGGGATGAGGACCTAGACCTAGCTCTAGCCGGCAGATCCAGATGCAGCCTACGAGACTTTATACTCCCTTTTTTCTGTGACCTTGTCCAGGTGTGGTGGCTATCGAGCCCGAATGGTTACCGGTCGTCCTACCTCATCTCTGCACCTTCTCCAAGCCAATGGAGCAGCCAGCACCATCCTACCATGAAGAGACAGGAACGGTTCACTGTCACATGACCAGTACCTTTGGTAGGTTGAGAACTTCCGCTGGTGTCTGTGTAGACGAGGGTGCTTGGATGGAGGAGGCTGGCCTTTTTTGTTGTCACAAATCCTCTGCATGTCGATGTGGATCACTGCCACTGATCACAAATTTTTTGAAAAGGAATTTTTCTCTCTCCGGATTCAAAAGTCTTAATTCCAAACCTGTGGTTTTGTTGTTGGATAAAAATTAACCCAGAGTAAAATTAGACACCACAAAATGAAAACCTTGTGAGGACTCGTCAGCATTTTTCATCAGGGAAGACTGTTTTTTTTTATTCCTGATTCAATATGAAAATTCAGCACCAAAAACAGTTCTGGTGGGTCTTAACTCACAGAAACCTTTGCAGAAGAATGCAATTGTGAGCTTGTGGAAAGATGTTGAGCCATTCAGGACTCTGTGCTTTCACTGTTGATGAGTAGCGCCTCATTGGATTGTTTATTTACAATAACTGACCCTCTTCACTTCCCTCTTCTTCAGGTCGCAATACTTGGCAGGTGCCTGCCGTGGAGCTGGAATACCCCAAGAGTGTGGAGAGATTCAAGTGGTTTGCCAGGTTCCTCTTGGAAGGAAAGGTCAGCATGAACTGTCCATCTCAGTCTCTGTCAAGGGCAGAGCCTTGAATGGAGGGTTTGCATAGCTGCCATTTGATTTCTCCGTACTAAAGACACGGTTGCTGTACCTTGTGATTCGGGGCAAGCTTTTGCTTAGTTCCATAAGAGACGCCTTGCAACAATACACTGTTCTCAATGGGAAAGAAGGGCACAAAGGAACCAGTCCATTTCACAGATCAATCAATGATGGTTTATTAAAATAGCCACGTTTAGCGACCCAAGGCCAAATTGTCGGTGAATGTACAGCATCAAGACGGTGTAAAAAGATAAAGAAAACATAAACCTGTATTGTTAAAAATGAATAAAAAGGCCATCTCAATAAAAGTATTTATAAATTTACTTGCATAAAAAGGGATTTACAAAGGGAATTAAAAGAAAAAAGGAAATAATTCAAATGACGGAAAAAATAACGAGATGTGACATTAAAATGCAACGGTAACAAAAGGAATCCTATTGTTCACGATCAACACACATTTAAACAGTGGACAAGGTACATGGATGGCAAGGTGCTACAGTAGAATTCAGGAATTTTAGCTTTGTGTCTGAGGGTCCTGACAACGGTGTTAGGAGGGAGGAAATCTGGGAACTGATCAGTTTTATTTAAAGATTGGAGCCAACAGCGGGAAAGTATTTCATCATATGTTGTGTACGAGGATCCAAATCCCAAATGCACGTTTCTGAATCCTCTCAATGTGTTCAAGTTGATTTTGAGTCGGGGTTCCACTCCAGACTGGTGCCGCATATTCGGTGAGAGGCCTATTTATACCCTACATATACAGTTAACAAATCCTCACTTGGTTTATATCGACTCCTCAAAAGACGTGGCATGTATAGTTTGCCATTGGCACGGTTCTCAATATCACACGTTTCTCATTTCGCAACACTAACAGTGGCCAGATTATTATCACCGATAACCATGTCTGGTCGGTTTGGGGATTTCCCATAAAGGAAATATCCATTGTAACAGATTTCGCAGGATTTAGTTTCATCTTATGGTGGTCGCTATGCAAAAGCTTCCCCCAAATCACGAGGTATACACGTACTTAGCAACAGTGTCTTTAGTCTGGGGAATTCAAATCGTTATGTTTATGTGCAATCAGATAACTCAGTGTACCAGATTGTATCCAAATTTAACTCACAAAAGGCTTACTCTTAGAAGGTCAAATTTTCGCATAGCCATCATTGGACACTGGCAGCATTAGATATGCATGAACATGTACTTAGTCCAGCGCATCAAGATTTAATACGTCAGTGTCTTTATACCATGTAGTGTGCTGTTAGATGGAATTTTTCATGGCGCTAAATTTCTGCATGTTACAGGTGATTCCTGGGTTGAAGGACAACACCTCGTTCCTCCTGTCCTCGCCAAGCACCATGATCAAAACCTGGGCCAAGTAAGTTGAGAGTTTTACAAGTTGTTCTCTGATTTGAATGTCGGTACACAGTGCCATCTCGGGATGACTTGCGGTATTTCATTCGCTTGTCTTTGAGAGTGAAGCCACATCCAGCTATGGTTCAGTTTAACATGTTTGTCAGTGGAAGTTACTATCTGACTGCTTAAACTACTTCTCATAGACTTGTGTATTCTTGCTAGCCATAGCCAAGTTATAGACTGATTGCATTGGCTCGCGTGATATATAGTCACATGACCTATAGTGGGTTTTACATATCAACAAACACGGCGTCCACCAAACGCACCCTGTTTCATTTACCAAAGATAAAGCCGACGGTAGGTACCAAACTTTGACTACTGATGTGCTGGGTACTATACCATGACTTTGCTGTTTTGTTCGTGAACAATACTCAAAACACACGTTGCAATGGGGTTGATACCCACTGTAGGTCACGTGATTTAGCAAGCACGATCGGTCTACTGCTTAAGAAAAATCTAATTCCCCAACGCCACCCATAATGCCTCTCCAGCCTGAGTGTGTGTATGTGTTATCTCTTCAGGTTACAGCCTCGCACAGAGATCCTCCTCAAGATACTAGTTGCCGAGGATGTGGACTGTAAAGAGGCTTTGATTGAGGCGTGGAGGCGAAATGACAAGTGTGAGTAAAGCTGACATCTCGTGACAATCCCTGAGATTCTTATTCCATAAGGTTCATCTTTTGTTAGACAAGATGCGATAAGATGCGATCGTTTTCTGTAAAGAATACACCTGTGTACTAATCAGTGTTACAGTCGAGTTCTTCACAAGCCCTTTCCCAAGACCACATAAGTATTCAAGTGAACGATAAAGGAATACTTTTGCCACATTTGACTTTGAACAGTTTCTGACTTGGCTTTAGACCGGATGAGTTGTGATGGACTCAACAACATTGATCTCTTGCTCTGCTCAACACAGAATTCTTCACACGTGAACAAAGGATCATGTACTTTTACAGTATTAAAAGAGCTTCTCCTTTAATGAAAACGGAAACAATTTTTATTTGCTTTACACATTCGTAGTGAGGCAACTTGCTAAGATCTGACAATCTGTTCATTCACTATTGTCACTCCTGCAGATCTGTTGAGTGCATATTGCGACTGGCTGCATCGCGATAAACATGTAGAGGTGATGGCAAAATGGCCGCCGATACAACTGGACTAGTCTCCTTTTACCAAGAAACATGGGCCGTTTTCCAATACTCAACTTCGTCTCCGAAACCAATCCCTGATTGTGGGCCTGAAGAGTTTAACTTTAATTAAAGTACTGTAATGTTTGGCTCTTTTGCATCTTTTTTTACTTGATGTTCTGTGGCACTATCAGACTTACTATTGCGCTTATAACTTCAAAGTCAGGAAGTAAAAAAAAACAGTTGAAGCCTGAGACGGAGCCCAAGTCGAGTATTGGAAAATAGCCTTGACTTAACACAGTGATGAATTTGTACGGAGTCAGACTCTCCAGTCAGCAGAATTGGATTGCATTCACTTTATGCAGCATACAGTTGTGTTGCCAGACCATGGCTAGTACTACACAAGTGCTCAAAATATTAGATTTCAAATGACAGATTACCAGGCAAATAAACCACAATAAAGTGCCTTAGAACTCATCGAAAGACGTTGATCTCTGCTATATTCACATCAAGTAACTATGATGACATACTTGGTTTTTTGGTTATTTTTTACCAACAGCCGCCAACTATGTAGTAGAATTAATGTCAAAAACATTGGAACACATTTGTGAAGAAACTTAACACCTTTTCTTAAAAATCAAACTAATTTCCAGATCTGATGTACGAAACCCCTAAGGGGACAGGCACAATGAGACTTTTTTTTTTTATTTCGTTCCCTCAAAATCATTTCATTCCCTCGAAATAAGATATTCCGTTCCCTTGAAATACTATTATGTTCCCTCAAATTAATATTTTGTTCCCTGAAAATGTTGAGTTTGTTTTGAACGAAATAATAATTTGAGGGAACAAAATAAGAAAATATCTCATTGTGCCAGTCCCCTCAGGGGCTCCGTACTGATGTAATTTACAACAGGGCGTATTTTAAAATATCAAATACGTTTCACAGACGTGACATGTTTTTGAAATGTGAATGAAATTTCCCTACATGCATTTCACTCGAATTGCGAACACGTCCTATTTTAGAAAGCACCCGCTTTAATCGTGACCCCAAAATGAATAAAAAGATCCTGCATTTCCCCGCCCACAAGAAATCCCCTTTTGGCCATTTGCGCTCCCAGACTGATTTGATGACATCATCGGCAGAACGCCTATATGTACTGTGTACATATACATTGCATGATTGCATACAGTACATGCAGGCTTGCAATAGACCATGTTGTGTTCGATGTAACTTAGCCCACAGGCAAACACTGTCTCAGTAATACACGGTAGGACCGTCTTTTAATTTCTACCTTGAATCAAGACAGTGTTTGCCTGTGGGCCCAGTTACATCGAACACAACATGGTCTATTGCAAGCCTGCATGTACTGTATGCAATCATGCAATGTATATGTACACTGTACATGTCGGCGTTCTGCCAATGACGTCATCAAATCAGCCTGGGAGCGCCAACGGCCAAACGGGGATTTCTTGTGGACAGGGAAACGCAGGATCTTTTCATTCATTTTGGGGTCATGATTAAGAGGGTAAAATTGAAGTTATGATGTTTTTGACTCACTTCACATTAACTAAGTGTTTTCTTTTTCTGTTAACCTTAAAACTTAAATAGTTGCCATGTTTGATTCAGTTTTTTTTCCATCAGTCACTAACCAGTGTAACATTTTATCTTATCCTGTGTGTAATTTGGCACTCTTTGGTGTCATCATGTTAAGCCAAAGTAGAAAGTATTTCTATGATATAACTTGACAGTGACTTGAAAATGTAATCTATAGGAGACTATTACGGTTGAAGTACGGAGCAGAATTAGTGTTAAAAAGATTGGAACATGTTTGTGTAGAAACGGAATCCCTTTCTTAAAATTTGAACTCATTCCAGATCTGATATGATTTAAACAAGGCGTATTTTAGAATATTGAATGCATTTCCCAAACCCAAATTAAAACTCACAGACCTAACATGTTTTTAAGATTCAGATAAGTGTTTACACACCCAACATGTTTTTGAAATGCAAGTGAAATTTTCCCACATGCATTTCATCCAAAATTGCATTTCAGCCAAATTGAGAAAGCATCCTATTTTAGAAAGCATCCTCATTAAGAAAACATCCAATCTTTTTGACCCTGTTCAGCTCAATGAAGCCCAAAGGTCTGAACTGTTTCTGGCTATTAGGAATTTGCATGAGTATCTCAAACACGTCAAAGTACCGGAATAGAGTGGCGGCTTGTCTACTGTGCCAAAAGTCTGACCAAATTAACACTAAGACTGCCACGATCTTTGATGTTTTTGTCGGAAATATAAAGTAATATCAGTGCACCACATTCGATAACTGCCCCAAGAGTTACTGTTGTGATTAGTAGGAACAAACTTTTGCACAGATGTTCACGTCCCATGTAATCACCCACAGAAGTGTGAAATTAAGTCCAAAATTCTGTTTCTCTGAAACAGTATCATTTGCAGAACCAAATTCAGGTACCCAGTTCCCGAAAACTCGGCAATAAGATAAATTAAGAGTACAGACTGTACATGCTTTTGTCAATATCCTTGTGTTTCAGTTATTTTGAAAGAAACTCCCTATTCTAAAAAATTCTGTAAATAAAAACTTTCTAAAAGAGCTTCAATTTTGTGTGTGTGTTGAATTCGGTTCTGCAAATGATACCGTTTCAGAGAAAGTCTCAAAGAATCCGTGCATAAAGTGACAAAACTTGAACCAGGCAAAGACTTGCTGAACGCTAATACTCAGACTTCACAGAATTTTGGACTTAATTTCACACTTATGTGGGTGATTACATGCGACGTGAACATCTGTGCAAAAGTTTGTTCCTACTAATCACAACAGTAACTCTTGGGGCAGATATCGAATGTGGTGCACTGGTATTACTTTATATTTCCAAAAAAACATCAAATATCATGGCAGTCTTAGCATTGATTTGGTCACAGACTTGGCAGCCCAATAGACAAGCCGCCGGTACTTTGACGTGTTTGAGATACTCATGCACATGCCCAATAGCCAGAAAGAGTTCAGACCTTTGGGCTTTATCGAGCTGAACAGGGTCAAAAAGATTGGATGTTTTCTTAATGAGGATGCTTTCTAACACTGGATGCTTTCTCAATTTGGGTAAAATGCAATTTTGGATGAAATGCATGTGGGAAAATTTCACTTGCATTTCAAAAACATGTTGGGTGTGTAAACACTTATCTGAATCTTAAAAACAAGTTAGGTCTGTGAGTTTTAATTTGGGTTTGGGAAATGCATTCAATATTCTAAAATACACCATGTTTTAAATCATATCAGATCTGGAAACGAGTTCAAATTTTAAGAAAAGGGATTAAGTTTCTACACAAACACGTTCCAATCTTTTTAACACTAATTCTGCTCCGTACTTCAACCGTAATAGTCTCCAATAGATTACATTTTCAAGTCACTGTCAAGTTATATGATAGAAATACTTTCTACTTTGGCTTAACATGATGACATCAAAGAGTGCCAAATTACACACAGGATAAGGTAAAATGTTACACTGGTTTGTGACTGGTGGAAAAAAAACTGAATCAAACATGGCAACTATTTAAGTTTTAAGGTTAACAGAAATAGAAAACATTTTGTTCGTGTGAAGTAAAAAAAAGTAAGTAAAGTAAAAAGTAAAAACATCATAAATTCAATTTTACCCTCTTAATCGTGACCCCAAAATGAATGAAAAGATCCTGCATTTCCTCGCCCACAAGAAATCCCCTTTTGGCCGTTGGCGCTGCCAGACTGGTTTGATGACGTCATCGGCAGAATGCCGACATGTACAGTGTACATGCACAATTGCAAACAGTACATGCAGGCTTGCAATAGACCATGTTGTGTTTGATGTAACTTGGCCCACAGGCAAACACTGTCTCAGTTCACGGTAGAAATTAAAAGACGGTCCTACCGTGTATTTCTTGAACTGAGACAGTGTTTGCCTGTGGGCCCAGTTACATCGAACACAACATGGTCTATTGCAAGCCTGCATGTTCTGGATGCAATCATGCAATGTATATGTACACAGTACATATAGGCGTTCTGACGATGTCGTCATCCAATCAGCCTGGGAGTGCGAATGGCCAAAAGGGGATTTCTTGTGAGCGGGGAAATGCAGGATCTTTTTATTCATTTTGGGGTCATGATTAATGGGGTAAACATTGAATCTATGATGCTTTGAAATGGTTACGTATTTACTGTCATTTTAAAATACTTCACGTGTTGTAAATGTTATCTATTTATGTTAACCTTTAACACCTATCAATGTTGTTGTAAAATGTAGACATCTGTTGTTAAATAAACTGGTATATTTTCATATGAAAATACATTTGTCATTTTGGTTATTTGTTCATTTTTTATAACGAGTTGAAATGCACAACAAACACTGACTGAAATGTAACTGGATGTTATTTTAAATGCAACTATTGACAATGTCCCGTCCACAACAAAAAAACTTGCTAAGTATTTGTTGCAACAGGTGGAAAGGTTTGCGGTAGCACCATGCGAAAGAATATATCTCTCTTATGAGTATGTGTGGTTCTGAAAAGAACCGGGAGTATACTCAACATTTCGGACTGCATGCTCAGTCCGTTGTCAGGAGACTGAAGAGATGCTGATGATGAAGCTGTTTATATAAGGTGACTGGATGCAGTGGGGTGTGACGAGGATGCTGGTGGTGGGCGCTCATGCAGGACAAGGTTCTGCAGGTCGGTGAGACATGTCAGTTGGGTATTTGTAGGTGCGGGGTGAGGGCCGAGGGTATAGGAGACCCATAGGCAGGGTGGGGGTGTCCTAGGGTACAGAGGACACATTGGACTGGGAGGTGAGCAGGCGTTGCCAGATGTCACTGATGGAGAAACCGATGTCTTGGGGAAACGGTGTCGTGCTTGAGGATCTCCAAGGCTTCTCTGATGCATCTTGGGTACCAGTTATCGATGCTAGTGATGAGATGGGCTTGATCCCAGTGGATGCGGTGGTCTTCGGAGTGGGAATGCTTGACTATCGCCGACTTCTCGTAGTCTCCCTTCCTGCCATGGGCTTGGTGTTGAGTCTGGTGGGGAGGTCACTACCAGTCTCGCCAATACACACTTTGCCGCATTGGCAAGGGATCTTGTACACCCCTGGTCGGTGGTGCAGATCTTGTCAGTCCTTGTGGGATGTCAGCATGCTGCGGATCTTGAGAGGAGCTATGTGGGACACCTTGATGCCGTGCTTGTTCAGGATCACTGGCACCAACAGCATCACATGCAGCATACCACTCCAGGCAGCCGTTCCATCCCATGAGATGTTCGATACCGCCACACCTTCGATCCGAGGAGCCAAGATGCATCAGAGAAGCCTTGGAGATCCTCAAGCACGACACCGTTTCCCCAAGACATCGGTTTCTCCATCAGTGACATCTGGCAATCCCTGATCACCTCCCAGTCCGATGGGTCCTCCTTACCCTAGGACACCCCCACTCGGCCTATGGGTCTCCTATACCCTTGGCCCTCACCCCGCACCTACCTATGCCCAACTGACATGTCTCAGCGACCTGCAGAACCTTGCCCTGCATGAGCGCCCACCACCAGCATCCTCATCACACCCCACTGCATCCAGTCAACCTTATATAACAGCTCCATCATTGCATCTCTTCAGTCTCCTGACAACGGACTGAGCACGCAGTCTGAAACGTTGAGTGTAGTTCCGGTTCTTTTCAGAACCACACATACTCATAAGAGAGATATATTCCTTCGCATGGTGCTACCGCAAGCCTTTTCACCTATTGCTGTCTTTCACCATGAATACCCTGAAATTCCATCTAAGTATTTGTTGCAATTAAAAAAATTGAAAATGTTGCAACAGCGTACAAAACATATTGGATGGATAAACTGCATCTTGTAAAATACGAACCAAGATTTTAGTCTGCATAACACAACTGGGGCTAAATTTCTGGGGTGGGGGTACTCAGGGGTACACACATTTTTTCAAGAGGACACCACTAGAAAACTAGCTGCAGTGGCATTACAACAGAGATTATTAAACAGATTTCAATAGGGAGGGGCACAGGGAATTCCCCTCCCCCGTATTAATGCCGCTGATTGCAGTACTCCATCTAATCAGAAAACTTTCTTGTTGACGACAGCAAACTTGACAATGTCCCTGAATGTGCTCTCGACGGCCGTGTGCAAGACACGGTCACTGGTCCTCAGGTTGAGATCCTCTGGTCTTTGCTGGCTCCCTTTAGACGTAAACAGTCCAAAGCTACTGCTTTCCGTTCCTGAGGAAACAACGAGAGAAAAGAAAATGAATTTTTCATCCAGTGCCATTCTCATCTTTTCTTCACTTGGATTGTTCATCCACCTTGGGCAGACACACCCCTCCTCATCAGGAAATGACTAGATACTAACCCGTGAAACCTGGTCTGCTATTTTTCTCAAGACTCTTAGAGGGTTCATGCTTGGACTCTGTTTCTGCATCAATTGAAAAAGGAAATCCCAAACACAATGATAAAATTGGAAAATGAATAGCATAAATGGGTCGGATTCGAACCAGGGTCTATAGATCTGTAGTTCAAATCACTACCAACTAAGCTATCAAAGCGACGTAATGGATTTGCATTTTTGAAATGTCTTAAATGGTGTATCGCATTGTCCCCTCTTCACGAATCATTTGTCACCCCAGCTACTGAAAAAAAGTAGCGCACCAGGTTTCACGGGCTAGTATTAAGTCGCTTCCTCCTCATCAGCTGACCACAGCCATACTGGTGGTGGGCAGTCTTCATGCTATTGGTAGCAATGTGACCATGGTGCTTGCATTACCTAGGCGTTCATGAACCAGCGAAGTGCCTGTTCCCACCAAAGGCGCCTCCGTTACGTGGAGAATAGTCCCCTCTCTTGACCCAGCGTGGGGCTCATTGGTTGTGCGATCCAAGAAAACACACCACTAACACCAAACTAAAATATGACGACTTAAAATTTTACATTCTAATTCTTAAGAATCTTGTTAAACGTGTTACAATGGAGACAACTGAGTTAACTGTGGTCGACTGAAGTAAAAAAAAAAACCCGCTGTTTAAGATGTCCTAAGCAGCTTTACTATGCTTTTTAACTGACAATGTAGCTTGTTATGAAACTCAGATTACAATGCGATTTCACTATCAGAGAGATTGCATTGCTCACATAACTCTGTTGAACAAATGGGTATTGAAACGGCCAGAAAAAAAAATATTGCACTTATCCATAACTGGTCTGTCGGGGCAGGACAATCGTCCCAGTCTCAAAAAAGGCACAAAGGGCCATTGAAGTTAAATGAAACATAAACTAGCCTACGGCAGCGTAAATATGAAAAACATAAAAACCTCCCCACTTTGCCCTGATTTATTCAACATCATGACCATGTATGTCAGTGGATCTGCTACCAATTATGCAAAAGCGACCATTCGAGTTTGATAAAGGGAAATTGTGTGTGGAATCATGGGACCGACTGATACAAGCAGACTAAGGAAATAACCCAGTCTCCATCTTTGTTCAATGTCGCACAGTGCATGTACAATGTACTGCAAAACTTGGAGCAAAGAAAGTAAGGAAGTGCAGTGACTTGTTCATGACTCGGGGCCAGGATGGCTGAAGTTATTTAGAAGTGAGTGCAGTGTCCTAAGGAGGGCTACCATAGATTTGACTACACTACAGGTGAGTTAAAAAAGGGAGAAAATCAGCAAAGGGAAGTTGCCCAAAGTACAAAAGGAATTAATGTTACATTTTCTACAGCAAATATGTACACACATATACATAAATGCATCATTAATCAATGATTTCTCAGGATACTTCCTGATTTCAGGATTTTAAAATCTGGAAAATCCTTTGTTTAATAAAGGTGTTTTGGGGAATAAAAATATGAATTCCTGCCATTTCAAAACTATTGATAAAGTGGCTGAAAATTTCCGAATGCACTCCACTGATATTCAAATACCGGGAGTTTGGCCAATATATTGACACAGCTTTTGTTCACGGATTCCCCAACATTCATTACAATTCCAAACTCAAGTCTCCAGTTTGTTCTTGGTACTATTTCGCATACTGATCTTCCAGTTTTGCACAACTTAGGAACTAACGGACATGTGCATGCTCCAACTGAATACTGTGACCCACTCTGTGAAAATGAGTCACAAGTCGCCGGAGCCATGTTTGAGTTTGACTTTGTATTAGATTGAGAAATTTGAGTTCTTGCTTTTGATGTGTCACTCAGTTTGGCGTAACAAAATGGACATTGTGCAGACATTAAAATGTTCAGGATTCCGATTGCAATACACACTGCAAGATTCTTTCAAAGGTGTTTAACTCAAAAGTGGCTTTGGCAACATGACTCACTTTCACAGAGCAGGTCACGAGTTAAGGGACTTATGTCACACTCTATTTTTATGGTCACCAACCAGGTGTCTATGTTATTGATAAGGAAGGGAACCAGTCTATCCAGGTTCTACATACATGTACATGTACACAGTGTCCTCACTTGAATCTACAGTGCATTGCATTATTAGAATTGATTCAGCAACACTGATGGCCTCTATACTTTGTTTTGGTTTAATACAAAGGTCTATGTAACTTCTGCAAATTCTGACTACAATGGCAACTGGTGGTACAGCTGAGGTCCTGGGGAAGATTGGTGAGCGTCATCTAGAATGCTCTATCTGCTTCAACCGATTCACTGAGCCCAAATTTCTTGACTGTTTGCATACGTTTTGCTTGAAATGTCTCCACAATCTCAGAGAGATAGAAAGTCCCCAAATTCTGAAACTTAAATGTCCCTTGTGCAGACATGAAACCACACTGGCAAACAAAAGACTTGAAGATCTGCCAACCAACATCACACTGAGTGCCCTCGTGGAGGAGTTTACCGTACAGGAAAAGCTTTTACAGGGTCAAGGGTCAGAGATCAAATGTCAAAGCTGTGAGGAGAAAAATCAAGCAACTTTATTCTGCATGGACTGTGCTCAGTTTCTGTGCAAAGACTGCCAGAGGGTACATGAACGCCTGGCAGGGACAAAATCTCACAGAACCTACACACTGGCTCAGCTTCAATCAGGAGAGATTGCCTACAAGAGCAAACTAAGAGAAGAACCAAAATGTGACAAACATTCCGACCAAAATCTGAACATTTATTGCTACAGATGTCAACAGCTGGTTTGCATAACTTGCTGTTTTATTGACCATCGAAATCACAAGTGCGTTAACCTTTCCGAGGCTTTTGGAAAATGCAAGCTAGAGGTTGAAGGACTTAAGGTGAGGGCTGAAAAGAAGAAGACAGAACTGAACAATGCAAAGGAGAACACGGCAAAGTCTCGTAAGAATTTAAACACCATGTTTGAAGCCACCAACAAGAAGATCTCGCAAAAGGTTGACAAGGAGGTTGCTAGGATCAGGGCAAAGGGGGAGAAATTAAAACAAGAGGCCAAGGAGGTATATCAAGACAGAGTCAAGGTGTTTGACTCGGCTGACAATGTCAATGACAGACAGCTGAGGGTGGTAGAGCAGACACTGGAGGAGATGAACCAGCTTCTGGCCCCAGAAATCATGCACGGAATCGTACATCTCAGGCAAAAGTTCTTGCATTCCCACAGAGAACTGACAGAACAACAGCCACAAATAGTGCCAGAGCAGTTGCACTTCATTGACTTTCAAGAGAGTGGTGAGGCGGAGAGGTCTCTTGGAAGGCTGATTCTGAAAGATGAGTCAAGGTGGCAACTGAAGAAAGAAATAAAACTGGACGGGAGGCATTCAATTACTTCTGTAGCAGTTTTCTCTAATAATGTAATCGTCACAGCAGACTATGGATACAAACAGCTGGTAACTTATTCGCCAACGAGAAATCACAAATCTCCTTTCATCTCCCAAGTAATACAAAGTCATGATATCAAAGATCCGTGCCAAGTCACAGTCAACAGACTAGATCACCTCCTTGTCCTAGATGGTCCTGCAGTCAAGACCTTCAGCAGAGAATATCAACTCCTCCATCAGTTCCAGCCAGGAACTGATTCAGGCCGCAAACCAACCTGCCTGGCAGTGGATGAGGACAATCTGATAGCTGTGGGCTACAAGGCCAAGGGAGAGATCAGCCTCCACAACCCAGATGGAACCCTCATCAGGAAACTACCGGCATCGATGCTTGCAGACCGACTGGTCATCAGCAACAAGCAGCTCATCTACACCAACCAAGTGAAGGGGAAATTGGTGTCAATAGATTACCACGGCAACATAGTATTCATGACAGATGAACGAAGACCAAAGAGCGTGTGCTGTGACAGTCAAGGCAAAATCTATGTTGCCAAGGGTAACCTCTCCTTGCCAAGCGCAGGAGATATTCACGTCTATAATGCTCACGGCAAATACATTGGATGTGTCATTAAGCAGTGCATGCTCACTGTTGCCATGACATTCACACCAACAGGCGATCTGGTGGTAGGCAGAATGGGCTTCTTGCAAATCTACCATCGAGCGTGACTACAGGCACCGCACAAAATTTGTACCTTACACGAAGAAATTTCCAATATATATGCTACTCATTATTGACGGATCGTTAGAAATCTTGTCCTTTCTAGAGTCAACTTATAAAAGGCTTTGAAAATGGATCATTAAGAAACTTGCAATCCTCTCTGTCACATACATCCAGCCGTCAGACTGTGACAAACACAAAATAATCAGTTAAATGGATTATTTGTTTTTTTGCACACTTGCATGGTTAAGCCTTGTTAAATCAAATATGCAAACTTGTCACAGTGCCGATTTCAGTACCCTTGACATCAGTCCAGTTAAGTCACTCATCTGTGTCAATAACATCACAAGCTGTATACCATTGCAAAGAGGACATTCTGCCCTTTCTAGAGATATATTTCTCTTTTCCATATATAAAGTAGTTTTGTCATCACAGTAGTTTTATATCGCTATACTTTAGGGCTGTGTTGAATATCCGAATAACCGAATATTCGATCATCAAATATTCAAATGTTATTTTTCAAATTTGAATATTTGAATGCAAAATTCACGAAAAGGAAAATTTTCCTTTGTTTTAAATGAGAAATATTCCACTATGGAGGCTTGTTTCAAGCAGATTCAAATGCAAAGCGTCAGAAACCTTTAAAACGTAAATTATTGATAAAACAATTTAAAAGGAATAGAAATTTTCAACAGGGCAAGAAGTCTTGTTCATCTCTTCAATCTTGCTAAATCATGGTTGGAGATACTCCTAGATGTGAGGAGCTATTATAGTGATTATAATGTGCAATTGTGTAGGTTATTGCAAGTGATATTGTATATGATTTGTTCATCAACAATCTGCCGTTCAATACGACCGAATATTCGGATATTTGATCAAATTGAAGGTCGAATTTTTCGAATAGTAAATTATTCGAATTGACTCAGCCCTACTCTACTTTTATGCAGACACCCTGCACGTTAACTTCTTTTGACTCTCTGACTAAAAAAGGTATTTATGAATGGGAATAAATATACTCTACTTTTATGCAGACACCCTGCACGTTAACTTCTTTTGACTCTGACTAAAAAAGGTATTTATGAATGGGAATAAATATACTCTACTTTTATGCAGACACCCTGCACGTTAACTTCTTTTGACTCTCTGACTAAAAAAGGTATTTATGAATGGGAATAAATATGTGTTTGTCCAGTCTGGAACTAACATTTAAGACTGAACACTGATTGCGCCCTCGCCTGCAGCTTGGGCATTTAGTCACGTTCTTTCTCCTGAGCAGCCAAGCATGTATTTATTAATTAATGAACCAAATGCTTGGTGAAGCTGTCATGTGTAGTGGCAAGTATTTCACTATCAACCACACAAAATGTAGCCATTCTGATTAGTTGTGAAACGGAATTACATTAATGAATGCTAACGAAAAGAAGCAGAGAAAAAGCTGTTGAAAAGTTTGGAATGAGATTCAATTTTTCTGTACCTACTTCACTCTAGAATGTACTGCATTGACCTGGCTATCTGGAGAATTGACACTTTGTAGGCAGTGAGAGCTGCAAACTACATGCAAACTGGACATCGGCGAATTTGTTGAATGTATTCAACACATAGTACAGAACAAGTGATAATTTTAGGAGGAAAAGTCAGACACATAACTTATTACAGAGACCTGTCATACATGTACACTGTAACGAGATCTGTTCATGCATATTCATACATATATGACCTTTGTCCTGCACCTTCCTATTGTGTGTAACATGACAGCAGGACCTAAAAGCACTGTACCACCTATGTTTGTGTGATTATTTTGTCTGTGCCCTTTCTTGCTTTGTCACGTACACATGTCTATGTACTTGAGCATATTATGATTGTATATGTACATACAGATGACACTGACATTGTAAACTGAAGTATATTAAAAGCAGTGCCCCAAAGAAAAAAATACCAACAGGATTTAATTACCCCAAAACTGCGAAACTACACCTCGCAAAGGGGTGTTTTCCAGAGAAAAAGATTTAACTTCGATTTGACTCATCATCTGATGATGACAAAAATCCAGCTGCCATTGACTTACTATGCTCAGTGTAGTCTTGCTGGTGACCACTAATAGTGACTGTTTGCCAGTCTAATCTGCCCTACCCTGCCCCTTCCTCCTCTTGGTGCCACCCATTTCTTTCTCCATTAGCTCCTCCCCTTGCCAATCCTCCACCACGCAGAAGTGAGGGTAGCAGATGGCCAGGAGCAACATTAAGGAGGGGTGTAACACATTTACTTTGTTTGGGTTACATCAACCTTAAACCTTTGGCCATCAGCTTCAGCAGCTTCAATGGGCTAGTTTTATGACTTCAGGGTTAAGTTCATGCTCCTGCCCAGATTGGTGATGAACCTCTAGGGCTGTGAACAGACAAGACACTAAACCTCACACAGTAAACTAAGCTTGCTCGACACCTTCTGTCAGAAAATAACCAGAGAGAGAATGAAGGCGTAAGAGATTTCTTCTGCTGCATATCACAATTTGATAACATTATGCCCTGGTTAATCATAAATAGATCAGGATAACAGTGAACCCCAATAACACAATCTAACTGGGGCAATCCTATGCCAAGCCAACATCCATACATGGCCAGGCGGGGATTTTTTTGACACACTTTGTGTTTTTCAAAAAACAAAAGACAACATGTGTTATTGTTGCAGCTAACCATTTTGAGTACCTCCAAAGGATCACAAAATGATCTCCTGTATCAAAAATTTCCCTCAAAATAGAGTATTCAATTATTATAGTTGAATTCAAATGGTGTCATGGCAAGACCCAACAGAATTATCCAGTGAAAATACAATTTAATTTTATTTTCAGACTTTTTTGTCCTGGTCTTGAGCACTATATTTGTTCTATTAGGATACCACTTAATATGTTTTTACAATTATTTTAATTAATTAGACTAACTACTTCAGCTCTGCTCCGATACAAGTGAGGACTTACAGGAGTCTATGTTTTTCATGATATACATGTATCCTAATTTAGATTTTTGGCAATTTGACAACAAAACAGGTTTACCAAAAAAGACATTATTTTCATTATTTGGCTTTATCATAAGTGATTTGTTATTTTGCCATAGGTATTGAAGCCATATATTGGACTTTGCAAGCTCTTCAATCTTGTACCTGTGTTATCAGCATTGTAACATGGTACATTGTAATTGAACATTGTCATTAGAACCTTATCTAACAGCAATGTCCAACTACCTCCTAACCGAAGGGTAATGGGATCCCATAACATCTGCCTCTTGGGATTCTAAAAATACAAAGGGGAATTTGTTGATAATGATGCTCTCTGGCAACAAGTCCATCATAAACCGACTGATCATCGTGGCTTTGACAGTTGCCGACTCCATTTTCACAGCTAACTACATGAAAGATATTCTCCAGGTCAGTTTCAAGTATTCTATCATGTGCATTATGTTTGCTTTGTTAGTTCATTCTCCATGGGTTTTGTCACAAACCTTAGAACCTCTGTTATATGGGGACAGGTGGTCTAGTACATCTGTACGCTCACAAATTTGTCCTCTCAAAAACAAAACTTGGCGTGGCAATTCCTACAAATGAAAAAGCTCAAACCCCACATCTTTATTTAATGGAAACTGATATCTTTATTCAATGAATGATTTCTTGCAATCAGACTCCAATAGAGAGAATTTCCTCCTTGCTGCTTAGAATCATGGTAAAAATGCTTTCCTCTGGAGTTTTCTCTGCAGACCAGAAAGTCGGTTCATATACATCTTCCAAGACAAGCATATCAGCCAAAGTTTTTTGTTCCCTTTCATTTTCTTCTCTCCTGTCCTGTTGAGGCAAACCCATGATTTAGCTTACTGCACCTGATAAAGCTTGCTACTCTAAAAACACGCTTGCCTCCTCTAAAAATATCTGTAGCAGCTGGCAATGATTCTGATTATGCAACTGACTGACGGATCAATCTTGGCAGGGAATATCAGGCATCTAGAAAGTTTTCATTATTCTATCATTGCAAATCAATTCTGTGCTTAGTCCACTTTTGCTGGGCTTGAGCAGCAGTGGCTATGAACAATGTTTTTCCAAATAGTTCACTGCAATTTTTCCAACGGGATTGCTTGGTTGCCCGATACTGTTGTGGATTTTACTTAACCAGTAAAAGCCAATCTAATCACACTACAATGTAATGTTCCTGCGACTTGTTTATACCTGATCCTCTCACAGATGCAGATCTGAAAGAATATCTGCTGATTTTCTCACATCTAATCGAAACAATGGCAACAGGTGGTACAGCTGAGGTTCTGGAGAAGATCGGTGAACGTCACCTGGACTGTTCCATCTGCTTCAACCGTTTCACTGAGCCCAAACTTCTTGATTGTTTGCACACATTTTGCTTGACATGTCTCCACAACCTCAAACTCAGAGAAGGTCCCCAAATTCTGAAACTCAGATGTCCCCTGTGCAGAAAAGAAACCACATTACCAAGCAACAGACTCGAAGATCTGCCAACTAACTTCACACTGAGTGCCCTGGTAGAGGAGTTTGAAAAGCAGAGACAGATTTTAAAGGGTCAAGGGTCAGAGATCAAATGTCAAAGCTGTAATGAGCAACATCAGGCAACTTTATTTTGCATGGACTGTGATCAGTTTCTTTGCAAAGACTGCCAAAAGGTACATGAACGCCTGGCGGGGACAAAATCTCACAAAACCTGCACAACGGTTCAGCTTCAATCAGGAGAGATTGCATACAAGAGCAAACTAAGAGAAGAACCAAAATGTGACAAACATCCAGAAATGAATATTAGCATTTATTGCTACACATGTCAGCAGTTGGTATGCCGAACTTGCTCTGTTCCAATTCATGACACACATGCTGTTGCCAACATCACTGAGGCTTTTAAAAAGTGCAAAACCGAAACTGCTGAACTGATAGCAAAGGCTGAACACATAAAAAAACAACTAAACAATAAAAAGGAAAACATAGCAAAGTCCTACAAGAAAATGGACACCATGTTTGAAGACATCAACAAGAAGATCTCCCAAAAGGCTGACAAGGAGGTTGCTAGGATCAGGGAGATGGAGCAGAAACTGAAGCAAGAGGCCCAGGAGATCTACCAAGACAGAGTCAAGACAATGGAGACTGCTGAAGATACCATCAACAATGAGCTGATTGTAGCAGAGCAGACACTGGACGAGATGAACCAGCTCCTGGCTCAAGAAATTAAGACAGAGATTTTACATTGCTGGCAAAAATTCTTGAATTCCAACAGAAAACTGACAGAACAACCAACAGAAAAGTCACATTTTGTGCCTGAGCAATTGCTCTTCATTGATTTTCAAGAGAGCGATGAGACTCTGAAGTCACTTGGAAGGCTGACTATGAAAGAAAAATTAGAGTGGAAATTGAAGAATGAAATGAAACTTGCTGGGAAACATGTCTGTACTTCCATTGCAACTTTCTCCAATGATGAAATAGTCACAGTAGACTATGGATACAAACAGCTGGTAAATTATTCACCAACAAGCAACCCCCAAGTGCCTTTCACCTCAAAAATACTCAAAATTTCAGACATCACAGACCCATGCCAAGTTGCAGTCAACAGACTAGATCACCTCCTTGTCCTAGATGGTCCTGCAGTCAAGACCTTCAGCAGAGAATATCAACTCCTCCATCAGTTCCAGCCAGGAATTGATTCAGAGAGCAAGCCAACCTGCCTGGCAGTGGATGATGACAATCTGATAGCTGTGGGCTACAAGGCCAAGAAAGAGATCAGCCGCCACAATCCAGATGGATACCTCATCAGGAATCTACCCACATCACTGACAGTAGAACAACTTGTCTTCAGCAACAAGCGGCTCATCTACACTAATGAAACAAAGGGAAAGATCAGCCTCCACAAGCCAGATGGAAACCTCATCAGGAATCTACCCACATCACTGAGAGTAGACCGACTTGTCATCAGCAACAAGCGGCTCATCTACACTAATGAAACAAATGGAAAGCTAATATCAACAGATTTCCATGGTAACATAGTATTCACAGCAGACATGCAAAGACCAAAGAGTGTATGCTGTGACAAACATGGTAACATCTATGTTGCCCAGGGCCAACAATCTTCACCAAGTGGAGGAGAAATTTGTGTCTACAGTGCCTGGGGCAAATACCTTGGATGTGTTACTAAGGAATTCATGATCACAGTTGCCATGGCGTTCAAACAAGCAGGTGAACTGGTAGTGGGCAAATTGGGCTTCTTGCAAATCTACCACCAAGTGTGACATTTTTCCACTTGGCATCTACCCAAGGCCCAAAATAGTCTCCAAAAGAAAACTTGTAATTCAAAGCGTCGATTAGTGAAAGACTTTTAAATAAGTCACTTCAAAAAACTTGCATTTCTCTTTGTCATCACAGTCAGTAAAACAAATCTTTTGTAGCTATAATAGATGACTGTATTAAATCAAAAACCCATTTTGGATCAAAAAATTATCAAAAAGCTATAAAAGATCATTACTCTCAGTCAAAACGCAAGCCATGTAGGTTACTTTATTTGTAAAAAGACTTTGTCTTTGGAAAGTCATTTTATACAAAAACTGATTTTAACAGTTTATGTTTGAAACTATTTCATTTAGTTTACATGTCCATTTGATTGACAGTGTTTATAACATACATGTACATTATAAACTTAATGTTTAGCAGTTCTGATGTAGTCTGGATGCTAACAAATTATTGCAGAATTAATCAAAGATTGTAGAACACTGCGTACCGGCACAAGATGGAGAACTTCACCGTGAATACTTGAAAAATGTAATCGCATGCACAAAACGTGCACTGCACAGGCGTATCACTTGCTCAAATGGCGCCCATGGTGATTACATCTTTTGGGCAGAATTCTTGCTATACGATCCTTGGAATTAATCATACACAAAAAAGCAGCCATCGTAAAATGGACAAACAAGTAATAGTTTACTAAAAAGATGAACAAAGAAATTGACTGGAGCAGGATTCGAACCTGCAACCTCTAACACCGTACCAATGCTCTACCAACTGGTGTTTCAAGTTATGGCTTCTGGCTCGCGCCCCCAAACAGAGATATTGACAAATGGGAAGAGCCACCAACATAGGGCTGGATCGCTCAGTTGGTAGAGCACTGGTACGGTATTCCGGAGGTCAAAGGTTCAAATCCCGCTCCAGTCAATTTCTTTGTTCATCTTTACAATAATTTATAAGCACCTAGTCAGTTTCCTGATAAAGTTTCTTTCAAGTAATAATTTAAGATGAAGAAATTTACAAGGGAGGTGGTTGCTAAACAGAAATAACCTTTTTCTTTCAACTGTATACAGACGAGACTGCATTGATTTGACTATCTGGTGTATCCAGGTTTTCAAGAACAAAACAGGATTTCAATAATTGAATATGTTGATTTTTTTTAAATGCACATTACACTGTAGCTGACATCAGCTTAATTCCTAGAGCCTAAGAGCAGAGCCAAAGTGACAATACATGAAAGTACTAATTTGCTCTCGGACAAGCACTAAGTGTACAGTATTTCTGAATATACGTCGGGTAAGGGCCAGCCTGTAATTGACATTAACATCTCCCCAGGGCAAAGTACATCTTGAAAAAGGAATGGCTTTCATCCAATGAGAGACAGTATGAAGCTGCTAAAAAAAGTGCAGCTAACAGCTCCTTTACGTGGATCCTTTGTAAATACTGAAAAATTCTGCTGCATTACTATTCCAGAAAGCAACCTGATTTTTTGGTGCTCTGGGTATGTGGAAAATTGGAATAAAATTGAAGGTGGCCTTCAACTATCAAAGCAAGTTTATTAATCTCGCAATGAACATGTATAGTTTCCTGAACAGAAAAGTTATGGATTATCAGCAGTGCTTCGAATCTCTTCTAAAGTGATGGAAAGATACCGGAATGTGTTTCAGCAAATTTACTCTATTGTTGTGTAACTTAAAGCCATTTTTGTTGGAAAGTATGTCACGACAGTTTTGTAAAGAAAAAGTACTCAGACTGAATGTTTTCGACTAAATCATTTAGTGGTTAAATGCAGGTTAACCATGATCATTATCAGAGAGAAAAACATGCTTTTCTTTTGAGAAAAGTTTTGATGAAACTGTAATTGTTATGAAAGACAAAAATGACTGTTCTTTTGCTGGTGTATTAAAATCGCTTCACAGCACGCTAAGTAAACAAATTGGTAAATTGGTCTGCAGCTGAAAATTGAATAAAAAAGATTTCCTGTTATCTTTAATCGACTCAGGCTTTTTTACGGTCGAACTGTTTTAAGAGCCCACGATTAATCCATGCCAGGTGGAGACAGGAACGACCAAACCTTACAACTGCCGTTCCACTGACTTTCCAAAAGTGGGCGAGCTACAAAGTGAACAATAACCTCAAATTATGCACTTGTGGTTTCTCATTTCTAAAATTGGGGGGGGGAATCAAAAGAGCCACTGTCACAAAATGTGGAAGGGGGCGTGTATACACCTATGCCATGTGACCATACCTACTGATATCAGTGACAAACATGGAACTTCTCTCCATTCTTTAGACCTGTTGGACGCTGAGGAGAGTATGCAATGCATGTTCTTAATTTAAAAGGTCCAAGTCCTGAAACTGCCTAGGCATCGAAAATATTTAAATAAAATGAAATATTCTGCCACACGTTGAGGTGGCAAGAACAGAAAATCAAGGTAGGTGGGATAACAAATTCACCATTATAATTTTTTCGGGGGAGGGCAATCTGTTTTGGGGAGAGGCGTAAATTTCCAGGGAGAAAGCAGAGCATTCATCAGCTAAGCAACAAGTGCTCAAGCAAACTGCTGTGTAGAAAGCACATGATGTAATTTACTCCAAACTTTTCTCCTATACTACAATCCGGGCCAAAATGGTTGGGATGCATGTCATTGATAATAGTAAAAGTAATTAGTAATAGTAATAATGTTGTCATCTCGAGCCGGAGCACAGACTGTGCAGTAAGACCAACATTCAGAGGGGGCCCAGGGGTGGGGCCCAACGAGATTTGACCAGCATTGTAGTTACAGGACCTGCATGCCTCTAGGACCTGCATGCCTACAGGACCTGCATGCCCACAGGACCTGCATGCCCACAGGACCTGCATGCCTTCAGGACCTGCATGCCCACAGGACCTGCATGCCCACAGGACCTGCATGCCTTCAGGACCTGCATGCCCACAGGACCTGCATGCCTGCAGGACCTGCATGCCTCTAGGACCTGCATGCCTACAGGACCTGCATGCCTCCAGGACCTGCATGCCTCCAGGACCTGCATGCCTACAGGACCTGCATGCCCACAGGACCTGCATGCCTACAGGACCTGCATGCCTACAGGACCTGCATGCCTACAGGACCTGCATGCCCACAGGACGCATGTCCTGACTAACATCTAGCTGCCCTGCAATGCTGAAACGCATGCTATCTTGGTCTTCATACAGAAAATGATTGACGAACAAGTCCTATACATCAGAGTAAGGGCAAATCCATATTAAAAATTAATGTCCCCCTGATGCAAAGAACATCTTGAAATAGTTGGTGATACTCACTGCTACATTCGACTCCGGCGGACCAGCCAACCGAGCCCGGCAAGCTTGGTGGTCGAGTGGTCAAGACATCTGCAAAAACAAGGAGGTTGTGGGTTTGAGTCCCTCCATATGAGTATAAGGGCATAGTCCATTATTTAATTCTGAACATTTCCCTGAGGCAAAGTACATCACTGCTACATGTACCAGTACATCTGACCCGGACCGGCCAGCCAACCCCGACAAGCTCGGTGGTCCAATGGTTAAGACGTCTGCACTAGTAAGCAGGAGGTCATTGGTTCGAGTCCAACCCAAGTAAGCTTGTGAAGTTTTTACAAGCTGCTGGACAAACACTACGTATACAGTGATAAATGTATGTTGGTGAAAGGGCAAAACGCATAGTTTAAAATTAACATCTCCCTGACGCAAATTTCCTCTCAAATATTACTAGAAAGTCAGCAATTTGCAACCTAGAGTTGTCTCAAATTTGTGTAGATATTGCTAACCATTTGCTGATAATGAAAGACCCAAGCAGGGCTGTCATTTTCTATTATAAACCCATCTTACTCTGTGTTCAGCAACTTTTATATCCCCTGGCTTGCGTCTTTGTAAATTTTTCTAAGTAGGTCTGCATATGCATATTAATTGTACTCTAGAATAGAGAATGTTAAAATGATTTCTATTACATGTTGGATTCAACTTGTAACTCCATCACTGCTGCTGGGGATTTTAATGCTCAACTGAATGTTGATTTAGTCCTACGCCATCTTTTCATGAAACTTTATTTCAAATGTTTTTGCTGTATGTCATGATTAAAATCAATGCATGTAGCATTTTTCCAACAAAAAATAACTGGCTTTATAATTAAAAAAATTAACTTTATTATGAAAAGTTTATCGAACAATTTGTCTGCCACAAACTGGACTTTGCAAGCTCTTAAGCTCTTAGACTTTGTGACCATATCAATCTGTATTGTTAAAATCATGTAGTAGGTTAATTCTGTTTGGACAAGGTTTGGACAATAAAAATCATGAGATACAACAGCATGTGCTTTGACAGATTCGAAAAACAAGCAAGTTTGTACTTTGTCATCTTTGTCAACAGCATCCTAAGGCAATGATTACTCAAAAGTGAGTGTATAGACTCTCAAAGTACAGGTACATACAGGAGACTTCATCCACAGAGAGACAATTTCTCAAGGATATTTCGCAAGGTGAGTTTCTTCTCTCATAATTTCAAAGAATGTTTGCTTTTTGTTTGTTGATTGGAGGTTTTCTATCAAACAGAGCAACGAGAGTGCAAAAGATCAATTCTATTTATGAGTAAATGTGCCAAGCAAACCATGGTGCCTTCATTTGTTATTTCTGTCTGTTTCCATTTGGCTGGACAAATTGACAATGATCGCATATTATCTTTGTTATAAAAGCCTATCAACTGGCAATTTTCCCAGTGGGCTTAGATGTAAATACTTCCAAGGGGTTGCCCAGGGTCTGTTGTAGCTTTAGCTTAAAAGCTTAACGCAATACAATAAATAAACCAAGGTTTCCTGCAACACTGACTGGAATAAATATAATCCTTTTACAGATCTAGTAGATTTGCTGAAGTTTTCTTCACATCCAACCAAAGCAATGGCAACTGGTGGTACAGTTGATGTTCTGGAGAATAACTGTGATCCCAATCTTCAGTGTTCGCTCTGCTTCAACCATTTCAGTGGACTCAAAATACTGAACTGCATGCACAGGTTTTGCTTGAAATGTCTCAACAATCTAAGAGATAGTCAAGATCCGCAGGCCTTGAAGATCATATGTCCCCTGTGCAAGAGTGAAACCATGTTGGAAAAAAATGGGGTAGAAGATCTACCCAAGTACACACATGCAATGGAGGAGGACTGTGAAAAACAAGAACAAGTACAGGTACTGAGGGGTCAAGGGTCAGAGATCAAATGTCAAAGCTGTGATGACCAAAATCAAGCAACTTCATTTTGTGTGGGTTGTAAACACTTTCAGTGTCAAGAATGCCAAAAGGCACACGAACGCTTGCCAGTAACAAAATCTCACAAAATCTACACAATGACTCAGCTTCAGTTGGGAAAGACAATATGTGAAAAGCATCCAGAAATGGTTCTCAACATTTATTGCAACACATGTGAAGAGCTAGTGTGCCCAACGTGCTCTGTTCTGAAACACCAAAAACACACTTGTGCTAATATATCTGTGGCTTTAGAGAAATGTAAACAAGAAATTACAGAACTGATGGCAAAGATTGAAACAAAGAAAAAAGAACTGAACAATTTCAAGATAAATACAGCTGAGTCTCGCAAGAAACTAGACACCATGTTTGAAGCCACCAACAAGAAGATCTCCCAAAAGACTGACAAGGAGGTTGCTAGGATCAGAGAGATGGAGCAGAAACTGAAGCAAGAGGCCAAGGAGATCTACCAAGACAGAGTCAAGACATTGCAGACTGCTGATGATGCCAACAACGCAGAGCTGACAGTAGCAGAGCAGATACTGAACGAGATGAACTATTTCCTTGCTCAAAAAGTAAAGATTGAGACGTTATTTCTAAAAAAAAAATGGTTGCACTCATTCAGAGAATTGACAGAACAACAGCCACAAATAGTGCCTTACAAGTTGCAATTCATGGACTTTCAGGAGAGTGGTAGTACAGAGATGATACTTGGAAAGCTGATTCTGAAAGATGAAAGGAGGTTGGTGGAGCCAAATTTGAAACCAAAGTCAGAGTGGACATTGGAGGTGAAAATGAAACTACTTGGAAAACATGCAATTACTTCTGTTGCAGTTTTCTCCAATAATGAAATAGTCACAGCAGACTATGGACTCAAGAAGTTGGTGACTTATCTTCCCACAAGCAACCCCGAATCTCCTTTTACCTCCAAAATACTAGCAATTCAAGCCATCAATGAGCCACACAAAGTTGCAGTCAACAGGCTAGACCATCTCATTGTCCTAGATGGTCGTGTAGTCAAGACCTTCAGCAGAGAATATCAACTCCTCCATCAGTTCCAGCCAGGAACTGGTTCAGGCCGCAAACCAACCTGCCTGGCAGTGGATGAGGACAATCTGATAGCTGTGGGCTACAAGGCCAAGGGAGAGATCAGCCTCCACAACCCAGATGGAACCCTCATCAGGAGACTACCAGCACCAATGATTGAAGATCACCTGGCCATCAGTAGGAAGCAGATCATCTACAGCAACAACTCAAAGGGTAAACTGATATCTAGAAATTACCACAGCGGCACAAAATTTATAGTGGACACACAATATCCAAAGAGTGTATGCTGTGACCGTCAAGGTAATATCTATGTTGCCAAAGTCTCCCGCTTTATGTCAAGGGCAGGAGATATAAATTCCTTTGATGCTCACGGTAAACACATTGGACAAGTTACTAAGGACTGTAAGCTTACAGTAGGCATGACATTCACATCAACAGGTGATCTGGTGGTAGGCAGACTGGGTTGGTTGCAAATCTATCATCCCAGTTTAGAAAATGATTCTGCATACGAACCCAAAATCTCTGCTGGAAAAATGTATACCATTTAACTACAGAAAGTCAAGTACATTTACATGTACATCTACTTATTGTTAGTCATTCATTTTGATGAAAATGACAGTTCTGTGAGTAAACTTCAAGCAGGCTGAGTCATTTTTTTAACAAAACTCCAGACAAAGTCTGTCAATATCACATCTCTTAATAATCAACATATAGTAAATCACGCAGGTGTATTGATGTATCAAGTTTCCCTCAAAAAAGCACCGCCTAATATTAAGGAAGCTCAACAAATAATAGTGGCAAACTGTTGATTAATTATAATGAATTCACCCGAATGTAGGTGAACATACAAGTACGCCTGTGTGTCACAGCCTGAACAGGATTATAGATGCCTATACATTTAATAATGGACAAAATCAAATAGACACATCCCAATTTTCAGTTGTCAATATTCCTAAATGTATATTTTCTTTAAAGCACGTTTGCAGAAAATGTTTCCCACTTACAAACAAAATATTCTGACCAATCCAGTGATAACATCCATTTAGAGTAAACTAGCCCAAGAAAGGGCACTGATTCCATGGAACGCAACACTGGGATTGTATTGATTGGGCCAAACAAAAATGCAAACTTACAGGCATTGAAAGCACAGTGTTTAGCTACTCAACAGTGGAAGGGATTCATTACCTCGTATACATGTACCACGTGACAGGGAAATTGTGTAACCATGACAACAAAGGCACTTCTGGTGCTGTGAATTATGGTTATTTCCTGAACTACGGCTGCTTGGCTTTGTGCCTAGCCACTAGAAGAAGCACTGCCTGGAAAACGAGTTTACAAGTCATTCTGGTGGCTAGGTGCAGGTACAGACAAAGTGGGTGTAACCAATCTTCCAATATTTCCTACTTTAAATGGGAAACAGTATCAAAGCCTCTACAACAAAATGGCCAAGGAGAAAATATTTACTTTATCAGAACAAGATGTCATTTGGCTACAAAAACTCTCACTGTTAATGCTTTCTCAATCTCAATCTTGTTCTCATACCACAGAGATTATGTAAAAAAAGAGATTGTGCACACACCTAATGGCTGTCAAATTTGTGATATACCATAGAGATTGTTTTGATTAAGTAAATTACCACAGAGATTATATGTTCTTTGTATTTAATCATGCAAAAAAAGTAGCAATTTAAGAAACAACTGAATTTAATGCCAAAGAAAAATGAGTGAGAAATTGTTCAATATTTTAGATTGGAAAAAGATTCTTTTAGCCAAATAATTATACTCTGTATTCCTGCATGCACTGCATGCACTTAACTATCAGGCATGTCTACAATCCTGGACAAATGTCGTTGGAACATGCCTCGCCCCCTGTCAATGTTGCTTAACATTGGGTAAGTTGGGTTGAATCTTGGTCCAATAAATGACCGCAACACTGAATGGGGGAGCGGGGATCTTTTCACCGTGCTTTCCACAAGGTGTTCCAACAATTTTGTCCAGGATTGTAGGTCATGAGGCCCATACAAAGAAATGGATATTGAGTCTCAATGATTGAATTTGTTCTATCTTCTGAACACTGGTCTATGATTACCCCAGAAAAAAATGGAGCTGACAATGGCTTAATTTGTAACATTATTTTGCACTTAAAGATCATTTTAGTGACAGCTTAGAATGGTATGCTAATGACTGTGTATGGCTGACATTTTTTCGAAAAACTAAAACTGTGTTGCATTGTTATTCCAGAATATGACCGATTATTTGCTGAATCAGAGTATATCAATGGTTGGAATAAATAGCAACTTGATTCTTCTAGGATCACATGGAATGTCTCAGCTCTGTTAACAAGTGCCCCCCCCCCGGCCAGACACAAGAGACTTCTTAAAGTGAAAAAACATAAGACAGTGACGCAACAATAGGAAACTTCAAACGTGCAGCATTAGCAAGTCTATCCCTCAAGCTTAATGGCGCTGTTTTAATGGCAATAAACCAAAATATGTGCCCTGTCGTAGCCATGTGATATGCTGGCGAGGGTTTGATGCTAACAATGAGGGTTTGATGCTAATAATGAGGGTTTGATGCTAATAATGAAGGTTTGATGCTAATACCTTTCCACATTCTTGAAAAGTAAAAACCGATGTAAAACTGACATCTCCAAAAAAATGTGTTTTTGCTTAAGCAGCCCCGTTATTTTGTCGCAATACATTAGCATGCGGTTGATTTCCTTGTTTTAACAGCGACAAAGGTCACGTTATTTTGATTCCCCCATGGTCAACAGAGGGCTCCCTGGCACTGGTGGTCTTAAACTGAAATTGGCACGCTGTAATATTTTGTTAACAATAAGGCCAATATTAAGTAAGAAATAAACAATTCGCAAAATTTTAAGAAAAGAAAATTGGAGAGAACGTACCTCCTCATTTTCCAATGGCAGACACATCTCCAGGTGCAGCTGCATGGCAGCGCTCTCGTGTGTTGCAATGAGGGCACTCCCCAGCTCCTAACGGTCAGTGGGCTGAGGGGTTTGTCCCTGCTTGCACTGCCCGAGGACGTTCCAATGAAAGTGGTTAACTTAGCATTTATTACATCTCTACGGAGAAAGCAAGAAAGTAATTACTATGATACACAACACATATGCAGTGGTAGATACCAGCTTGTTAATAATGTTCCAATTTGAAAAGGCTCCCTTTAGATGTAAAAAGTCCAAAGCTACTGCTGTCCGTTCCTAAGTAAACAACAAGACTGGAAGAGAAGAGAAAATGAATCATCACCGGGTAGCCATTACCACTCGGCAAGCCGTAATACTGCAGTTTGGCTGTGTTTACTTTTGGTATGAATCATTACATCAGATTCCAAGAGAGGCTGAACTTGCAAACACAAAACTCTTGTGTGATGGTTTCTAGGTACGTTCCTAGAAAGTTCAGCCTCTCTTTCAGATCAACAGCGGAAAACACCCATACTAACACAAATGTCAGAAGTCATACCTGAACTGACCATGACAGCTTGACTGTTGTTCGAAGCTGCATAACACTCTACGGAATTTGGAATAGCAGCTTTTGAACAAATTTTATTAGCTGAAAAATGATTCCGCTGGAATGGACTCTTTCCCAATGAAATCCAAGTTTGTAAATGACTAATAACACACAAGACAGTGAATTCTTGATAAAAAAAAAACCTCACCTGTTTACATGGGTGAGTTGACTGCAGCCGATTGTGACATGCACATAAGGCCAATTTGGGTCGAGAGGTCACGCAGTAAACTTAGCTTGCTGGATATTTCCTGTCAGAAAATAACCAGAAAGAGAGTATTTATTAAGTCTGGCAGGTCAGCATTGAACATCTGATGAAGCTTTGGACAGATGAGACACTGAACCTTATGAAACTAACTCAACTCAGCACACTTGACACTTTCTGTCAGAAACTAACCAGGAAGAAGGAATGAAGACTGCAGAATACCTGAAGATAAACAGACGAGGCACTGCACCTCATGCTGTAAACCTAGCTTGCCGACACTTTCTGTCACAAAATCACCAAAGAAAGATGGAATCATTGGAGGTCAAAAGTCTGCAGCACATTTTGTTCTTCAAAACAACTCACCTGGACTAGAAGGCTGTATGTAATCTGAATCAAAATAAAACTAAATCCATGCATTTTACACAGTTGGTGTCAACCTCTGAACTGGCATTCTAATTCAAATGTTTTTGTGATGCACTGGGTGTACTCAAACAATAAATACAAGGCACTTCAACAAAAAAATTATATTATTGTTTGAAACAATTGACTGTCTAACAACAATCGCTGAAATAACATTTAATGTGTTTATATTCAATATTTATATTTCAAGGCTGCCACTAAAATCTCGAGGTATGAAAGGGGCTTTAATTTAGCATTTGATGGACTTGTATTTTTAATTTAGGGCATTACAGTTTAAATAAATTCATTCTATTTGTTGCTTCAGTTATATATGGAATATTGTAAAATCTTTTTTCCATTAGACAACTTTCAACTTTTCAGGCAATAAAAAGCGTGAAGCTCACAGAGCCGCATCACAAAATTCCCTTACCGGAATGCCAAGTTGCTGTAAACAATCTTTTTCACAAGCAAATGTAGTTTAATCTAATTTGGTGGGGGTAGGGAGTTTGCTGCTCATGTACTGCTCTTTGTGACTGAGGTTGTAAAGGGTATCCAAGTACCCAGAACCTGACTGTTAATTAGATGCCAAAACCGGCCAGCCGTTACGGACTGTTGCTAACCATGATGCACTTATGCAGTGTATAGGCCGTTTGTCAATAGTTGCTTAACGATTTTCATGTACATCTACACATCTGTGAGCATCCGACTAACTTCTCCACAATGATGACTCAACAACCTCAGGTTCATTTTATTTCACACTCAGACACTTTAACATGTTACTCACTGACTCTTTTCATTGTAGTTTAAATTGCAAAGAAAGCCCAGACAAGTCAATTTTGGGTTACAGACGGAATGCAGGGAGAGTGAGCGTGCCAGCAGCTCTGCAGTAGAGTGGGCTTGTAAGCAACGGAAAATAATATACATGCAGGGTTTCGTTAAAATTTCAATAATAATTGCAGGTACTTGCACATTAAGGGAATCAGGTACTTGGTTCTTTTTCTTCTCGTAAACAAGCACCCCTATTAAATGGGAGAATTTCATTTTGTGCAAACATTAAATTTTTGCGCAAACATCTATGAACAGCAGCACAGAATACACCTGGTGACTATTGACTAATCTGGCTTAGCTCTATGGCAAAAGTTCAAGCACAGGCCAAGAAAGCATAATGTGTTTATCTAAAGATAGTAGATAGCAGATGCCAATCACACATTTATGTCAAACATTCCCAAGTTGTTCTTAAAATTGGGAATTCGCTGTCCACTGCACTGTGAGTGTGCAAGCTTTTCAAATTTGCAAACAAGTAAATATTAACCAGATTAAACGAGTATGATCCTTCAATCTTTGCTCATTCTAAAAGTACAAAGGAGTAAACACAGCGCCACTTTTGCCTATTTTGTTCGGCAACACAAGTTCTAACCTAATTGCCTAGGCTAAATGTGTTCAGTGATTTTATCTAAGGATAGCAGACTTCATCTGTAGACAGCCAATACGTGAAGGATGAACTCAAAAGTTAGTTCATTGAAAGTAAGTAAGTTTCTTTTTTTTTCCCACAAAAGGAGTAATGGCAGAACGGACTGCAAAGGGGGTAGTGTATTGGTGATTTGTTTTCAACTAATGTGAATTTTCTCAAAACAAAACTTGAATATGGCAACCTTTGGCCGACAAGTCATACCTACGTAATTATAGTAAAATAATATTAATATGAATGGTAACATTTGATATTTTTGCATTTTATAGCCAATTATCTGTCACACAGGTCTACAAAAAACTTTCCATACCCACCAAAAGACAGCAGTCAGTCTTACCAGCCACCAAACTTTGAATCCTGTGGATTTTGAAGAACCTGGTAAGGTTCTAGTTATTCCTTTCATTCAATTTAGACTAGGCATTTGTGCAAACTTGTAAATATGTCTTGATCCTATTGTGCAGGGCTTACCTAGCACTGACTTCAAATTTACAAACACAACTCATAATAAAGTCCACCACCTGGCACTTCAACCCCCCCTCCCTCGGATCAACAAATTGTCTAATTAATCTTTTAAAAAAAGGAATGCTGTACTTTTAGCATTATGTCAATTAACCCTAACCCCCTGGGATGCATGTAAAAAAACTATATTGAAATTGGAGGATCGACTGAGGACTGTTCAGGTTAAAAAGAAACAATACTTACAAATGTTTATATTTTTCACAGATCTAGAGATTTCTGTGGCTTTTCTCACATCCAATCAAAACAACAATGTCAACCGCTGCTGAAATTCTGGAGAAGATCGGTGAGAGTCATCTAGAATGCTCCATCTGCTTCAACCGTTTCGCTCAACCCAAAGCACTAGACTGTTTACACTCTTTTTGCCTGGACTGTCTCAAGCATCACAGAGATAGCCAAGATCCGTACGCCAGAAAAATCAAATGCCCCCTGTGCAGACGTGACACCACACTGCCAAGTAACAGGCTCGAAGATCTGCCTACTAACCATGCACTGAGCGCTCTCGTTGAAGATGTTGGAAAACGAGAACAGCTTCTGCAGGGTGAAGGGTCAGAGATCACATGTCAAAGCTGTGATGAGCAAAATCAGGCACTTTCATTTTGCAACGAGTGTAAACATTTTCAGTGTCAAGAGTGCCACGGGGCACATGCCCTCCTACCAGTAACAAAATCTCACAAAATGTACATGCTGGCCGAGCCTCAATCGAGATGGACTGCCCACAAGAGCAAACTAAGAGAAGACCCAAAATGTGAGAAACATCCGGATCAGAATATTAACATTTATTGCAACACATGTGAGAAGTTGATTTGCACAACTTGCTCTGTTCTGAAACATGAAAAGCATTCTTGTGCAGACATATCAGAGGCTTTTGATAAATGCAAACAAGAAATTGCAGCAGCAATGGCAAAGGTTGAAAAGAAGAAAACACAACTGAAGAATGCCATGAAAAACACAGCCAAATCTCGCAAGAAACTAGACACCATGTTTGAAGCTACCAACAAGAAGATCTCCCAACAAGCTGACAAGGAGGTTGCTAGGATTAGGGAGATGGAACAGAAACAGAAACAAGAGGCCAAAGAGATCTACCAAGACAGAGTCAAGGCATTTGAATCTTCTGACAACATCAATGATAGACAGCTGAGAGAAGCAAGGCAGATAATGGATGAGATATGCCTAATTATGAGTCGAGAATACAAGACTGAGATCTTATATCATAAGCAAAAATTCTTGCATGCTCTTAGTAAACTTACCTGTGCAGAACAGCCACGGATGGTGCCAAAAAAGTTGCACTTCACCAACTTTCAAGAGCATGGGGAGACTGCAAGGACACACGGACGGCCGATTCTGAAAGAGGAGAGAGGGCTGGTGGAGCCAAATTTGAAAGAGGACTCAAAGTGGAAACTGGAGACAAATATGGAACTATGTGGAAAGCATGCAATTACTTCTGTTGCAGTTTTCTCCAACAATGAAATAATCACAGCAGATTATGGATACAAACAGCTTGTAACTTATTCACCAACAAGCAACACACAATTCCCTTTCACCCCTAAAATACTCCAAATTGCAGATATCACAGATCCATGCCAGGTTGAAGTGAACGGGTTGGACCATCTCATTGTCCTAGATGGTCTTGCAGTCAAGACCTTCAGCAGAGAATATCAACTCCTCCATCAGTTCCAGCCAGGAATTGATTCAGACAGCAAACCAACCTGCCTGGCAGTGGATGAGGACAATCTGATAGCTGTGGGCTACAAGGCCAAGGGAGAGATCAGCCTCCACAACCCAGATGGAACCCTCATCAGGAAACTACCAGCACCAATGATTGAAGATCACCTGGCTATCAGCAAAAAGCGGATCATCTACACCAACCGAGTGAGGGGAAAATTGGTTTGTACAGATTACCATGGAAACACAGTATTCAAAACAGACACACAGAAACCAAAAAGTGTATGCGGTGACAGCCAAGGCAACATCTATGTTACCAAAGGCTTACCCTCCTTCCCAGGAGCGGCAGATATCCATGTCTTCAGTAACGGTGGAAAACACATTGAATGTGCCATCAAGCAATGCATGTTTACAGTTGACATGGCAATCACACCAGCAGGCAATCTGGTGGTAGGCAGATTGGGTGTCTTACAAACCTACCGTCGTGTGTGACAACAGACATCTGTCGCAAACAAATCCAATCAAAGGTCTTTCACACGCAAGTTTAATTGTAAGCATGCTGCTTATTCACAGCAAATTACTTGGCACAATTCAAAGAGACTTTGACAACTGACCAAGTAACTTTCAAATTTTCATTGTTTTTTCACAAATGTCAGTCCATCAGTTCAATGGATAATGAGGAATAAAAGAGGTCGGCAACCTGGATATCATAGAGGACGATAATAACCAAGCCAAAGGCCCCTGGCAGATGTTAAACATGGTTGTTTAAAACAATTTCATGTATTCCACTTCATAAATAACTTTTCTGTTCAAACATCCAATCAAAATTGTTTTGTTTTCCCATGATTTTGTTCAACAATACACCTAAAAACACTACCACATCACACTTTGTTTACACATGGGCTTTCCTACGGCAAAATCCATTGAGCTCTAAAAGGAAATTGCACATGTAGACAAAGCATGACATCATGTTTTAGCTATTTTATCCTGCTGTGAAATATCCCTCACAACATATGAATGGCATGTGTCTGCAAAACTCTCCTTGCACGGCGGTGTAGAAAGAAATGTTGGCTACACGACCAGTGGTGTACATGTATTGGAGTCTATAACAAGTCCCTGCAAGTCCCAGTAATGCCATTACAAGGCCATCACTAGTCCTCAGTCTTTAGCCAGTCTAAAGCTACTCAAATGAACTGTGACAAAAGCCTTTTGTCCGTGTTCACCCTGTTACTATGATTGGACTTTTGACTAGACTTGTGACTGGCCTTGTGACTGGACTTGTGACTGGCCTTGTGACTGGCCTTGTGACTAGCCTTATGACTAGAATTGTGACTAGAATTGTGACTGGCCTTGTGACTAGCCTTGTGACTGGCCTTGTGACTGGCCTTGTGACTGGACTTGTGACTGGCCTTGTGACTGGCCTTGTGACTGAACTTGTGACTGGCCTTGTGACTGGCCTTGTGACTGGCCTTGTGACTGGCCTTGTGACTGGCCTTGTGACTGGCCTTGTGACTGGCCTTGTGACTAGAATTGTGACTGGCCTTGTGACTGGACTTGTGACTGGATTTATGATGGAACTTGCGACTAGACTTGTGACAGAACTTGTGACTGGACTTTTGACTGGACTTGTGACTGGACTTGTGACTGGACTTGTGACTGGCCTTGTGACGGAACTTGTGACTAGACTTGTGCTGGACTCGAATACAACACTGTACATAACATATAGATTCACTGGCTGAACTATACATGCCTATCTAATGATCATTATGAAGGTCAGTGACTCCCATGGATGAGGGTTAAAATCCTTAAAAATGGGTGTCAACATTTCATTTGAAGCCAGGAAAGCATCACATGCTAAAAACCATCCACATTGGGGGAGGCTCTTGTCCAAAAGAATGGGTAAACTATGATTATAACTTTTAAAAGAAAGTTTAATCCAAAAATTTGATCTCTGTCACAAAGGATTGTAAAACTGCAGGTTGCTTTATCTAGATACTACTGAACTCCCAACCTGCATGTACACTGGCTGCCCTGGCTTTCATGTTTACCAAAACACAACACTAAATCATTGCTTCTTGTGATAGTCAATCCCAGATATGAAGAAAAAGAGTTTGAAAACTGTCAGTACAAAAAAGGTGATTTCGTTTGTAGAAGTGTTTTCTGAACTACACAATAAAAGAAGCCAAATTGCTGGCAGAGTTTTCTGTTAGTTTTCAGTTTTTCAAATTAGTTGCAGAGGAAATGCAGTGATTTCAGTGTCAACTACAAAAGCAGAGACAATTGAATTTAATGGTGATGAAAAACAAGAGTGAAAAATGGTTGAATACTTTGGGATGAGAAACCTTTTCTTTTATTGTCATTGCCAAAGTATCAAGCTTTATTAGTCTGCATGAATCGCATTGACTTGACTGTCAGGTGTTGAAGGTATCAGAATGAAATACTGGATTTGCCATTTATTGAGTGGTAAAGAATCAGTGATTATCTTAGAGAAACCTGGGCTGACGAGAGGTTACTTTGTAAAATGATACTTTTGTTCTTGAATACACGGCTAGCATTTTTCTCAAAAAATTCAGACTATATTGCATTATTATTCTAGAATATAGCCTGATTACTTTAAGTCAAGCTGGGTGTCAGGAAGTTGGGATAAATTTTTAATTGTTTCAAAATGCAATCAATATGAAATTTTCTGAATAGAAAAAGTGTGGACAATGATATACATTTGCAGCATTTTAAAAGATGAAAGGGTTGTTTGGAGCAAAGTAAAAACATTACATTACCCTCAAAATGTAATTTACTACTTTTGCTGACACAGTCACAGACAGTCATAAATTCCTTCCACATTTGCCCCGGTACACAGACACACAGGGGTCATTTGACTGATTTTGACCGAAAGGATGAGGTCAAGGATGTACATTATCTCACAAAAGTGTGGGGCTGATGATAGCTTACATTGTAGTGTTTGCTTGTATAAGGTACGGCTACGTTGTACCTGTCTGTTGAAGAGAACTCACCTCCTCGTTTTACAATGATGGCAGAGATATCTCTGGTAGCAGCTACACGGCAGTACTGTCCTGACCAGCAATGAGGGCGCTCTTCAGCTCCTGGCTCTCAGCGTGGGTGGGCTGTGGGGTCAATCACATATGCAATAAAAATGTAAATTAGATCTTAAAGGCTGCTTTTTATCCAGTTTATTACACAATTAGAAAGAACACGTATTATAATACTTTGGAATTGTGTATGTGGCTAGCACTTTAACACTGCTAAAATATTGTCAACATCTTATTTCAATCATCAATTTATCAACAGACCAGATCACATGACTTCATTGCTTCAACTGAAAATTTTTAATTGTTGTTTTCAAAACCAAAATTGGCATGTAATTTCTGGTCTAATATGGGCAATTTACAATAGTGTGCCTCCCTTTTCAAACACGCATTGCGTCAACTTTTAAGCAATGTGATTGGTCAATGCGTTGCAAACTCTTGGAGGCACACTATTGTGAATCGTCTGTATTAAATGAGTTGTTCTCAAATATATTTTAGAAAATGGACACTTTGTTGATAATACATGTACATGTATGCCCTTTTCAAATGCTGGCTAAAGTTTTGAAAACTGAATAAAATGGAGTGATTAGGTAAACATGGAATCATTTACATTTCTGCTATCAGTTCCTGCTGTATTTTTGACTGAAACTTCTTAAAAACTGAATTACGTATTAATTCTTTAGTTTTTGCTAGAAAACAGCATACTTACAATCACAGCACATTTGAAGGAAAGTCACCATTTTGAATATTTGGAATAAGCTATGGAGATAACTGAATTTAACTGCTAAACAGAAAGATAATTTTGCTTCATTAAACGTTGAATTCCCCACAATCATTTCAATTTGGTTTCTTTTTTGAAATGGACTAGATATGGACATTTCAACATTTGATTTTTAAATCCGGAACAATCTGATACAGATCCCACTGTTATGTGCACACTGAGGTACATTAAGTTATTAGTATAAAAAGGGAAAAATATGGACTACACGGACATTACTCTGTGACTTAATAACAAGACACAGGGGCCTCGCAACGGCACAAGAGTTAAGTCAAATTCAGTGAAGGGTAGATCATGATGTAAAGTCGCAAAATATAAAAAGGAAAAAAAAATCAACGGCACAGCCATTGGTTGTCCTGACAACAGGCACATGTACATACAGGGTTCCCTGGCAACTACACGAAAAGCCCATTCAAACTCAGTGAAATGTAAAATGTGACGCAATGCTATAGTTGAGCCCTTTCCCTTTGCTAGTTACGTTAACCTTCAGCCTTTGACCTTTGACACGCAACCTTCAATTGCTTCAACTAGCACCATGCAGGGTATGACAGTCATTTTCTTCAGCTTAACCGCTGCCAAAATATCTTACTCATGCGTGCCAGTCACCTTTCAGAAAATTAACTCATAAAAACCTCTGTTGGTGCTGTAATCAATCAAATCTATGCATCTTTGAAATGAAGAGAATTAGAAAAACTGTTGAAAGAAAACACCTGTTTTCATTTTGTCTCTTTTATTACAAATGAGCTGAGAGATCGCTCAACACAAATATACATTATAAACACTGACTGTAATGTCATTTCTGTTGTCCTTTGAATAGGCTTCCCTGTACTGATGATGCCACACATGTCTCCATGTTCACTTTCCTACGGGGCCAGGGGGCCCATGGTCCCCTGAGCACCATAGGAAAGTACACGATGTAACGAGTGTGGTATAACCAGTACAGTGGTCTATTTTACTGTAAAACCTTCCTTTATGCCTCCCTTGAAAAACATTTATTACAAAACTTTTTACAACTTCATCTTGTCGTTATAACATCCATAATCGTTATAACTTCAGGAGACGACAAACTCCAAACCAAAGAGTTTGCAATGAACAAAAACGGGTTGCTCGACAAACTGAATCTTGCAAAATAAAAATTATTTTCAAAATGAAAGTGATAACCACTGATTAGTCGTTCCAAGTTTTAGTCTGCATATTCCTGCATTGCAGCTCTAAATCTCATCAGAAAATTTTCTTGTTGACTACAGCAAACTTGACAATGTCCCTGAACGTGTTCTCTACGGCCATGTGCAAGACACGGTCACTGTTCCTTAGGTTGAGATCCTCTGGTCTTTGCTGGCTCCCTTTAGACGTAAAAAGTCCAAAGCTACTACTGTTCGTTCCTGAGGAAACAACGAGAGCAGAGAAAATGAATTATCACCTGGTAGCCATACCAACTGGCAAGCCATAATAGTGCAGTTTGGCTGATGTTAACTCTTTGTATAAATCATCACATCACATTCAAAGAGAGGCTGAACTTGCACAATCGATTTGAAAGAGATGCTTCACTTACAATTTTTAGTAGTCAGCAGGGTATGACTTACTAGCTTAACAACAAACCTACAAACCATCACACATGAGATTTGTGTTTGCAAGTTCGGCCTCTCTTTGAATCTGATGACATACTTGTAATGCCTGAGAAAGCTTTGCTGCTGTTTCAGCTAGCCGCAGGCAAATGTGGTAAATAACAATTCGGAATAATTCTACAGCATGTGGAAAAGCAGCTTTTAAACAAAATTCAAATACTGAAATGATTCCACTGACGAAAAATCAGACCCTCTTTCCCCATGAAATCCAAGTTTGTTAATGACTAATAACGAACAAGGCAGTGAATTCTTGATAAAAAAAACCTCACCTGCGCGCATGGGTGAGTTGACTGCAGCCAATCGTGACATGCACATACGGCCAATTTGGGTCAATAGAGAGGTCACGTCCTCGTACATTGGAGGAAAAGCCTGGCATATTCTGACCAAAGAGGGCAGCGTTGGCAGGAAGAACTCACACAGGCTCTCGCTGGGCAGGACTTAAGTGAAAAAAAGTCGGGGAAAAAAGAGAGATTAAATTAACACATTATTAACCACTTGATGCCAGATAATAAACACACATAATTTTCCTAATTTGTTCCACGGAGGATGTGTACACTCGTTTAACAATTCCCTTTTTTTTTCATTTCTGCGGTTGGCATAGTAACGTGTTGTGCTTTGTTGGGTCAAAAGCATAATTTGCAAGGTTGAAGAATTTGGGGGTAAAAACCCACCCCAAGCAGCTTTTTCAGGTAAGAAAATATGACAGTAACTGGTTAACTATGACTTTGGAAATCTGCCACAGTCCTGTAGGTCAGTTTACGCTCAGGCAAATTTCAGATCTTAATTTTTACCAGTTAGAAGTGTCGACATAACATTGATAGCTAGTCTGGCGACACTCAAGGACTTGGGCAGAGCAAACTGGAGACAGAGGTGGGACACCAGTTCAATGGCAAAAATCTAGAAGACAAAGCAAATTAAATGAAGAATTTAAACAGGTTAAAATTCTCATAGGTAACCTACATGCCTGTATTTAGCGCAGGCCATGTTCAGACATGTCTAAAGCTACATCTACATCTTTACCAACTGCAAATACGTGGACACATGCTAATGATAGCCATAGCCACAGCTCTAAGCTTTTGGACACGGCCTTAAGAAGTGTCCAAAAGCAATGTCAAATTGGCAAAAAATGTGTCAAGTGTGTTTTTTGGTCCAAAATTTATTTTAACCCTATTCCAGTCCCAAATCCTCCAATTTCAAAACGATTTGGCATATACCCTAGGGGATTAGGTTTGAAGTTCCACAGAATCCTGATATGACTCAAAAAAGTTGAAACTAATTTTGATGAACCTGTTTATCAGTCTGTGGTTGGCTGAGCAGCTCTGGTATGAAGTCCAGACAAATGTGCATTGACGGGATACCAGCGACGGTGATTGGGAGCAGCTCGCTGGCATAGCCTTGGAAGTGAATGAGTTTGGCGAGGTTGGGGTCAGCGATGAACATCTGATGGAGTTGGGAACAGACCAGGCACTGAACCTCACACAGTAAACTCAGTTTGCTGGACACTTCCTGTCAGAAAATAACCAGAAAGAGAGAGAATCAAGGTTAGAAATCAGCACTGAAATCCAATCAACAAGTTGGGAACAGGTAACAAACCTCAAGCAGAACCAAGTTGGGAACAGGTAACAAACCTCAAGCAGAACCAAGTTGGGAACAGGTAACAAACCTCAAGCAGAACCAAGTTGGGAACAGGTAACAAACCTCAAGCAGAACCAAGTTGAGAACAGGTAACAAACCTCAAGCAGAACCAAGTTGAGAACAGGTAACAAACCTCAAGCAGAACCAAGTTGGGAACAGGTAACAAACCTCAAGCAGAACCAAGTTGGGAACAGGTAACAAACCTCAAGCAGAACCAAGTTGGGAACAGGTAACAAACCTCAAGCAGAACCAAGTTGGGAACAGGTAACAAACCTCAAGCAGAACCAAGTTGGGAACAGGTAACAAACCTCAAGCAGAACCAAGTTGGGAACAGGTAACAAACCTCAAGCAGAACCAAGTTGGGAACAGGTAACAAACCTCAAGCAGAACCAAGTTGGGAACAGGTAACAAGCCTCAAGCAGAAAAAAATTTTCAAGCAATAAAATGTTTGAAGCTGGCAATGTTGCATAAAAAAAAAACCCACCTACAGGTCACTAAGGTCAGGTTGCTGTCAATAACTGTTTATCCTTTTCATAAGCAAATGCGGTCTACTTGTCCAATTTTGTTTGGGGTTGGAGTTTACTGCCCACATACTGCACTTTGTACCTGCAAGCCCTTCGACTTCACAACCATGTAAGCATTAAAGAACAGCAGTGATGAATACAAGTGTCAAATACAACATAGGTTGGCTCAGCTGACTACAAAATATGTTGTTCTATGGTAAAGGTTCTTGCTCAGACTACATATACAGTGGAACGCCGCTATAAGGAACATGACAGGATCCACGCTAAATGTTTGGTACAGCGATTGTTCGGTATGGTGAAATTAACTGCCAAACATTTCGTTGCCAGGTTGAATAGCGCCCTCTCTTGTCTAACTGCAGTGCGCCCTCTTGTGATACTATGATTTCGCTATTTTCGTGATGTTTTGCCGTTGCATTCATGTTTGGGGTTTCTAGAAATGTATCTGTAAATTATTTAATTCTTATTAAATCTTGAGTTACAAAACTGATCTGGAAAAGTCGTGAAGCTACTCGGTTGATTTGCAACTGCATAATGTTCAGTAGGTTTTGTGCACAAAATATTGGGAGCCAAGGACGATGTTTGGTACAGCCGAATGTTCGGTATAGCGGTGTTCAGTATAGCGACGTTCCACCATACATGCATGTAGTCATTGTAGTGGCAATCCGAAGGCAGCATGCTGCACTAAGAATGCACACCTATGAAAAGCGGCAGAGAATGCACCAAGCAAATAATTAACTACTTGTACACGTAGTTGGACTCAGCTTGACCTGTTAATGTTTACTCATTCTGTTTGCAGTAGCCGGGGAATACCCGCTTTGTCATCTTTGCAAATGCTGTTTTATGCAATGATGCCTAAACCAAGTCGGCGCACTGACTTTATCTGAAGAACCATCACCAGACTTCATAAACATAGAATACCCTTCAGGCCAGTTTCAACTAGAACTGCAGGTACCAGGAAGTTTCTTTTTTTCCACAAAAGGAGTAACGTGACCATCCACAGTATCAACCTGAAATATCTGATAAGTTATTATCCAGTGTTCAGTTTTTTCTATCAAAACCTGACGTGGCATACGTTGGACTACAGCTCCAACCTCACAGTTGATTTCTTCTTCATTTTCTAAGGCAGTGACAAGTAGCTGAATATCCTTCACATGGCTCTTGAACGACTCCACTGACTGACCAAGCAATTGTTCAAAACTCCAAGCGGATTTCAAAGTACTGGTATCTGGTAAGGCTTCAATCATTCCATCTGGACATTTGTGCAAACTCTTCAACCACAACTACACTGTACCTCGACCTTTTGGCTAGACACCACCCTCAATCTCTCAAAATCCTCCAATATTTCTTGAATATGCTCCTTTGAGGGGTGCCCACTTTCTCAGTCCTTCAAGATCCTCTAGCGATTCCTGTCATTGTGTTGAGGCAGAGTGAATGGTATCCTGGAGCAAGCATAATCTATGGAAGAGGTTCTATTTCTTTGCTCTGTGATCTACAACTTCTGATTCTGATTTCTGATTTTATGCTCCAACTGTTGTATAGAATTTCCGCAGCTTTTCTCACATCCAACTAAAACCATGGCAACGGCTGCCGAGATTCTGCAGACCATCAGTGGGAGTCATCTAGAATGCTCCATCCGCTTCACCCATTTCATTGAACCAAAGGCGCTGGACTGCTTACACAATTTTTGCCTGGAATGTCTCAAACATCACAGAAATAGCCAAGATCCATATGGCACAAAAATCAAATGTCCCCTGTGCAGACATGACACCACACTGCAAAGTAACAGGCTAGAAGATCTGCCTACTAACCATGCACTGAGCACTCTGGTGGAGGATGTCGGAAAGCACGAACAGCTTCTACAAAGTCAAGGGTCAGGGATCAAATGTCAAACCTGTGACAAGCAAAATCAAGCAACCTCCTTTTGCATGGACTGTGTTAGTTTCTTGTGTGAAGATTGCCAAAAGAAACCTGAATGCATGGCGATATTAACATCTCACCAAACATACAGTTAAGCTCAGAATCAGTCAGGAGAGATTGCCTCCAAGGGCAAATTAAGAGAAGGACCAAAATGTGAGAGGCACGTGGGTCGAAATCCTAACATTTACTGCTACTCGTGCCAGCAGTCAGTTTGCGCACTTTGCTCCTCCAACGACCACCAACAGCACTCCACTGTCGAACTGTCCGAGGCTTTGGAAAAATGTAAGCAAGAGGTTGTAGAACTCCAGGTGAAGGCAGAAAAGAAGAAAACCAAACTGAGCAGAGCAATGGAGATCACAGCAGTCCCGCAAGAAACTGGACACCATGTTTAAGATCTCCCAAAAGGCCGCTAGGATCAGAGAGATGGAGCAGAAACTGAAGCAAGAGGCCAAGAAGATCTACCAAGACAGAGTCAAGGTATTTGACTCTGCATAAATAGTATCAATAACACGCAGCTGACACTAGCAGAGCAGACATTAGATGAGATGACCGAGATCCTGGCGCAAGAAATCACGACAGAGATATTACGTCTCGAGGAAAACTTCCTGCACTACCAAAGAGAACTGGCAGAACAACAGCCACAGATAGTATCTTACAAGTTGAACTTCACTGAATTTCAAGAGAGTGGTGAGAGTGAGACCACACTTGGAAAGCTGACTCTGAAGGATGAGAGGAGGTCAGTGGAGTCAAATTTGACACCGGCGTCGGGGTGGAGACTAGAAAGAAAAATGAAACTGGACGGGAGGCATGCAGTTACTTCTGCTGCAGTTTTCTCCAATAATGAAATAGTCACAGAGGACAGCAGATGCAAACAGCTGGTAACTTATTCCCCAACCAGTAATCCCCCCATCCTGTTTCACTTCAGAAGTGCTAGAGATTCCAAGAGCCAAAGAACCAAGGCAAGTTGCAGTGAACAGACTAGACCACTTCCTTGTCCTAGATGGTCTTGCAGTCAAGACCTTCAGCAGAGAATATCAGCTCCTCCATCAGTTCCAGCTTCTTAAGACAAGTCTGAATGCATATTTATTTTCAAATGACGAAGTCACTGTCAAATTCGCATTCATCTTTGTGACAATCTTCCAGACTCCAAAATATAATAAGTACATATTAGTCATTCAAAACTTTTTTCTCTAAGATTGCTTAGCCATCTCAGCAGATCGAGAGTCCAATGCATGGCCTCCTTGACCAGTTGATGAAGTATTTTACACTAGTTCATGCCTATTGAAAAGACCCCAGCCCTGCACTGTGCCGGTTTGGGGAACAAAAGAAACTTATGTAACACCACACAATCTGGGCTCTTTTTACAAGGGAGCAAGCGCGGCTGAAATACTCGGGCATCAATAGATGTTGTCTGTCAGATTAGAATAGCCACCAGACAGACAGTAAATGAAGTAATGATTTTTTGAGGAATTTCAAAAACGGAAAATCTTGAAAATCCCACGGTTTTATGTCATGTAACTTCAAATTACACCCGGCAGCAAGTGCTTGTTTACCAAATTGTTGAACTGCATTGACCATCAGGAGTTGGAGATTGTGGAATAAATTGGATACTGGGTTTCAAATATTGAATTCATTCAATTTCTACGCAGTAAGTAAGAATCTAGGATCACAAGATGATAGCTTACTTTGTAACGTAATATTTTTGTACTTGAGCATTTAAAGGAGAGCTGCAATCAATTTTGTTTTAATACAAACCTTCAAAATGCACCTTTGTGTCTCAGTTAACCTTATGTTTGACTTTTGTTTCACTATTACAAAGAGTATTTTACTGCCTTTTGTGGCTTTTACGCTGACAGGGATTTTCATATTCATGAGCAAAACAGTGATGTCATCCCAGGAAGAAAGCCTAAATGTTACATTAGTTTGTAGCCAAAAAGTGCTGTATTTTTGTAGTCAATGCTGGACCAAATTTTCTCTTCTTTGAAGATTCATTGTTGTTCATGTGCATACATTTCTTGGAAATGTTTTCAGTAAGTACATGTAGCTTCTGGGTTCACACTTTTAATAGAAAAACCTGTGTAATGAACTCTGTCTTCCCTGGATGAAATCACAGCAACAGCGCCCTCACTTGTCCTCTGAAGCACAGATAATTTTAAGTGTAAACATAGAGAGTTTTCATACACTGAAGGAGAGTACAAAAGATGCAGAAAAATTGAGGCTAAAAAAAATTCACTGCGGCTACACTTTAAGTGACAGCTACGCGCACACTTAATAATTCTATGCTTGTATATGGCCGACAGTTCTCTCACAATAAGGACTGTGTAATATTATATCAGTGGGTCATTCCATAAATTTGCCGTCCAAAAGTGTTCCATTGTTCGTGTCCCTATTGTACCCGACTGGATAATTTGCCGTTTAAGTATCACTGAAATTGACTTCACAATATTTCTTTTATTTGTTTGGCTAGTACTTTGGGTCACTCTTGGAGATAGAAAGCATTAAAGAATGTACTTGAATTACAAAAAGCTTAAACATGCCAAGAGGGACGCCAAAGCTGGACTGCAACATTATGGAATCAACCTATTGACCCTGAATGTACAGTATGTAACCTAGTAACTGTGTAGATCTAGATGTGAAGAAAGTTAGTTACAAAATACAGACACTCGTATGGATTCAGAAAATGCACATAATTTTCTGAACAGAAAAGGCATTGCTAATTTATAAATATATATATTCATTGTGAAAAGTCAAAACTACTGAACTATGTATCACTACAGGTATATTGATTTACCAACGAGCTTTTGTCAAACAGATCAAGAAAATTTTCTCTTTGCTGCACAACAACCAAATAATTTTGACAACGATCACATGATGAAAAGACCATGTGTAATTCAAGCGGCATCTTGTTCAAATTTTCAGCCAAAAACAGGTTGAATGCTGGTTGAATAAACAGATGCTTTTATAATAATAAATTCTGTGAAAACTGTGTAACAACAGTTGTTGAACCATCCCATGTTACACAACAAAATGTGAGTAATCCATTCACAAAATTTACGGAAACAAGTTGAAGTGGCATCGTGGCAAAACCAAAGTCCACACATATTTGTTGAAAAATGGTTCAGGCATACATGTAGGATAATTTTATGTCCTCAAAATGCTGGTCTTGTACACAAACAATATCATGAAACCAATGATAACATTCTGTTCAATTAATTGTTAAATTAACTTGTTACATTAGTTTAGTTCACCGTGAACTGGTGACCTGCAGAAGATAATTTTGTTTGGGGTTTTGCTTTGTTTGAAGCAGTTTCTTATCCTTGTTTTTTGTTTTGATTTTTGTAAATAGTTTCCTTGCTTCCATTAACTACTAGCAGAAGGGATGTCTTTTTTCTGTTTATACAAAAACCCCCATATTTTTTATCCTACACTTTGTTTAAACTTTCAGTCCAATGCAGATATTTCTGGGTGGCAATTTGCAATGAAAATATCAGATCGGCCAGGTTGCCATCAATCAACAAGTTTGTTTAGCCTCATCACAAGGACAGTGTGCATTTGCTGGTGTTCTGGACTTTGGGACCATCGACTCTCCAACACTGTGATTATGCAAATGTCTATCAACAGTACACAGAAAAGTGTGGCAAATATTAACCAATTTGGCTCAGCCTGGAATCATGTGATCAAACGGTACCTGCTAGTTCTAAATATAGAAGAGAGATAACCACATCATCATCTTTGTGAAAGCTGCTCTACGGCAAAACATCTAGCATATGCCTAGTGGAAGCAGTAACGTTACCACTGAATGACATGCTTCAGATAGGGCCAACTACGTACACATCAGATAGTCTCAACGTTAAGTCTGTAAAAGCAAGCTCTACTTTTTCCTCCAAAGAGATAGGTAAGAACATTTCCAAGACACTGTATCCTGCTCTAAGATTAAAAGTGGTACATTGGCCACCAGGATTTTTTTTTTAATTTTGCAGGTTTTCTTCACTTTGCAGAGAAGCTAAGAGTAAGATTCGCACAATCAGCCGTTGAGGAGAGAATTAACGCCTTGTTTGATAGATTTTTTAAAATCTGAAATGTCACACAGTGTTGCGTGTTCATATTTGCACTTTAGTGCTAGATGTTTTACAGATTTCTCTGCATCATACCGGAAATAGAATGAAATGCCAATAAACACCTTGGCAAAAATGAGTTGTTTCTGTCAGTGAAGAATAACACCTCATAAACAACATGGATATTTTGTACAAGAAAAACACACGTCTTCCATGGGTAGGTACTGAAGGTAACCAGGATATGGTGCTAACATACCGGGACTGTGTCTCACAAGGCAGCATCTCAAAAGCCTCTAAAGTTGGGCCGGTGAGCATTCCCCACATCGAGACAACGATCCACTTTGCGCATAGACTGTTCTGAGGCAGTATTCCGGTTAAAATGCTATATTGCAGTGCAATGGTGGCCATCTGTTCCGAATCATGCAACACTGTCTGAGACTGCTCCTTCAAGACTGTAACTGCTACCCTAAACAAGCATTTCTATTTGCTTCTTGAACAGATCGGAAGAAAATCCACAGAAAATTCTGACATCGAAACCAGGATAATGGCAGCTAGCAGAAGAGCAACGTTTCCCAAGAAGTTTAGGGAGCGCCAACTTGAATGCTCCATCTGCTGCAACCGTTTCACTGAGCCTAAATTTCTTGACTGTTTGCATACGTTTTGCTTGAAATGTCTCCACCATCTCGAACTGGGCAAAAATCCTCAAATTCTGAAAATTAAATGTCCCCTCTGCGGGCGCAACACCATGCTAGAAAGCAGTACACTCGAAGATCTACCTACTAATGTGACACTGAGTGCCCTGGTGGAGGAGTTTGCAATACTGGAACAGCTTCTACAAGGTCAAGGGTCAGAGATCAAATGTCAAAACTGTAATAACGAAAACCCAGCGGATTCATTTTGCATGGACTGTGCTCATTTTCTTTGTCAAGACTGTCGGAAGGCCCATGGGCGCCAGAAAAGATCCAAATCTCACAAAACCTACACAATGGCTCAGCTCCAATCAGGAGAGATTGCCTACAAGAGCAAACTAAGAGAAGAGCCAAAATGTCAACAACATCCAGATCAGAGCCGTAACATTTACTGTGAAACGTGTGAGCAGTTGGCATGTACAACTTGCTCTGTTTTGAAACATGAAAAGCATTTGCGTGCTGATGTATCAGAGGCATTAAAAACATGCCAACAAGAAATTACAGAGTTTTTGAAGAACACAGAAAAGAAGAAAACAGAACTGAAAAATGCAACGACAAAAACAGCCGAGTCTCGCAAGAAATTGGACACCATGTTTGAAGCAACCAACAGGAAGATCTCCCAAAAGGCTGACAAGGAGGTTGCTAGGATCAGGGAAAGGGAGCAGAAACTGAAGCAAGAGGCAAAGGAGATCTATCAAGACAGAGTCAAGACACTGGAGACTGCTGAAGATGCCATCAACACTGAGCTGACAGCAGCAGAGCAGACACAGGACATGATGAAACAGCTCCTGGCTCAAGAAATCAAGACAGAAATTTTACATCTCAAGCAAAAGTTCCTGCGCTCTCTCAGGGAATTTGTAGAACAGCAACAAATAGTGCCAGAGAAGGTGCACTTCATGGCCTTTCAAGAGTGTGGCGAGACTGAGAAGACACTTGGGAGACTGATTCTGAACGACGAGTGGAAACTAAAGCAAACGAAAACAGAGGGTGTAATTAATTCTGTTGCAGTTTTCTCCGATAATGAAATAGTTACAGTAGATGGTGGATACGAACAGTTGATAACTTATTTACCAAAAACAAACCCCCAAACCCCTTTCATCTCCCAAATGCCACACATTACAGATATAAAAGATCCAGTCAAAGTTGTAGTCAACAGACTAGACCATCTCATTGTCCTAGATGGTCCTGCAGTCAAGACCTTCAGCAGAGAATATCAACTCCTCCATCAGTTCCAGCCAGGAACTGATTCAGACAGCCAACCAACCTGCCTGGCAGTGGATGAGGACAATCTGATAGCTGTGGGCTACATGGCTAAGGAGATGATCAGCCTCCACAACCCAGATGGAACCCTCATCAGGAAACTAACGGCACCAATGATTGAAGATCAACTGGTTCTAAGCAACAAGCGGATCGTCTACACAAACTGTGATATGTGTAAGCTGGTATCCGAAGATTACAACGGTGGCATGGCATTCACAAAAGACATAAAAAGCCCACTGAGTGTATGCTGTGATGGACAAGGCAACATCTACGTTGCTAAAGGTCTCGATTCCTGGCAAAGTGAATCCAACATTCACGTCTTTGGTAGTGATGGTAGGCACAATGGGTGTGTCATTGCACACTCAATGCCTCCCGAGGGCATGATGTTCATGCCAGCAGGTGATTTACTATTGGGTGGAAAGGATTTTTTGCACGTGTATCAACGCGTGTGACTACGGGTGTTGCTGGTCCAAAGGTGACCAAGGAATTTTAATCAAAACTTTTTGAACATTTTGTAGCTCATTCGTAACAGGTTTCCAAAATATGGTATCCGGTACCTATAAAATTTTCAAGTGAACAAGAAATGTGCGACTGTCTCGCAATTGGTGACAAGCGTACTGCCCACAATTTGAAAGCACAAAATGATCAGAAAATTGGAATATGGAAAATCGATTATCAGTAAAAAAGAAGGAGGGATCCTTGAAAGTTTTTACTCAGAATGATGATTTGCAGTAACAAATTTTAACTTGGTATACAGGAAAGCATTTCCTAGTAAATACTGAAACGTGTTTTGAACCGTGGCTGTGATGGGTTTTTATTATGCTCATGAAAGAAAAAGTATTCAGCAAATAACTACTGCCCCTCAAAGCCAAACTACGTGTCACATTTCTTCAAATCACACTGTTCATACAGAGAAGTTTGACTCTGGGAGTCAATTTGATACAGAGAGTAATTTTTACTCACTTTACATCACATTCAGACTGGTGCGTATATTTTCTGACAGAATGACTGTCAAGCTGTCCGGTGGTCTGGACCAGAAAAGAAAATTTATTCGAATAAACCAGACAAAAAGAGCAGCAATTTTGGTTCAGCACCAAGTTTAAACGAAGATGATGTAGAGAAATCTACCGGTAGGGTGAACAGTTGAAGACCGTGATAAACACCCTTTTTTCCCACGACTACGGCCAAAATCCAATTTAACTGCATTACAGAATTTAAACTGCCTTGACTTGAGGGTCAGGTCCAATGAGGTAATGAGGGCTGAGCAGTAAAATGGATATTTGGGATTCAATGATTGAAAAGATTCAAAACAGTACAGGATCTAAATTAGTTTAGTTCATAAATTGTCATTGACATAGCACGTAGCTTTTTCTTTGCGACATAAAACTATTGCACTCAGAATATTAGCGACGACTTATTAAAAAACTTGAAATACATTACATGTCTATAAAAAATTACATGTGTAAAAATGTATTGCATCATTGTTTTACAAATAGTGGAGGATACAGTGTACCTACATGTAGATGAGTTGAGATTGGGATATCAAAGAAATAAATTCACAGTTGCTAGAACTGTCAGTTGTCAGAAAATCACCCAAATTTTATGCTTGTATGGAAGAAAAACCTACCTGTACATGTACCTGTTGGAAACCGTCGTTTGTCTTTCTCGTCAAGATGAATGAAACAAAGGTTACGAATGTTGTGAACTTTTTTGTATATGTTGTTTATCATGAGTTGTAGCAGTTTAGCATTCTAAAATTTACAGCAAAAAGCCAAATTTAGTTTTGCTAAAAATACACAGCATGTTTTTGTTGTCTCTGTACCATTTGAGTTGCAACTTCAAAGTACTTGACAGAGAAAAACAGGCCAAATTAAGCAAGAGAAAGTAGACCCAACTGGCCTAGTTGTTTGCATGAGACACTTTTAAAGCCTGCATTCAACTTCATAACAGGTGAGTCTTGGCTGCCTTTGGTTTGTTTTTTTTTATGCAGTTGAAAAGCAAATCCAACCAACTAAAATCAAGCAAATTACAAAGTGAACTCATGTCGAAAGTTTTCAAGCAAACATGTATATGTGTCTATCTGTATTACGGATTCCAGTGCTTAATGTACTACTGGCAGGTGGACTCTACACTCCACACATTCATTCATTCATTCCTACGACTGTTAAGTTGTGGGGGGGGAGGGACTTGAAGGCAGAAGCTACTGAAGTTTTCTACACGCTGGTCTGTCAGGGGCCTGGGTCAAGGTGTCCTGTAGAGGCATACTGGTCCATTCCTTGATGTTGTCTGACCAGCTCTTCCGTTGTCGGCCTCACTTCCACCCGCCCTCAATGGTGCCTCGCATGATAGTTTTGCAGAGGCTGTCATGTCGTACGATGTAACCATACCAGAGAAGTTTCCATCGCTTCACAGTGGCAAGGAGTGGTTCTTGGGGCCACCAGGCTCTTGACTTTGTCCCTGACATACTTGTTTGTCTTGTGCTCCAAGTAGGAGAGGCTTAGGAGTATCCTCAGGCATTTGGTTTCAAATGCTTGAATTATGTTCTCGGTACCTGCCAGAGAGGGTCTATGACTTGCACCCATACAGTAGAATGGAGAGCACGAGTGCTTTGTGGAGCCTGAACTTGGTTGGGAAGCCGATGTTACTCCTCTACACCCTGTTGAGCCTTGCCATCGCTGCAGTTGCTGTGGCGATCCGGATTCGGATTTCTGCCGTGCAGGAGCCATCTTTGGACTGTGTAGCTCCCAGATATTTGATGGATGTTACTTCTGCCAGAGGCTCGCCGTTAATGGTGATGTTAGAACTGGTGTTGTTTAGGGAGTTCACCATGACCTTCGACTTCTCCGTGATCACCTCCACACCGTATGTGCTAGCTCATCTGATCAAATTGTTCTTCAGGTCTTGGAGCTCTTGGTTGGAGCCATCTATGAGGTCAATGTCATCTGCGCAGCGGGGGTTGAAGACTGGTCTTCCTCCAATGGAGATGGAGGTGTGGTGGTCGTACAGGGTGTTCAGCATGAAGGTAGGTAGAGGTTGAAGAGAACCGGCGGGAGCAAGCAGCCCTGCCCAATGCCAACTGTTGTCTGGGAAAAACTCACCAAGCTGGTTGTTCAGGAGGACTGCGCAGCTGGAGTGCCGGTACAGGGACTGGATGGCCTGGACGAGGCCTTCTTCTTTGTTGAAGTCTCGGAGTACACTCCATAGACCTTCATGCCAGACTCTATCAAATGCTTTCTTGAAGTCCATGAAGTTGTGGAATAGTTCCCGCTGGTGCTATAGGTGCTTCTCTATAGTTATTCTGCAGTTGAAGATCTGTTCCAATGTGCTTCGGCTGACTCTGAATCCTGCCTGCTCCTCAGACAGTACCTCCTCTGCCTTCGCCTTCGGCCAGTTGAGGATGACGCGAAGCATCACCTTGCTGAGGTGGCTGATGAGGCTGATGGTGCGGTAGTCCTGGCACTGCCTGAGGTTGCCCTTCTTTGGTAGAGGGATCACTAGGGACTGGGACCACTCCACAGGCCATTTCCTCTCCTCCCAGATCTTCTGGCAGAGTGTGCTCAGCACCTTGACTGTCTCACACATTACAGTGCAAAAGATATTTACTATAAATATTATTCAATAGATGCCTTTTTTATTTTGTTTCCAGGTTGTGCACAGATGTGTGAACTGTACCAGTTCTTAGCCTCAGCAACAAAATATGGGAACAAGAGGTGTAGCTGATTTTCAACGAAACATCAGTGAGCGTCATCTAGAATGCTCCTTCTGCTTCAACCGATTCACTGAGCCCAAATTTCTTGACTGCTTGCATACTTTTTGCTTGAAATGTCTCCACAATATCAGTCAGAGTGAAGATCCCCAAATTCTAACACTTGAATATCCTCGGTGCAGACATGAAACCACACTGGCAAACAAAAGGTTGGAATATCTGCCGACTAACATCACCCTGAGTGCCCTAGTGGAGGAGTTTGCAATTCAGGAACAGCTTCTACAAGGTCAAGGGTCAGAGATCAAATGTCAAAGCTGTGATGAGCAAAATCTGGCAGCTTTATTCTGCATGGACTGCGCTTATTTCTTGTGTCAAGACTGCAAAGAGGCTCATGGCTGCTTGAAAATAACAAAATCTCACAAAACCTGCACAGTGGCTCAGCTTCAATCAGGAGAGATTGCCTACAAGAGCAAACTAAGAGAAGAACCAAAATGTGACAAACATCCCCAAATGACTCTTAACATATATTGCAGCACATGTGAGCAGTTGATGTGCACACTATGTCCTTTTTGGGTACATCGACAACATTCTCATGCTGACATATCTGAAGCTTTTGATAAATGCAAAGAAGAAATTGCAGAACTGATGGAAAAGTTTGAAATGAAGAAAAAAAGTTTAATAATACCAAGAAAGACACAGCTGAGTCCCGTAAGAAACTAGACACCCTGTTTGAAGCCACCAACAAGAAGATCTGTTTGAAGCCACCAACAAGAAGATCTCCCAAAAGGCTGACAAGGAGGTTGCTAGGATCAGAGAGATGGAGCAGAAACTGAAGCAAGAGGCCAAGGAGATCTATCAAGACAGAGTCAAGACACTGGAAACTGCTGAAGATGCCAACAATACACAGCTGAAAGTAGCAGAGGTGATACTGGATGAGATAGACAAGCTTCTGGCTCATTGCTCGTTGTTCGTTGGTGATATTGCCCGCAACATTACCACCAACTGCTTGCTGTTTGCAGACGATACGCTCCTGTACCAACCAATCACATCTCGTGATGACCAGGAGTCTCTTCAATTAGACCTTGCAGAAGTCCAACGATGGAGTGAATGCAACGGCATGCAGTTAAACCCTACAAAATCCAAGGTCATGCACATTTCAAGATCTCGGAAAGCAACTGCTCTTCCCAAATATGAACTGCACGGAACCCCTTTGACTCCAACTTCAACATTCAAATACCTAGGTGTTACCCTCAATGACTCACTGAACTGGAACGATCATGTGGCCACCACTGTATCTAAGGCAAACAGAACTCTTAGCTTCATTTGGCAGACTGCCGGTGGATCATCACCTAAAGCCTTGGCATCCTTGTATCGTTCACTTGTTTTGCCAATACTGGAATACGGCCTGCCAGCATGGCACCCTTACACCGAGTCAAATGCTGCCAAACTGGAGAAAGTTCAAAGAAGGGCGAGTAGGATGTGCCTAAAGCAGCATAAAGGGGAGATGCTCTGTGAGGAGAGACTTCAAAAACTAAACTGGATGACTTTGCAAGCACGCAGAGACAGAAACACGATCATGTTCACAGTGAAATGTCTGTTTGGCTTGGTAGACTGTCAGTCTGTCAAAGCCAACATAACAGTTAACACTCGGCATCAAGATATTCTCTAATTTAACCATCAATTTGCCAGGACTCTTGCTTTTAAGAACACACCTAGCCATGTCTTTCCAAGGATTTGGAGTAGTTTGCCATCACATATTAAGGACTCCCTTCTAATAGGTTCCTTGAATCACTTCAATGCAGCTCTATCCACTCATTTTCACGAAGCCTAAGTGTTGAGTTTCCTCTAGCACATATGTATTGCTCTGTTTTGTTTCCCTTCCACTCGGTTCATCCTCAAAGAGTAATTTATTTTGCTACTACTGATTTCTTGTTATGGAGGAGTTTTTGTTTGTTGCTTTTTTTCATTTGTCGTATCATGCATTATGCAACTGTAGCTACCGCTTAATTTGTAATTTCCTGCTTGTTCATTTTGTTCGTGTATTTGTTTCTTTTTAATACTCTGTCTCGATTCTGTGTCTTACTGCCTTTTTATTGCTCTGTTCTTTATGCCATTTTTGCCTTTTCCCCTTGCATATCACACTTGCTCTCTTCTTGCTCTCCCTGTGTTTATTAGTTTTTGTATAAATGTATTCTTTTTATTCAGAGGTCATGTAGATGCTCTTCTGCTTTTTATTTTATGCTTGCTCTTTTATGCATTTTATTGCTTTTTTATTTGCTCTGCTCTCTAATGCCATTCTTGCTTGTTTATCCGATTTTTTGTTTTGCTTTGATTTATAAATGTGAGAAATTTATTTAGTTTATTTTGTTTGAATTTATGTAATATATTTATATTTCATGTTTATTTATTTTGTTGTACTTGTAATATTGTCGCCTAAGATCTTCTTGTGTTTCCCTCCAAGTTAGGATTGGCAGGCCCTTGGGTCACAGTGTTTTATTATACTTTTGTCATTCTGGGCTGACTTGGTTGGGGTTATGTCTTGTTTTTGTTTTTTTTTTTTCCTTTTAACTTGTCTTACTTCTTTTATCACTTGTTTTTGCTGTCATTGTCTTGTTGAAGGCCGAATAAATAATAATAATAATAAGAAGAAGAAAAAATCAAGACACAGAGTTTACATCTCAAGCAAAAGTTCCTGCACTCCATCAGAGAACTGACTAAACAACAGCCATGTGTAGTGCCTGAAAAGTTGTGCTTGATTGACTTTCAAGAGTATGAGAGTGAGAAGTCACTTGGTAGGCTGATTCTAAGGAGAAAACTCTACTTTGAGATTTTAGAAAGAAAGAGCACTGTTTATGAATGTGGTGGCATCTGTCGCATTTTTTTAAACTGGCAGCATGGTTCCACGGTAACAGTTGAAAGAAATAAAGTTGAAAAAAGCCAGTGAAAGTTAGTTTTGCTGACAAATACCCACTCTTGTGAAAATTCCTCTAGGTTTGTTCCTGGCAGGCTAGTTACTAAAAAAAGCCACGAGTCAAAATCTGACATGCATTCTTTATCACAAAAATGCCAGATATGTGCAAGGATGACAGGAGGCATAGCCAGGCTGTATCAGGTTCATCGACAATGGCAAACTGGGGTGGCACTTTTATATGGACTAATCGGGGGAAGGTGAAGCAAAAGAACTGCAGGAGCTTCCATAGCAACAACAACTGCATCAGACACAATGAGTAGGGATGCCCATGTTGGGAATTCAAGGACTGCCTTGCAGTGGAATCACGATTGGCCGCTCGTGTAGGTGTGTTTGCGCATGCGCCAAACATTTTGAAAATGGTGCCCCTCATTATCTCTTATGAATATTAATTTTTAATCCCTAGGGAGATAAACTTGAGACGACTCTCCAATTACATCCCCTCTTTCCAGTGACGACATCGTATCTGGCGGCTTCTAGTCACCCCAGTTGCTTAGATGGATTCATCAAAATGATAAATATTTTTTAAATGATAAAAATTATTCCATTCCAAAGTAAATTTATGCAAGGTCAAATTTTCGACATATTTTTGAATAAAATCGTTAATTTTTTCAGTATTTGTCAGAAAAAGTACGGATATTTTTAAAACCGCATTTTTTACAGTAATCTACCTTCTTAAATTTGGTGAACGAGGGTCCAGTGTTCATTATTTTTGCTGCGGGAAGACAGCTAAAATTTTTTTTAGTCATGAAAACCCACCCTTAAATATCATATTTTTGGTGACATTTCGATTTGAAATTGCTCGTGATGCACTTTGTACCATGTCGTGAAAAGTGGGAGAATTCTCTAGTTTGGAGCTGATGCTGCATGTTTCGTGAAAATGTGAAATTATAGGCTTGTTTGTTTCTGTCGGAGATCAGAAACGTCGGAATCACTCCATGGCTACCACGCTTGGCAAGCCATCTAGCGTGCCTGGAAGCTGACACCCGTGGGAAGAAAGCTGACACCGGCCCCAGTCGCGAAACCGCGGCCGGCCGCCTTGTGGTTGGCTGCCGTTGAGCCGAGCTTGGGGCCCGCACCCACTGCAGGGACTGACGGATTCCTCCATGTCGTGACCATAGTAACCCCACTTTCACAGCTCTGTATATGCTGATGAAGACCACATTTTACTACCTTGGCAGTCCTGGCACTACTTCAGTACTTGGTCCAGGATGATATCGTTTCGCATTGTGCTAGCCAAATGATGTTTGGAAATGTTAAAAGGTGGGCCTAGGCTTCAATTAAAATGTTTTTTGTCAATCTCGGCTGAAAAATAAGACCCTGCGAAAAAGGACATGACAGATCATTTTTGTATGTGTGTGGTGAAATTTATACCCAACAAACATCTGTAATTTATGGGCATGGCCTGGCTTGTCTCGGGGTCAACAGGTGATTGTTAGTTACATTTTTTGGCAGGAATTTGTTGCAGTTGATAAAGGCAGCATTTACACTTCATGTTAAACACAACAATAAAAAATCTTTTCTTATTTAATTTGAATTGAAGTGATTCTGACACAAGATGAGGAATGCCATTGGAAATCTATAAATATGGAGAAACCTGCCAATCATTATTTTTAAAACCTTTTGATAGTACATGAATGTTCACATTATTTTTTTTCCGGTTGGAGCAATTACACAGATACCGTGATGCCTGAGCTGATGATTTGGAATTTCATGTTTTATGTACAAATTTTTTTACTCGCATTAAATGCGGTTGAGCAACAAGCCATTACACAATTTCATAATTCAGGCATTCTATCCATACAGCTGTTGTTGAGGTCTTTGAACATGACTACAAACGCAGGAAATCTGGACCATTTAAAGAAGTAAAGGCCCCTCCTTCCTCCATGGGCAGCTTAAAGAAAGAATGAGATGTGTAAAATTTCTGTACTGATTTGTGATTGACATTTTCAATAAATCAACAAAACACTGAATTTTGCTTGCAGTCTAAGCTCCCTTGTTTCCTTGTAAATTAATATCTGGTGGTTTTGTATTGTCATCGTTGACAGTTTAAGACATTATTTAATTTATTCTCTTATCTAAGTGTACTTTTTTCCAAGACTTTTAAGACTTTCAAAACTTAATGTTCACTGGTAACTGCTGTCTAGAAACAATCTGTCATTGGTCTTAAGAGATTGGCAAAGCTGAAGCTACCCAAGCGACATATGCAAAGTTGCAGTTGGAGTTGCATAAAGGAGAAAAAATAGAGGTGCGAAACAAGTGAAACACCTTTAAAAAATTGGAAAGTCTTTTTGGAATGTTTTGAGTTCAGACGGGTTGATCTATTTGAGTGATTCATTATTTTAAAGTCTCCAAACAAACTGAAATATTTGCTTTATCACCAAACCGGTAAAGCTTAGATGTACGTGAATGTGGCTATTCTTCAACGCACGGGTAAGTTCCTATTCAATCACACGTGAACTTGACCTTCTAAATCCGAAATAGGCTGACGAGATTGGGCAATCTTTCTCACCAAAAAATCTTAGCTTGATAGTGACAATATTAAAAAATTACATCAACTCTTGAACTACAGCAAGAACCCAACAAAGTCTCCGTAAAAAATGCGGCTTGTAAATGCAAAAATTGTACTTTGAAGTTCGTTTTTTTACGCGCGGAAATGTCTACGTGCATTAACATAGTGACGTCACAGTCGCGGACGAATCATATCTTCTCGCGTGGTTTCAGGTTACAAAAACCTAATTACAAATGCGCATATTCAAACCGGATTGTCACGCGCGCCATTAATCGCGAACGATCGTGGAATATGGACAAAAGCTGAAGATGACCAAGCAGATTAATCCTGGTAGCGTGAAGGAATGCACACAGTGGCATTCGTTCATGCTACCAGGATTAATCTCCAACCCATTGCATCCGACGAAATGGTTGTTGTTATGAAAGCTCATGCAGATTTTATGCTTCTCTCTTCTCCAGTTAGTCTGTGAAGTGCCACCCCCGTTTGCAAATGCATGAAAGGGTACAGAAAGAACAGAATAGATGCATGAAAAAAAGGACAATGTCATTTCTGCATACACTTTGACTCCATGACAAAAGATAGTGTGCACCCGACCCCGGTTCCTTCAGGTTCAGTCAAAGGGTACAAGTTGTGAATTATGGAATCACCTAATCCACTAATACATGGTAGGAGGAAATAACCTTGACGGTCGTCATCTTTGCTGGCTATAGCTTCAAATAAGTCGACAGGGAATAACAGAACAAATTCAGCCAAAAAAAGTACATTCACCTGTTTGCTTGCGACCCTTCAAGTCTGCATTAATACCTGCACTTCAGGTGAGTCTTGGCTTTTCTTGTGGCTTTTTTTTGTGCAGTTGAAGAAGTAAATTGAAGCAACTAAAATTAGTCAAAGTTCAAAGTGAACTAATGTTGAAATTTGGCAAGCAAACATGTACACGTATGTCTGTATTATGGATTCTGCTTCTTTTTAGCTGCTGACTTTGGGAGCCAAGGCTCCACGCACCTCATTGCTTAAAGCTAAATAAATGCAATAGACATGCACTCAGCACACAAACAAATGGCCAGTTGATTTGATTTTGATTTTTTGTGCACAGATGTGAATTTCTCTACCTGTTCTTAGCGTTGACAATAAGTAATGGCAAATGGTAGTGCAGCCGACGTTCTACAAAAGATCAGCGAGCGTCATCTAGAATGCTCCATCTGCTGCAACCTATTCACTGAACCCAAATTTCTCGACTGCTTGCATACTTTTTGCTTGAAATGTCTCCACAATATCAGTCAAAGTGAAGGCCCCCAAATTCTAACACTTGAATGTCCTCTGTGCAGACGTGAAACCACACTGGCAAACAAAAGGTTGGAGGATCTGCCGACTAACATCACCCTGAGTGCCCTAGTGGAGGAGTTTGCAATTCAGGAACAGCTTCTACAAGGTCAAGGGTCAGAGATCAAATGTCAAAGTTGTGATGAGCAAAATCCGGCAGCTTTATTCTGCATGGACTGTGCTTATTTCTTGTGTCAAGTCTGCCAAGAGGCTCATGGCCGCTTGAAAATAACAAAATCTCACAAAACCTGCACAGTGGCTCAGCTTCAATCAGGAGAGATTGCCTACAAGAGCAAACTAAGAGAAGAACCAAAATGTGTCAAACATTCAAGAATGACTCTTAACATTTATTGCAGCACATGCGAGCAGTTAATATGCGCACAATGTATTGCTCAGGAACATCGACAACATTCTCATGCCGACATATCTGAAGCTTTTGATAAATGCAAACAACAAATTGCAGAACTGTTGGAAAAGGTTGGAAAGAAGAAAAAAGAACTGCACAATACCAAGAAAGACACAGCTGAGTCCCGCAAGAAACTAGACACCATGTTTGAAGCCACTAACAAGAAGATCTCCCAAAAGGCTGACAAGGAGGTTGCTAGGATCAGGGAGATGGAGCAGAAACTGAAGCAAGAGGCCCAAGGGATCTACCAAGACAGAGTCAAGACACTGCAGACTGCTGAAGATACCAACAATGCACAGCTGACAGCTGCAGAGCAAATACTGGATGAGGCAAACCTGCTTCTGGCTCAAGAAATCAAGACTGCGATTTTACATCTCAAGCAAAAATTCCTGGACTCCATCTATGCCATCAGAGAACTGACTAAACAACAGCCGTGTGTAGTGCCTGAAAAGCTGTGCTTCATGGACTTTCAGGAATATGATGAAACGGAGAAGTCACTTGGAAGGCTGATTCTAAGAGAAAAATCAATATGTACATTGAGATTTGAGAAAGAAAGAGCACTGCATCTGAATTATGCAGTGGAATCCGTCACAGCTTTTGCCAACGAAGAAATAGTTACAGTTAAAAAAGACTTAAAACATCTAGTAACTTATATTTCAGAGAGCAACCCCCAATCCCGCAATTGGGTAAATAATCCAGATATAACAGATCCATGCCAGCTTGTGGTGAACAGACTAAACCAACTTGTTATACTAGATGGTCCTGCAGTCAAAACCTTCAACAGAGTATCCATGGGCCGGTATCAACTCCTCCATCAGTTCCAGCCAGGAACTAATTCACACAGCCAACCCACCTGCCTGGCAGTGGATGACGACAATATGATAGCTGTGGGCTACAAAGCCAAGGGAGAGATCAGCCTCCACAACCCAGATGGAACCCTCATCAGGAGACTACCAGCACCAATGATTGAAGATCACCTGGCCATCAGTAGGAAGCAGTTAATGTACACCAACTACGACATGTGTACGCTGGTATCCAAAAATTACTCCGGTGACACTGAGTACGTAAAAGATGTAGGCAGCCCAAGGAGTGTGTGCTGTGACAGTCAAGGCAACATCTACGTTGCCAGCCATCTACCCTATTCGGCAGGTAAGGCAAACATTAAAGCTTTCAGTCATGACGGTAAATTCCTCGGATGTGCAATCCAGGAATGCACGTATCCATACAGCATGACCATCACACCCAAAGGTGATCTAGTGCTAGGTGGATGGGATTTGTTGGAGATCTATCATCATGTGTGACTGCAGGCAACGCTGCTGAACATTGGAATGACAGTAACATGGGATCATCTCGATGTTTAAAATGCCAGTTACTGATTCCTGACATATTTCTAAGGACTGCAGTTTGTTGTTTAATCAAACTACACAACCCCCACTAGTGCCTCGAAAACAACTGAGTGAGTACAATGAGGAAATTTGTAAACTCATATGCTTGTCCACTTAAACATCTAAATGAGCAAAATTTCTAATACATGTAAACATGTTGAAATTGTGCTGTACACTAACCGGTAATGCAGATTTCAAGCGGACTGTGACACTTGGGAATTTGTTTCGTGTAAATCCTAATCGTGTTGGTTCACTGACACGAGAACCACCTAACAGACACAGCAAACCAGCCTTGGGACTCCCTATCCAGATCGACATATAAAAACAAACAGGCCCAGAGAGTTGGAAGAATGGAAGTCGACAAGTGTTTTCAATTTTCAAGTACATGTAAATGTATTTTACCATGAGCTCAGAATATGTCCATGTTTAGGTACAGTATGGACTGTTTTATTTGATATTGGAAACATCTTTTCACACTTTTCTCTTCCAGGGAGTTTCATTTGACAGAAATTGCAAAGTTTTGCTGAAGAGGGAGAAATTTTTGTAGGTTTCCCAGCAAGAGAGAAAAAAATTTAATACCTTGTGAAATACAAGAGTGTGAATGTCCAAATGATCTCTTTCCACATATTTTCCCATCCCAATGCACAGTTTTTTATTTTCATTTGCAATTTCTTGTACGGGTGCATTTAAATAGCTTACAGGGGACAAACCAGACCTTACTGTCATTCAAAAACCACTTCGGAAGGGGGCCCACGGCGACTAGGAGACATGACAAAAAATACAGAAAGTGCCACTAAATATTACGACACTTATACACTGGCTAAAACTATTAATAGTCAGAAAATCACCCAAATTGTATGGTCAGTGTTTACTGGCTTTTTGCGTTAACGGTACAATCTGACCCAGAAACTGCTGCGGGCTAGTTAAGTGTATTTTTTCACTTGCCCAGAAGGCTACTAAAGCAAAACCTACCTGATGGAAACCATCATTTGTCTTTCTCGTAAAGATGAATGAAACAGAGTTTACAGATGTTGTCAATGTTTTTGTATGTGCTATTATGAAATTGTAGCAATTTTGAATCTTCCAGTTTTAAGTTTTTTAAACTGGCAGCATGGTTCCACAGTAGCAGTTGAAAGAAATAAAGTTGAAAAAAGCCAGTGAAAGTTAGTTTGGCCAACAAATACCCACTCTTATGAAAATTCCACTAGGCTTGTTCCTGGCAGGCTAGTTACTAAAACAAAGTTGTAAGTCATAATCTGACATGCATTCTTTATCACAAAATGCCAGATATGTGCAAGGATGACAGGAGGCATAGCTGTGTAAGCCAGGCTGTATCAGGTTCATCGACAGTGGCAAACTGGGGTGGCACTTTATGGACTAATCGGGGGAAGGTGAAGCAAAAGAACTGCAGGAGCTTCCATAGCAACAACAACTGCATCAGACGCAATGAGTAGGGATGCCCATGTTTGGAATTCAAGGACTGCCTTGCAGTGGAATATGGACAAAAGCTGAAGATGACCAAGCAGATTAATCCTGGTAGCGTGAAGGAATGCACACAGTGGCATTCGTTCATGCTACCAGGATTAATCTCCAACCCATTGCATCCGACGAAATGGTTGTTGTTATGAAAGCTCATGCAGTTTTTATGCTTCTCTCTTCTCCAGTTAGTCTGTGAAGTGCCACCCCCGTTTGCAAATGCATGAAAGGGTACAGAAAGAACAGAATAAATGCATGAAAAAAAGGACAATGTCATTTCTGCATACACTTTGACTCCATGACAAAAGATAGTGTGCACCCGACCCCGGTTCCTTTAGGTTCAGTCAAAGGGTACAAGGGTACTAATCCACTAATAAATGGTAGGAGGAAATAACCTTGACGGTCGTCATCTTTGCTGGCTATAGCTTCAAATAAGTCGACAGGGAATAACAGAACAAATTCAGCCAAAAAAAGTACATTCATCTGTTTGCTTGCGACCCTTCAAGTCTGCATTAATACCTGCACTTCAGGTGAGTCTTGGCTTTTCTTGTGGCTTTCTTTTGTGCAGTTGAAAAAATAAATTGAAGCAACTAAATTCAGTCTAAGTACAAAGTGAACTAATGTTGAAATTTGGCAAGCAAACATGTACACGTATGTCTGTATTATGGATTCTGCTTCTTTTTAGCTGCTGACTTTGGGAGCCAAGGCTCCACGCACCTCATTGCTTAAAGCTAAATAAATGCAATAGACATGCACTCAGCACATAAACAAATGGCCAGTTGATTTGATTTTGATTTTTTGTGCACAGATGTGAATTTCTCTACCTGTTCTTAGCGTTGACAATAAGTAATGGCAAATGGTAGTGCAGCCGATGTTCTACAAAAGATCAGCGAGCGTCATCTAGAATGCTCCATCTGCTGCAACCTATTCACTGAACCCAAATTTCTCGACTGCTTGCATACTTTTTGCTTGAAATGTCTCCACAATATCAGTCAAAGTGAAGGCCCCCAAATTCTAACACTTGAATGTCCTCGGTGCAGACGTGAAACCACACTGGCAAACAAAAGGTTGGAGGATCTGCCGACTAACATCACCCTGAGTGCCCTAGTGGAGGAGTTTGCAATTCAGGAACAGCTTCTACAAGGTCAAGGGTCAGAGATCAAATGTCAAAGTTGTGATGAGCAAAATCCGGCAGCTTTATTCTGCATGGACTGTGCTTATTTCTTGTGTCAAGTCTGCCAAGAGGCTCATGGCCGCTTGAAAATAACAAAATCTCACAAAACCTGCACAGTGGCTCAGCTTCAATCAGGAGAGACTGCCTACAAGAGCAAACTAAGAGAAGAACCAAAATGTGTCAAACATTCAAGAATGACTCTGAACATTTATTGCAACACATGCGAGCAGTTAATATGCGCACAATGTATTGCTCAGGAACATCGACAACATTCTCATGCCGACATATCTGAAGCTTTTGATAAATGCAAACAACAAATTGCAGAACTGTTGGAAAAGGTTGGAAAGAAGAAAAAAGAACTGCACAATACCAAGAAAGACACAGCTGAGTCCCGCAAGAAACTAGACACCATGTTTGAAGCCACTAACAAGAAGATCTCCCAAAAGGCTGACAAGGAGGTTGCTAGGATCAGGGAGATGGAGCAGAAACTGAAGCAAGAGGCCCAAGGGATCTACCAAGACAGAGTCAAGACACTGGAGACTGCTGAAGATACCAACAATGCACAGCTGACAGCTGCAGAGCAAATACTGGATGAGGCAAACCTGCTTCTGGCTCAAGAAATCAAGACTGCGATTTTACATCTCAAGCAAAAATTCCTGGATTCCATCTATGCCATCAGAGAACTGACTAAACAACAGCCGTGTGTAGTGCCTGAAAAGCTGTGCTTCATGGACTTTCAGGAATATGATGAAACGGAGAAGTCACTTGGAAGGCTGATTCTAAGAGAAAAATCAATATGTACATTGAGATTTGAGAAAGAAAGAGCACTGCATCTGAATTATGCAGTGGAATCCGTCACAGCTTTTGCCAACGAAGAAATAGTTACAGTTAAAAAAGACTTAAAACATCTAGTAACTTATATTTCAGAGAGCAACCCCCAATCCCGCAATTGGGTAAATAATCCAGATATAACAGATCCATGCCAGCTTGTGGTGAACAGACTAAACCAACTTGTTATACTAGATGGTCCTGCAGTCAAAACCTTCAACAGAGTATCCATGGGCCGGTATCAACTCCTCCATCAGTTCCAGCCAGGAACTAATTCACACAGCCAACCCACCTGCCTGGCAGTGGATGACGACAATCTGATAGCTGTGGGCTACAAGGCCAAGGGAGAGATCAGCCTCCACAACCCAGATGGAACCCTCATCAGGAGACTACCAGCACCAATGATTGAAGATCACCTGGCCATCAGTAGCAAGCAGTTAATGTACACCAACTACGACATGTGTACGCTGGTATCCAAAAATTACTCCGGTGACACTGAGTACGTAAAAGATGTAGGCAGCCCAAGGAGTGTGTGCTGTGACAGTCAAGGCAACATCTACGTTGCCAGCCATCTACCCTATTCGGCAGGTAAGGCAAACATTAAAGCTTTCAGTCATGACGGTAAATTCCTCGGATGTGCAATCCAGGAATGCACGTATCCATACAGCATGACCATCACACCCAAAGGTGATCTAGTGCTAGGTGGATGGGATTTGTTGGAGATCTATCATCATGTGTGACTGCCGGCAACGCTGCTGAACATTGGAATGACAGTAACATGGGATCATCTCGATGTTTAAAATGCCAGTTACTGATTCCTGACATATTTCTAAGGACTGCAGTTTGTTGTTTAATCAAACTACACAACCCCCACAAGTGCCTCAAAAACAACTGAGTACAATGAGGAAATTTGTAAACTCATATGCTTGTCCACTTATACATCTAAATGAGCAAAATTTCTAATACATGTAAACATGTTGAAATTGTGCTGTACACTAACCGGTAATGCAGATTTCAAGCGGACTGTGACACTTGGGAATTTGTTTCGTGTAAATCCTAATCGTGTTGGTTCACTGACACGAGAACCACCTAACAGACACAGCAAACCAGCCTTGGGACTCCCTATCCAGATCAACATATAAAAACAAACAGGCCCATAGAGTTGGAAGAATGGAAGTCGACAAGTGTTTTCAATTTTCAAGTACATGTAAATGTATTTTACCATGAGCTCAGAATATGTCCATGTTTAGGTACAGTATGGACTGTTTTATTTGATATTGGAAACATCTTTTCACACTTTTCTCTTCCAGGGAGTTTCATTTGACAGAAATTGCAAAGTTTTGCTGAAGAGGGAGAAATTTTTGTAGGTTTCCCAGCAAGAGGGAAAAAATTTAATACCTTGTGAAATACAAGAGTGTGAATGTCCAAATGATCTCTTTCCACATATTTTCCCATCCCAATGCACAGTTTTTTATTTTCACTTGCAATTTCTTGTACGGGTGCATTTAAATAGCTTACAGGGGACAAACCAGACCTTACTGTCATTCAAAAACCACTTCGGAAGGGGGCCCACGGCGACTAGGAGACGTGACAAAAAATACAGAAAGTGCCACTAAATATTACGACACTTATACACTGGCTAAAACTATTAATAGTCAGAAAATCACCCAAATTGTATGGTCAGTGTTTGCTGGCTTTTTGCGTTAATGGTACAATCTGACCCAGAAACTGCTGCGGGCTAGTTAAGTGTATTTTTTCACTTGCCCAGAAGGCTACTAGAGCAAAACCTACCTGATGGAAACCATCATTTGTCTTTCTCGTAAAGATGAATGAAACAGAGTTTACAGATGTTGTCAATGTTTTTGTATGTGCTATTATGAAATTGTAGCAATTTTGAATCTTCCAGTTTTAAGTTTTTTAAACTGGCAGCATGGTTCCACAGTAGCAGTTGAAAGAAATAAAGTTGAAAAAAGCCAGTGAAAGTTAGTTTGGCCAACAAATACCCACTCTTATGAAAATTCCACTAGGCTTGTTCCTGGCAGGCTAGTTACTAAAACAAAGTTGTAAGTCATAATCTGACATGCATTCTTTATCACAAAATGCCAGATATGTGCAAGGATGACAGGAGGCATAGCTGTGTAAGCCAGGCTGTATCAGGTTCATCGACAATGGCAAACAGGGGTGGCACTTTATGGACTAACCAGGGAGGGTGAAGCAAAAGAACTGCAGGAGCTTCCATAGCAACAACAACTGCATCAGACACAATGAGTAGGGATGCCCATGTTTGGAATTCAAGGACTGCCTTGCAGTGGAATATGGACAAAAGCTGAAGATGGCCAAGCAGATTAATCCTGGTAGCGTGAAGGAATGCACACAGTGGCATTCGTTCATGCTACCAGGATTAATCTCCAACCCATTGCATCCGACGAAATGGTTGTTGTTATGAAAGCTCATGCAGATTTTATGCTTCTCTCTTCTCCAGTTAGTCTGTGAAGTGCCACCCCCGTTTGCAAATGCATGAAAGGGTACAGAAAGAACAGAATAAATGCATGAAAAAAAGGACAATGCCATTTCTGCATACACTTTGACTCCATGACAAAAGATAGTGTGCACCCGACCCCGGTTCCTTCAGGTTCAGTCAAAGGGTACAAGGGTACTAATCCACTAATAAATGGTAGGAGGAAATAACCTTGACGGTCGTCATCTTTGCTGGCTATAGCTTCAAATAAGTCGACAGGGAATAACAGAACAAATTCAGCCAAAAAAAGTACATTCACCTGTTTGCTTGCGACCCTTCAAGTCTGCATTAATACCTGCACTTCAGGTGAGTCTTGGCTTTTCTTGTGGCTTTTTTGGGTGCAGTTGAAAAAATAAATTGAAGCAACTAAATTCAGTCTAAGTACAAAGTGAACTAATGTTGAAATTTGGCAAGCAAACATGTACACGTATACACGTTTGTCTGTATTATGGATTCTGCTTCTTTTTAGCTGCTGACTTTGGGAGCCAAGGCTCCACGCACCTCATTGCTTAAAGCTAAATAAATGCAATAGACATGCACTCAGCACACAAACAAATGGCCAGTTGATTTGGTTTTGATTTCTTGTACACAGATGTGAATTTCTCTACCTGTTCTTAGCGTTGACAATAAGTAATGGCAAATGGTAGTGCAGCCGACGTTCTACAAAAGATCAGCGAGCGTCATCTAGAATGCTCCATCTGCTGCAACCGATTCACTGAACCCAAATTTCTTGACTGCTTGCATACTTTTTGCTTGAAATGTCTCCACAATATCAGTCAGAGTGAAGATCCCCAAATTCTAACACTTGAATGTCCTCGGTGCAGACATGAAACCACTCTGGCAAACAAAAGGTTGGAGGATCTGCCGACTAACATCACCCTGAGTGCCCTAGTGGAGGAGTTTGTAATTCAGGAACAGCTTCTACAAGGTCAAGGGTCAGAGATCAAATGTCAAAGCTGTGATGAGCAAAATCCAGCAGCTTTATTCTGCATGGACTGTTCTTGTTTCTTGTGTCAAGACTGCCAAGAGGCTCATGGCCGCTTGAAAATAACAAAATCTCACAAAACCTACACAGTGGCTCAGCTTCAATCAGGAGAGATTGCCTACAAGAGCAAACTAAGAGAAGAACCAAAATGTGACAAACATCCCCAAATGACTCTTAACATTTATTGCAGCACATGTGAGCAGTTCATGTGCACACTATGTCCTTTTTGGGAACATCGACAACATTCTCATGCTGACATATCTGAAGCTTTTGAAAAATGCAAAGAAGAAATTGCAGAACTGATGGAAAAGTTTGAAATGAAGAAAAAAAAGTTTAATAATACCAAGAAAGACACAGCCGAGTCCCGTAAGAAACTAGACACCCTGTTTGTAGCCACCAACAAGAAGATCTCCCAAAAGGCTGACAAGGAGGTCGCTAGGATCAGAGAGATGGAGCAGAAACTGAAGCAAGAGGCCAAGGAGATCTATCAAGACAGAGTTAAGACACTGGAGACTGCTGATGACGCCAACAATACACAGCTGACAGTAGCAGAGCAGACATTGGATGAGATGAACCAGCTCCTGGCTCAAGAAATCAAGAGTGAGATTTTGCATCTCAAGCAAAAGTTCCTGCACTCCATCAGAGAACTGACTAAACAACAGCCATACGTCGTGCCTCATATGTTGTGCTTCATTGACTTTCAACAGTATGAAGAGACTGAGAAGTCACTTGGTAGGCTGATTCTAGGAGAGAAATCTACAATACGTTTTGAGAAAGAAAGAAAACTGCACATGAATTATGCAGTGGAATCTGTCGCAGCTTTTTCCAACAAAGAAATAGTCACAGTAAAAAAAGACTTAAAACATCTAGTAACTTATATTCCAGAAAGCAACCCAAAATCCCGCAATTGGATAAATAATCCAGATATCAAAGATCCACGTCAGGTTGCGGTGAACAGAATAGACCAACTCGTTATACTAGATGGTCCTGCAGTCAAGACCCTCGACAGAGTATCCATGGGCCGGTATCAACTCCTCCATCAGTTCCAGCCAGGAACTAATTCAGACAGCAAACCAACCTGCCTGGCAGTGGATGATGACAATCTGATAGCTGTGGGCTACAAGGCCAAGGGAGAGATCAGCCTCCACAACCCAGATGGAACCCTCATCAGGAGACTACCAGCACCAATGATTGAAGATCACCTGGCCATCAGTAGGAAGCAGTTAATGTACACCAACTACGACATGTGTACACTGGTATCCAAAAGTTACTCCGGTGACACTGAGTACGTAAAAGATGTAGGCAGCCCAAGGAGTGTGTGCTGTGACAGTCAAGGCAACATCTACGTTGCCAGCCATCTACCCTATTTGGCAGGTAGGGCAACCATTAAAGCTTTCAGTCATGATGGTAAATTCCTCGGATGTGCAATCCAGGAATGCACGTATCCATACAGCATGACCATCACACCCAAAGGTGATCTAGTGCTAGGTGGATGGGATTTGTTGGAGATCTATCATCATGTGTGACTGCAGGCAACGCTGCTGAACATTGGAATGACAGTAACATGGGATCATCTCGATGTTTACATGTAAAATGCATGTTACTGATTCCTTGCAGATTTCCAGGAAAAACCGTGAACCTTGTTTTTATCAAAATATGACTTTGAACTCCTGGTAATTGCATAGGATGTAAAAATTGGAATATTTGTTGTACCTGTACACGACTAAAATTTGTATCAATTTGTTGGCATTGGGCGGTACTATTAGTCCAAATTAAGACAGAAACTAGGCAAGTGGGGAGTTGTTATATTTAATTTGAAGAATTCCACTTCAACTTTCAAGCGAATTTATTTTAGACAACATGTACACCAAGAATATGCAATTTCTTCGACAGTTGTGAACGTTACATGAGGCTCTTCCTAAGATGAAATCCATGCTTTGATATGACAGTCGCACACTTTTAACGTCAAATTGTTTTGCTCTGTATAAGAACAAAATTGTTATGTTAGTAATAATGTGTTTTCATACACTGCTTGTACATGTACATGTATGAACATTTTACCTTACACGTGCATGTGAGTGCACTTTTGTGAAGATAAAAAAGTATGTGCATTGTTCTTTTGTTACCCCAAAATATGACCTACATGTACTAGTAAACCCTTTATAGGTTAAACCCAGGTGAACAGTTGTCCTACTGAAAAGAACATGTGACTTGACTTCCTCGATAAGAAAATTTAATAATATTTTTATTCATTTTGCAATGTCTAAATGCCTAAGTTTTTTTAAAAAGTGATTAACTTCTGCCAGATACATGTAAGGAGTCTAAGACTGGACATGTCCACTCGCACAACCTATTTAAGTACATTGCATTTGCTTTAATTTTAAAAAAAATGACACAATGGATTTATGGATAAATCTACAACAGTCTCATTTTAAATTTAACTTAGTTACAATCTATCCAATCCCAGTCCTGTTTATCAATTTGTTTTTCAGTTTACGCTAAGAACATTGTCCACTTGTACAAGATACATGTATACATGTACATCTGACAACTGTTTCTCGGATACAAGAGTAGGATTGCAGAGGGAAAAGATGAATAGGTTTTCATCATTTTGCTCCAATGAATTCCCCATTTTCTTTTCCCATAATGCATTCCTTTTTAATTAATTTTGATGCTCATCACACTACATTTATGTGTGCTTTCTCAACTGGAAATACAAATCGTGCAAAATTACTTGATCTCTACTTCTTCACATTTGTTAAAGAAATCAAGTCCAAGAAAGGGGAAAAAATTCACTTCGTGGCCACCGATTTCACTTTGACTTCATGACAATAGGCAGGGTTTAACTGACTGTGCATGGAAGCTCATTCATATTCATGAAAGGTAAATTATGAAGAATTGAATCATATGATCCACTGGCAGATAGAGGAAATCAACCTGGCTGCCATCTTTGCTCATACTGTTGTACTGCAAACTTTCAATAAAAATTTCCAAGGACAGTAACCTTATCTCAACAGTCCACACATAGCCAGGTTGGCTAAGTTCATTTACAGAGGAAGCAGATTTTTTAATGTACACGTAGGATTTGCTGAAGGCCACATTTTTAAGAGCAATTTTTTTCCAGCCTTATCATATTTGCCAGAGTTAAGAATTCAGTGAAACAATGAACTTTGAAAGCTCTTAAACTTTTTGACCACCCGGATGGATACATGAGAGCAAATGTGGTAAATATTAACCTATATTTACTCAGCATATCACATGCTTCTAAGATATGCTGCTAATGGTAAAACTGGGGGAGTGTCCGTACTGCTGTCTTTTTCGATAATTTTCATGGCACATTTCAGTCGGAGCCTTGCGGTGGTTGTGCCTTTATCTTAAAGTGGCAGATTTGAATGGCAGACAGCTAACGACATCAAGAATACTTCATGCACCATGAACAAACTTAATAGTATCCGGTAAGTGTCTCTTCTCTTCAAAAGATTGTGGTTGAGTACATATAAATGACAGTTGCAGTCTTGCAGATATGTAGGTGTTACTACGCCATGTTGATTTTCGCAAGACAGCATTCACACTGGCATCATCTGGAAGCAAGCTTAAATCTCCTACATATCTTTGTTTTGTTGTACTATTGGGATACCCCACTTTTGGGTCAGGATAAGACACTCTCCGTTTTTCCTGGGACCTCATGCAGCTCGTTCTACTATCTGGGATCCAATTTATTCCTGCCCCCATGACACCTGGGTACAATTTTGTAAGTTTACAAAACATTCTTTGATTTCCAAGAGCCATTACATGTAATGCAAATTACCTGCAAAACAAACAAAACAGTTTACAATTTCAATGACATACATGTACAGTTAACCCTGGTCAAATTACACAAGTCACCTCTAACAAGGACAGGAAAAGGTCACATCAGACCCCAAATTTACACAATGACGTGCTGCATTTCATGTTCCTCAGTGCACAGTAACTACAGCTGTTTCATGTGAACTACCCCACCTTCACAGAAAACAGCCGTTGGGCACATGGTACAGGATATGATGTCACTTCCCATGGGTGACAAGAGGTTTGTGTGACAAAGACTTTGCTGAGCAAGAAACACCGACTACTGACTACCACACCAACCACAGTTCATTTGTCTACACTCTTGCAGGTATGTTAAATTCTTATTTTACCTCATAATCACAAACCACGGCACTGAAGACAGGAACATTCACAGCAGGGCAATACTGCAGACTGCATTTAACCCACCGGACCCATGGACCCCATGTTTTTGCTGGCTATGGAGTCATGGTCGACTTCCTTCCTAAAGGGCATGATGCACTTAATGCGCTCTCACTCCACTGCATAGCAAGCTGCAGGGTACAGTCTGCCCGGACTTGGAAATTTTCCCTCACAACCTGCTTTAAGTTGTGGACTGCTTCGTTCTCAGAGGGCCCTGACTCGATTGCTGCGTAGCCAGCTACAAGGTAGTCCCTTTCCACTGAACCATCTACATGGTGCATGGTTTCAATTCCACCTTGCGGCCAGTGATTCCTTAGGACATGTTTGCACTGGACTTTTTTGGGTCAGACTTACTGAGGCGATGGCTGCTTTTCCCATTTTAAGTCCAGTGCAGAAATCCAAAGAAGTTTTCCTCTTGGTTACTTTCCCTGCGCCGTGCGGCCATTTTTACAAGCCAACTTCTCTCAAGGAAAAATTCCCAAGACACTTTTCCAAAAAGCCCAGTGCGGACAGTGTAAGTCCGTAAAAGCACGAGAAAGTGGCCCGGAAGGGCGTACATCCGGCCCAAGCACAATGGCATATCCCATACAGGGAAACTATGCATGTTTCTATGCACATTTCACTGCAGTGTGGTATGTGGAGACAATTTTCAGTACATTTGCTCCTCTTTTTGTCCCAACCCTGGCAGAAATTATTATTAACACTGTTGAAAGATTAACTGGTGTCAAGAATACACCATTTCCATTTTCATGAGGATAAATGTAGTGTTTAAGGACAAAAACAAATGCAGAAAGGTCACACAAAGCCCCCTCATAAGTCACTGCATTACCAGCTTGATTACTTATCCCGTGATCTCAGTAAAATTTTCCCGTGTCAAAAGTCCAAGTGCGGGACAGTGATCACATGACCATTTCTCATTTGACCATCGACTCGGTAAAACCCACAGAAGAAAGAGTCCAGTGTGAATACGGCTTTACTGGTGGAGTAATCTGCAATTACTGGTATTCCACAGTCAGAGCATGCTAGAGTATAGGGACGAATAGAGGGTTTGCATAGCTGCCATCTTGCAGGCCAGTGCTTTTGTTCCACACGGCAGCACAAAGGAGGTTTCCCTGTAGAACAAAAGCACTGCCCTGCATGATGGCTACAACGCAAAGCCTCTATACACAAGTAGCTTCCATTCCTCACGCTTTACCAAAATTCGGCACTTGTAATCATTCCTTCATTCTTCTGAGAGTAATTTTGTTGATTTCCGGATTAATAACTCATCTTTTGGGGGGCCTGGCAACCATTTCTCACGATAAGATTTCATTTGACAGATTTGTTTAAATTTGACTGGCATTGGCAACAAAAGGTTTGTGCATGTATATGATTCAAGGAGTGCTGCTGTTCCATATTATAGCCAATTGTAAAAACAGTAAGACCACAGAAAACTGACAAAAATACCGGTATTTCTATTTGATCATAGCACAAGTCTGGAAGCATATTTCTGCTGCTCCTTTCTGACCAAACAATGGCGACCAGCAGGGCAGCTGAGGTTCTGGAGAAGATCGGTGAGCGTCATCTGGAATGCTCCATCTGCTTTCAACGTTTCACGGAGCCCAAATTTCTTGATTGTTTGCACACTTTTTGCTTGAAATGTCTCCACAATCTCAAACTCAGAGAAGGTCCCCAAATTCTGAAACTCAAATGTCCTATGTGCAGACATGAGACTACGTTAAAAAGCGATAGCCTTGAAGATCTGCCGCCTAACTTCACGCTGAGCGCCCTGGTGGAGGAATTCGCAATACAGGAACAGCTTCTACAGGGTCAAGGGTCAGAGATCAAATGTCAAAGCTGCAATGAGACAAATCAAGCGACATCATTTTGCATGGACTGTGCTCATTTTCTTTGTCAGGACTGCCAAAAGGCACATGAACGCTTGGCAATAACAAAATCTCACAAAATCTACACCACTGCTCAGATCCAATCAGGAGAGATTGCCTACAAGAGCAAACTAAGGAAAGAACCAAAATGTGAGAAACATCCAGATCAGAATCTTAACATTTACTGCGATACATGTGAACAGTTGGTATGCACAACTTGCTCCGTTCTGAAACATGAAAAGCATTCTCGCACTGAAGTATCCGAGGCTTTTGACAAATGCAAACAAGAAATTGCGGCAGTCATGGCAAAGATGGAAAAGAAGAAAGCGGAACTCAGTAATGCAAAGAAACACACAGCTAAGTCTCGCAAGAAACTAGACACTATGTTTGAGGCCACCAACAGGAAGATCTCCCAAAGCGCTGACGAGGAGGTTGCTATGGAGGTTGCTAGGATCCGGGAGAAGGAAAAGAAACTGAAGCAAGAGGCCAAGGAGATCTACCAAGACAGAGTCCAAATATTTAATGCTGCTGATGACGCCAACGACGCACAGCTGACCGTAGCAGAGCAGACACTGGAGAAGATGCACCAGCTCCTAGCTCAAGAAATCAAGACGGAGATTTTACATCTCAGGCCGAAAATCTTGCACCCCGTCAGACAACTGACAGAACAACCACCGCAGTCGGTGCCCGAGAAGTTGAACTACATGGATTTTCAAGCGAGTGAAGAGACCGAGAAGTCACTTGGAAGGCTGATTCTGAAGGACGAGACCGAGTGGCGATTGAAGAGCGAAATGAAGCTGGAGGGGAAATACGCGGTCACTTCCGTTGCAGTCTTCTCCAACAATGAAATAGTCACCGTGAACAGCAAACTCAAACAGCTGATGACATATTTACCGACAAGCAACCCTCAATCCCCTTTCTCCCACAAAATACTACAAATTCCAGTTCTTGCGGGTCCACGCAAGGTCGCCGTGAACAGCTTGGACCAACTCGTCGTACTTGATGTCCGTGCAGTCAAGATCCTTAGCCGGGAATATCAGCTCCTCCATCAGTTCCAGCCAGGACATGATTCGGACAAGGTACCGACCTGCCTGGCCGTGGACGAGAACAACCTGATAGCTGTGGGCTACAAGGGAAAGGACGAGATCAGCCTCCACAAGCCCGACGGAATCCTCATCTGGAAACTACGGGCGCCGATGATTGAACACGAACTGGTCATCACCAACAAGCAGCTAATCTACACCAACCACAACGTGGGTAAATTGGTGTGTAAAGATTACAATGGGGGCACGGTGTTCGAGGTAGACACACGTAGGCCGCTGGGCGTATGCTGCGACAGTGAAGGCACCATCTTTGTTGCGGAAGGCCTACGCTCTTCACCAAGTGCAGCAAACATTCACGTCTTCAATGCTGACGGCGAATATATTGAATGTGTCATCAAGCAATGCATTTATCTTCTTGGTATGACCTTCACACCTGCCGCCCATCTGGTGATAGGCGGATGGGATTTCTTGCAAATCTACCATCGTGTGTAATTACATGTACATATATTGCCACTGAAAATCCCTCTTCAAAACAGCCCCCAAAGTCTACTCAAAGATGAAGCAAATCTACATCACTCATTCTTGACAGATATTTAAGACGACTGATACCGTAGTTCCCTTTAAGCATACACAAATATACCCAGATATACCCAAAACAACTTGCAAATGGCTTCACAACTTGTAAAATTGTGTTTTCTTGGTAGCCAACTTACTGACGTTGGCACTGCATGCAGGAGATATTGGTGTGCTGGGGCAGTTATCAGCGGGTAGTTAAAATTTAAAACCATGTTAAACCACGTTACGGTGTGTAGTCACAAACTATGACCTAAAGCCCAAATATGAGGTATCGTCAGAGACCAGACCCCTCACAAACTTCCAATAAAAATAAATACATCACATTTCAAATTACTCAAGCAAATAATCCCTCCCGATGAAAGCATTTTCTGCCAACAAGTCAACCATCAAAACACTTCCAACCATTTTGTTCTGCCATTCTACATTCGTTTGAGGTGAAGTGGCTGTGATTTAAGTTTTCTTGTTTATCTGACAAAATCAAAAAACAAGTTATCGCTGCTGTCAGACAAATAAGGCCAGGTGATAAAAATTACCTTTTGAGTTTCTTGATTTATAAAAGAAAGTTTGGCTTCTTTGAGCAAAACAATTTTTTTCGTTAGGAGAAATGTTGAATGTTGTATACATGTATACCTGTGCTGTCAGAAAATGTGTACCAATTAGTTACGACCCCAATGTACGAGTAATGCAAAGTTACCATGGCGACTAGAACACAAATGGTTGGACAACGGTTGGGCAAAACTGTTAAGCAGTCATTCAGAAAGTCACAATTTTGCGGAAATTCTGGCAAAATAGAGGCAACTCATTTTAAATACGAAGAGAAAACAAAGGGTGAGAAGTCTGTAAATAATAACTACATGTACATGTATATGGTCTGCCGTTAGTGTCGCTTGTCAAGTTTTTGTCTTATAAGACATTTCTGCGTCAAACTGTCTTCTGAATATGCCTCTGTATTAGCCCCCTTTTCTCATTTGCGTTTAACTATTTATTCTTATATTTAAAAAAAAAGTCTTTCAATGATCGACCTTCGGTATGGTATAGCCATAACAGACCCAAATATTGAGCTAAAAAAAGCAATCGATCAATCCTTAGCAACATGTCACAAGTATAAAACCCCTAAATTGAACTCCTTGGGCTCCTTGTGATGAAGCACTGGTGATGATGGTTACAATATTCAGAAACAAACACTGCACAGCGTTTCAGGACAGCGGAAGGACGGGAAAGGACTTACCTCCTCGTTTTCCAACGGCAGACATATCTCTAACAGCAGCTGCACGGCGGTGCTCTCCTGCGCGGCAATGAGGGCGCTCTTCAGCTCCTCCCTCTCCGGGTCGGTGGGCTGAGGGGTCAGTCCCTGCTCGGGCCGCCTGAGGATGCTGGGGCTGGACTGGAGATGGGTGGCCAGGAAGGCTCTGGACGCGGCCAGGTAGGCGGTCAACATCTGCATGACCACATCCAAGATTGGCGGACACCTAAGTCACAGAAATCAATTTATGTATAGTTGTTGTTGAAGACAGCGATATGTCCAGATAATTTTCTGTGAAGCTGCCGAAAAAGGTATTTAACTTAAGGCAACATGATAAACAAGAATAACGATTCAGCAAAACTGACCTGAATACTCTGAGATCACATCTGAGCACGATCAGTGGATCCAGCGTGATGTCTTCCTCAGTGAACGGTACCACTGGCTTTGTGCACACCAGCGCATTCACGGTCATCACTCGCAACCTCGACAAAACAACAAATCACGCTCTTAAAAACCAAGAAAAACCACCCTCAAAAGAAGTACACAATAGGTCCAAGCTTACCAGCTAGGATGTCAGGCAAACTATACTGCCTATGACTGGTACTCCGCTGATACCTTGCTTAAAACACGACAAATTGACTCAAATGTGGCAGAATTCAGGTCGGTCCTAACTTCCTATTTTCTTCCATCCACTAGAAGTTGAACACAAGCCAATAAAATTTCAATAGGAATGCATTCTTTGAACTCAACTACAACAGCAAATCCCATGTAGACAGAAAGTGAATAGTCCACAGATGCCTGGATCTATCAAAATCTTTACAACCAATCGTTAGACTGTAGAGGCGTTGGGCTAGCAACAATGAACAGTTTTAAAACGTTTCTGTTGATATCATCACACATAAACCCAAGACTCAATAGGCTAAAAGGTAACAAATATGACTAATCCATTGCTTGTACTAGACCATGCAGCCTGTGATAATGATTCAGCATAGATGAACGCTGCCACTGAGTTTCAAATTAATGCTTTCTTGTGAGCTGAAAAAAAAATAAAACTATTCATGCCTTACCAACAAGCATAAGGAATGAAAAATTTAAGAAGAAGAAACAGTTGCAAAACACGGACGAAGACTTACATCATAAAGACACTTTTTTCAACAGTCCTAAGGAAATGTTTCAATTCTTACTTTCTGAGCATGACCGTGTTCAGCATCCTCCACAGCTTGACGGCCAAGGTCACAACTTGTCGAGGCACCCTTTCACCCAGCAAGCCAGGGAGGCTGTCCACCAGAACCTCGGCAAAATCCATCAGGTGATGAGGTTCTGACTGACAGAGGCGTCTCAGGAGGAGGAGAGATTCCGACGGGTCCTCGCGGGCGTGCTGCAGGGCTGGGGTTCAAAAAAGACAGAGCCTTGAGGATTATAACTGAAAAAAAAAAAATCGGTGGAATTTCTTCCGGAACTTGCAGACAAGAACTTCACCCTTACCATGCCTAGTCCAACAAGATTCGGTGTGATTCTTGCTCAATCTTGGCGTTTTAACCCCTTTGCACCGGGAGGGCGGCAAAAGTTCCGCCGTAAAAATTGAGATCCTCAGCCCGCTTTTCAGCTATAGCTATTATTCTCAGCCAACGCTCGAGCGAACACAGTGAAAGAAGGCAGACCCTGGCTCTTGTATATATGGTAATTGGTCTTTGTGCGCCGCCCAGAAATGAAAAGATCGATTTTGCCTCCCAGATTCCATGGGTTCTCACCCAGAATATTCCTCTGAGGTTTTCCTCCCACCTCTAAAACTGTAACTGCTTCTCACTGTCTCCTCTCTACAGGTTTCTTCAGGCTTACGAGCTATAATGGCTAGGGTGTTTTTGAGGAGTCCTTGGTTTCATTACCAGAAATAATGGTAACAAGCACATGACAAGGATGTGTACCCAAGACAATACCGGCGATTCACATCGGCGTGCCTCCAACAGTTTGCAATGCGTCGGCCAATCACAATGCACGAAATCTGTCGACCCTTTCCAAGCACGCATTGGGTCCACAGATTACGCATTTTGTGATTAGCCAAAGCGTTGCAATCTCTTTGAGGCATGCTATTGTGAAACGCCCGTATTCCCTCAGGATCTGAGTCGAATCAGGCACCGACTCACCATTCCGAAGTCTCGCAGGGGAACACTTGGAGGCGGGGGCCCCGCCCTGCCGTTTCTTCCTCTCTCTGCCACCCACTTCTTCCTCCATTAACTCCTCCCCTAGCCAGTCCTCCACCAGGCACAAGTGGGGGTAGTGGGTGGCCAGGAGGCGTAGGAGGGAGGGGTAGAGCCCGGCATAGTCTGGCTGGTGCCGCTGGGCTTCATGGAGGAGATACTTGATGGGGATTTGGGAGGTGAGCTTAGAGGAGTAGGACTGGGGCCGCTCGTTGTGCATGACTGTGTCAAATATTTCAAACATAATTAAAGCTCTAAAAACTGAAACCCATTCATAAAATAGTGAAATCCATCAGGACGGCATTTATCTCCCGTTTCCTTGACATCAAATAACCGAGAATATGTTTATTCCCCCCTGGGTGGGATGCTCATCCATCACAGGCCAATCCCAACTACTGCTGGCACTTATTTATCCTCCTGGTGGAGAGAGGCAAAGTTAGAGTAAAGTGACTTGCCTGTGGGCACATCACGTGGCTAGTTTCAGCTTAGCACAAAAACATGCTTAGCAACAATTTCTCAATAGTAGCGGCATGATATTTCAAAACGGCATTTTCCAATGTAACCTCAGTAAACGTCTCAAAATTAATCTGAGCCAGTTGGGGACATGGTCAGAAAGTAAAGTCTTAAACTGAAATGGATAAAGACAAACCTACCCAATGTCTTCATGTTGCTGAGCACACAGTCCTCATAGAGCAGTAAATAGTACAGCATCAACAGCTGAACCGTCAATCCGGACCCGCCCTCCCCGGCCACACCCGGATCCTCAGCAAGAACCGACGCCCGCAACAGCGAAACGTTGGAGGTCTTGTACACAGATAGGATCTCCCTCTCGGTGAGTGGTTCGTTCCGGTACTGCTTAGTACCTGATTGGGTGGGCACTACCACCGAGGTTACGTAGGCCTCCAGGAGGGGTGGGCAGAGGGGATGGAGGGGAGGGGCACTGTGGCAGATCTGCTTAAAGATCCAGTCCTAGACAGGATAAAAAGGTCACAATTGAAAACTGCAAATTATTTGACGTTTCAAAGAAATCAAGTTTGAATAAATGTTCCAACGGTGAACTCAGTAATATTTCATTTCAATTTATGTTACACATGTCGCCTGGTACGGAATGGATTCTTTTTGCATACAAATCATTGGCATTAAAATGCCCATAAATTGTCTAGTCAATTGTAAATTTCCACATAAAATATTCATTACTTGATGATGTAATTTCAAAGCAATGCACAATTTAAACAGTTAAACGATGTCTTCACTGGACATTGTTTGTTATTTTGACAACGGTCCCCGTGCATTTTGTTTGAAAGCAAATCATTTCCCATGCATCTTTACCCGACACGTTACCTTGATTGGGACTTTGTGCTTGGCAAATGCACGGTTCTGAAGTAGATTATAGACACAGTGGATTGGCAAGTAGCCAGATATGGAGCCGCTGAGGTCAGGGGTCACAGCTACGGTAACAGCATGAGCAGTAACAACCTGCATGAAAGAGCACACACAGACTCTTTAAATGGTCAGGTGCATCAAGTGTGGCAATTCACACTACAGTAATACTGCATGCAACCACTGGGAACAAGACCAAGATGGACACCCCCTTACCTGTTCAGTGAACACTTCCTGCATGAACATCAGTCGCAGTCGAGCCAAGGAGTTGGGCCTGATTGGAATCTGTGAACATCAAGTACACAGAGTCAACAATCTTTCTCGATTTTAGAAATCTATTGTTAAATTCGTCAAAAACATGAGAAGAACAAGGCTGAGACACAAAAGGAAGAAGCCTAAGGTCAAGTCCAAATCTTACGGTTTGAGCTAAGTCCAGGTCTTCAGCCATTACAATATATGTGGGTACCTTGTTCATAGACAGAGCCGTAACTCAAGTAGTGCACACACTAAGGACACGGCCTCACCTTCATGCCCAGCGTAGAGCAGACCAGGTCGATGATGGCGTGCACCTGGTTGCCATGGAAATGGCTGGCCATCAGGAGAAGCATCTCGCTGAATGAGGCGCTCACCCCGCTCTCTCGCTCAAACATCGGTCCCTCCCGAACCAGCCAATTGATCCAATCTATCACAACGCTCTCGTCCTCTTGGCTGACAAACGCGACCAGAAAAAAAGTCGAACGTCTCACACTTCTCAATGCTTAATATCAATCACATTTTTGAAAAGCAGCCCATCTTTTCTGAGCCACTGCAGGTCTGTGTTTACCTCCTGTTTCCATGGTATAAAATGACTGTGAAATTCAGCTGCATTTAGATAGGATGCCAGTCCATCACAGGTGGCTCTCCAGCTAATGTCAGCATCCATTCATACTCCACGGTGGAGCAAGATAAGGGTAAGGGTAAAGTGGCTTGCCCATGGACACAACCTCCAGCAAGCCAATGAATTCAAACATGACCTTCTGCTCATGAGACACCAACCTTAACCAATAAGGACACACTCCCAACATCAAATAAAGATAGTTACGAACTGGAAAACAATCTCCAGGTGAGGTGGTGAGCCCGTTGCGACCCCAATGCGTTCGATCTGTACCAAATTTTCCAGAAAACTACCAATATGGAGATCACAGTGCATCACAGACAAAGTGAAGAGTTGCCACGGTGATCTAACTACCAAAAATGATTCAATTCAAAGCTTAAGAAAAACAAAAAAAAATTGGTTTGGAACAGGTAGGGCCTATGAACCCTCTCTTGGAAAGATACTGAAATTGGTTTGGAACAGGTAAGGCCTGTGAAACCTCTCTTGGAAAGATACTGAAAATGCTTGAAGTTGTTTCCATGACAACAGAAGAATCTGGCCAATACCTGATGAGGGATGGACAAGCAAACAGCATGCACAACCCCAGACAGATGAAGTGGATCCCCGAGGGCGTGGGCAGGGGGTGACTGCTCAGTAAACGTAACAGCTGCTTGGACTCCTCCTCGCTGAACCTGTTGGACAAATGCAGAGACTATAAATCCAAGCAGAAAAGCAAAAAAATGCACACAAACCTGTGCTCCCAATAAAAGACTATGAAAAATCTCACCATTTCTTGTTCCAACTTCGAACGGATAACCCTTTGTTTATAAACCTCACTAAACCACCTCCAAGAGAACGGGAGGGTACGCTTGTTATCAGTGTCTGACGCAAACCATGGACAACCCAGGAAGGTTAATGAATTACTTGAGCCCGGCGATTCCCTTGAGGGCACAGTACAGTCTCATCACAGCACTGGCCTGTACCACTTGCCGCTCGGGGAGGTTCCCGTGGAACTCTTCGGAGGGGATGATGGCTTTGAGCTGCTGCAGGAGGTGCATCCGTAGAGCTTGGAGTATTGAGGTGCTTGCGTCAGCCTTGTGCTTGATTGGAACAGAGAAAATGGTTTTGGTTCAATAGAGCATGGTAGCCATCTTGCAGGGCTTTTCTGTTGTGTATACCCTATGGAACAAAAGCATTGGCCTGCAAGATGGCAGCCATGCAAGCCCTCTGTGCAAGGATGTAGCAAGCATTGTTGTAGTTGGCTCTATCTTAAGTCATTTCTGAGGTCCTTTTACACGACCAGTCACAAGTAAGAGGTTGAAAAACAACAGAAAAATGCTTTTGTTACAGATCTTTCGGTAACTCGCGACTTGGCTTGCAATTAGATAACTTGTGATGAACGTGTGACAGATACCAAGGTACTTAACCCCAACACTTGAAGTGCGCAAAATGTCCTCTTAAATTTGAAAATAGCCAGAAATCTGGTTACTGAAAGAGGACTCTCACTCAACCACTCTTTTTTGAGTAGGCTTAAAACTCATCTTTTTGAAGTGTACAGACCATCACACTTGTTAGATAATGAATTACATTTGGTTTTGAAAATTGAAAAGGTCCCATCAAGTTTAAAAACTACTTGATATTAAATCCTGTTCAAAAGTGACTTCCGTCGGTACCTTTTGTCCGTTACGGACAAACTGGGCAAACCAGTTACGAACGCCTGAGTTGCTGCCGAGGAGCAGGCCGCTGATGAAGCCTACCACGTCACTCATTCTGCTCTCTGATTGGTCTGGTGTGTCATGGTCTAACGACAGGGCCACCGCTAAACCCGGTAACTTGCACTGGTCAATCTAAACACAGACAAGACACCTCAAGTAAAAAGTGTGTCCATTTTACCGAAAAATGTGGTTGTTTCATCCGAACAGGAGGATTTCCCTACAACACGACACTCCATACAGCAGATCACATCTTCCACATTTGTTGAGAAAACTGTTTAACGAATGCACAAACTTTACAAGCCAAGACAGTCCAATGCGACCATGGAGAAACCTCTGTATCGATCGGCCAAAATTTTGCAACACTTTGTCAAGCTTCCCAGGGATTGCTTCTCGATTTTTCCCCGAAATACCTACAGCAAGAGCTCTGATGGAGAGGGCCTGGCTGGGGTTCATTGTTGCTAACATCCTCAGAGTCTGTGTCCGTCGGCGGCCACCGTAGCTATCTTCGTCTTGCCGCTCACCATTCACAATCAAATTTTTGCAAACTAAAAGACAGACAAGATATCCTTCTTGACAATTCTTCTTGAGAACAGTTCAATTAAAAAATACCCGACCAGATTCTGTAAAACTCAAGTCTTTGAGATTCTTTTCCAATTTTTCTTCAAATTTGATATCACAGAAGCCATTTTGATTTTGATTAATAATTTTAACAATGGGTAATGCTTACTGTACCTTGGAAAAAGCTGTCTGGTACATTGGCTACCAATCTACATAGAAGAATAGGACCATACTGGGCACGCAAGAGTGATTCTGCCATCTTGTCAATTGAAAGCAACGATGGCAACTCTGAAAGAAAAAAAGAATAAAAACCTTTAATGCACTTCTCTGCGACGAACGAAATTAAAAACTCAAGGTTATACTGGGTTGACAACTTGAATTGGGACAAATGAAAACAGCGTACCTGCTTGCGCGATGCACAGTACGTCCGACACTTCTTCCAAATAGACCTCACTCTCGAACAACTCACACGGTCGTCTGACAAAATCTGTGGTGTCTTTAATCTGGAAGAATATTCAGAAAAAATGTGCCATGGCTCAGAAATTGTATTAATTTATTTTAACACTTACAGAACCAAGTGAGTTAATTACAAGAAACGATATAATCCATACTTGGATCAAAATTTTCAATGAATCGATAATCTAAGATTACACTACATTACAATCCTATTTCAAGGCCAAAAGCAAACAATTATAATGAGCAGGACCTTGTCTTCACCCTGTGGACCTTGTGAAGAAAATTGGCCTGATTTGGACGGTTTGGGGTTTCCAGCTCTCATGGCTCAATCTGCTTAAGGATTCATGTAGCCTAGTGGTTAGGAATTGTGACTCCCAATTAGTGGGTCGGGGTTCAAATCCAGCTGCTGGTAACATGCAGTGACCATAGGCAAGACACTTTACCCCAACTGCCCTCTATATATCCCAGGAGTACAAACAGCTTCCTGTGAGGGTAGAGGCAAGATGTGTACTATCAGCTGCCCAAAGAGGTCTAGTGGCCTGACGAACAGGGGTAACAAGTTTAACAACTTGAACAGCATTACCGTTGGATATGTGCACTTCATAAATCCTCTTTCTGTGCTTTCCTCACACCTACCTGACTGGAGACGAAGAGAAGTTCACTGATGAGCAGACGCAACCTGCTGGCTGGATCGCTGCGTTCAAACTCAAGAGCCAGGCCATGTTGAATGTTGGAGGTCAAGAGATTCTCTGTTTCACCTAGTTTATGTCTACAAACAGAATTGACTTTATTTGATCTTTTCGTGTGGGGGTTAAGTTGAAGAACTTTATTTCTTTTACAGCAAACGGCAAAAGTGAACAATGGTGTCCCGTTCTCAAAAAACGGTGTGTCTTCTTTATTTAATTTCTGGTCTGTCAATAAGTTTACTCTGAAGTCAGATTATTAAAATGACATTTTTTAGCAATGCTTTTCACAAAGAGTTTGCTAGGAGTAAAATATCTGGCACCCCCAAAAGTGTAATACTAACGAGGAAGATTATTTTGAAGATGCAAAGTAACATGTGAGGTCCAAGATTTCCTACAGGATAACCAATATGATCTGTGACAGTAGCATGGTCAACCACTGACTGATAGTGTTGGGTCAAATTAAACTGATCATACCTGACACAAACAGGGAGAAATAATGGCACAGCATCTTGCAGCCAGTTGATAGAAAAAACCAAATGAATATGGGGATTGTAAATTTGGCGACCCTGTTCCTTAATAGAAGGGAGAGCTACATTTTAACTTTGAATTCACCTTGGTACATGACTGTGACATCATACTCAGTAACTGTAGGGTTAATATTGTTGTCCAAAAGGGTAGGGTTTTGAGGGAAATTTAGAGAGGAACTGTGAGTGTTTCAACACATGACACATGGTGGATTCAAATTTGCACAGTCAGTTTACCGTTAAGAAAGTCACATTTTCTCACAATTTACAATTCGAAATTTCCAACAAATAGGGTCAGAGCAATGTTGCAGCAATCAGCGCAATGAGTGCTGCCTCTCTTTTTTGGGGGGGGGACTTACCAGTTTGGCAAGATAAAAATGTAAAAAAAATGGGGGTTCCCCGAGTATACAATCACTTGAATAGGTCACTGACTGCAAAAAAGTTGGCAAAATTGTAGAGAAATATTTGATAGAGCCTAAAATGCTCCACATCTTTTATTCCAGCATTCACCTCATCTGGAGTTCCTTTCGAGCGTCCTGCTCCAGGGCATTGAAGTCCACGGACAGCAAAGCCACGATGGAGTTGACCACCTCCAGCCCGGACAGCACACGGAGAATCTGCTTTCTGCCCTCTACCCAAGCTTGGCTGACGTCCAGCGGGGCACACAGGGACATGCGGACCAGACACGGCAGGAGCGCCCGGATGCTCCCCTCGTCCATACGGGCTATCTGCTCAATGTCCACATTCTGTATGGCCTCAAAGGCCGCGGGACTCAGCTCAAACCGTTTGCTCATGGTCGCTGACGGAATACGAGTTAAAATTCTCGCCTCCAAAAGCTAGGAAATAGCGACAAATCAGGGAAACTTAAGCACGCGCGAAAACGCATTAGCCATGTTGAGAAAATGACTGGCAGAAGTTAGTCTGTAGAGGGCGCTATATCGAAATACTGGCGTAAAAATAAATTATAGCCACTGACGTGAAAATAACACGAGCTTCTTCCAACCCACATCCCACATACAGTAGGATGAATAAAGATTATAGATAATATTGCAACAAATAAACAAATATGTTTCTATATATAGACAAGAGTCACTTCACTTCGGAAACATGGTGTTATTGTTTACACTCAAACGCATCAGACGGTCAGCCCAGTTAATGTTGTCTTGGCTACTTCTGCAGCTACAGAGACAGAGGCCTACTTTAAATTTAAAAAGGATAATACCAAAAGGTCTAACTTTGAAGCCTACTTTATTTTAGTGAAGAAACAAGACGTATTTATATCTTAGTCTTACTCAAAACTATTTTATACTCGCAGGGTAATAAAGAGACAATACATACTACCCAACAGGGTTTCCAAGATCATGAAGTTCAAGTAGATATGTTAGAGTACCGTGACGATATATTAAACACTACTACAAAAAACAGTTAAGGACCACATTTTATTTTGCGTATACTTTTTATATGAAATATTGTACTACTAAAAATGTGGTCTTGATTTGAAACAATTTTTAATTTTTTTTTATTGCAATGAGAACATAGTCAAGACAAACAAAAAAATAAAAGAACTAGACCCCACTCATTGCTTGAAAAAAAAATTACAAGTTCAGAAAAAGGTGGTCCTTAACTTTTTTGAGTAGTGTATTTAAAAAATGTCTTTACGAATGCTTGGCCACGGTTCCAGCATGGTCAGAAATCGATCGGTTCAACTAAAAGTGTCGGGAACCGAAAACACACCTCACGATGGAAATCCGCCGGGTAGGGGTATTCCGGAGCTTCTCGTCCGCACCACGTCTTCCGTGTAGGCTACTTTAAGTTTTCTTTGGCCTAACCACCAGCCCCGCCCGTCCACTAGGCTTAAGCTTCCCATTCGCACGTTGATGCTAAGCCGTAACAAGCTTTTATTTACATGAGCTAGCCGGTCTGGGGATTTTCCAAAATCGAAAATGCAAAGTGGGAATCCAAATCTTCCACAAAACTTTGTAAGTTTCAGAATATGTTTCGTCGGCGCCCAAAACGCCAAATTTTCGTAAGGCCCTGTGGAGGACCGTGATTACAGTGCCTATTGGATCTATCCAGCCTTGGGGTACCGATTGAGTCTAGCCCAAGTATGTGGCTCTCTCTCTCCTATCAAGCCCGAGGAGCAATCAAAGGGTGGTTTTCTCAAAGGGGAGGGTGGGGGAATGAGTGGGTCAAGACAATGTTTGGGACTAAGCGTTTAGTCAACTCATTAGTCCTAGAGTAAAGTGGGATATGTGTGGCGCCATGATATGGAGATGGGGAGCGTGCCGTTACGCCCCTGCTAACCAGTATGCCGTCTGCACTCTTAACTTGAACATGCTTAAAAGTAATGAAATTACAGTGGCGTTATGTACGTTCGTGCTGCTAACTTTTCATGACGTCACTTCGCTTCGCTCTCGAATCGGCACCGACAATAAACCACGGCCGCAGAAGTCTTCTGTGAAAATAATTGTTGATTTAAAGCCCGTTCTCTGCTTTGTCCTGCTCTATTTCTGCCTGCGTTGTTTCACCGTCACCGCCGCATTTCTTCCACATCCCCACCCTGAGCTTGTAAATGGCCCAGACGATTACCTGCGTGGACAAGATGGCCAGGAAGATACCGACGATCGAGCCGGCAGCCAGGCCCGGGTTACAGGAGTAGTCGAGAAAGGGGTAGACGATCCCATTACTCGTACCCCAATAGACGAGGGTGAGGACCATGTAGGCGACTAATGATACGCAGGGGTAGACGGCGTGTAGAAGTCGCACGGGCACGGCAGTGACGACCAGGTCTGCCACGGACACGATGCTGGTCACGGCGTGCACGTGGAAGCTGAAGAAGAAACCGCCCCTGGCGGGGTCGTATAGACCTACCCAGTAAACGATGGTCACTATCAGGTTGACGTTGACGGTGACGTTGAAGAGGAGCCAGTGGATCATGTGACGGACGCCCATGTCTGAAGGGAAAGGATGTGGCAAAAATTAAGGGTCGGAAATTACCAAAGGCTAAAACAGAGCCTTCATTACCACTTATATCGAGCGGCCAGAGTTTGCCAAAAGTTTCCCCTAGATTGGTAGCAAGTGGATCTGTGCCTTTTAAAAATCACATCTGTCCCATAACTGTTGAAGAGGGGTTTGTTTTCATTCAGAATTTTGTACCATTTTATTTGGTGTTTTGATAGCTCTGTGAGTGAGGTATTTATTGACGGTTTTTGAATATTTATTATATGGTACTTGAACTATAAAGTTTGTGGTGAGATGTGTCAGTTCTCAAACAGTGGTTTCTACACCTGCTGATACATCACCTGCGCTGTTCCGCCTCCGCAGGATGTATCCATCCAGGACAGCGATGGAGCCGGCTATCAGCAAGTACACGACGAAAACAGTGAAGGCAATGTTGGTCAGAAAGATGAAGATGCTACCTCCATAGGAAGGAATCAACTCAACGAGCAGAGCGATATAGACACCCAACAGATACAGCGCTAGGAGCACACGGTATGCTACGAAGACCAAGGCGGGGAGCCTAGTCCACTAAGGAGCAAAAAGGAGGAAATTTAGCTGCTCTCTGGTTTGCCCAGTGCGTGTTAAAGGCCTCATTTGGCAGCGGTGACAGCGCACATTTAATGAACGACGCAAAGGGAGATGTTGGTTTCAAAAGAAAAGTCCATTGCCGGGTTGGCCTATTTTGATATAACTGCTGTAGAGCCTTTCCGTGTCAGCCATCCTAGAGGGCATTTCTTTTGTTCCACAGGGAAACCCGCGTTCCCAGTGGAACAAAGGATTTTTGTACATGATGGAAGCTGTGCCAACTCTCTTTACTTTGTTATAACTCGACACTGTCTGAAAAAAATGACTTGAGTTCTAAACCGGCGCGATCATCATTTTTTTGACGGTTGGTGCTATGCTCAGGTGTCATTTAGTTCCATTCGAGACTAATTGCACTTTATGAATACATGAAGTAGCTTAAACAAGCACCTCGTAACGCAAACTGGATTGCCACCAGTCAAGCTTCCTATATGTTTACCAGGCTAACTGTTACACTGTGTCACTGAAGGGCGTTGAAACGACAGTGACTGACCCACCTGTGAACGATAAAAAACACCGGAATCCTCAACGTTCAGTTTCAGATCAGACAGAGTCGGTCGCTTGCAACACTTCATGGTTAGGTTCTTCAACTTGGCCGACGCACCGAATTCAGCAATTCAGCAAATTTCTATCAAGAATCGATAAAGACTGAACAGATATACGGAACTGCGGGGGAAGTGCAGCGATGTTTGATTCAAGTTGTTGGAAGGTCGCCACTACCCTGGAAGATGACAGAAAAGTTTCATTCACTTCGGCGCCATGCCTGCCGGGCGATTCTATATAGAAATTGCACGGTTGATTGACTGGTATCAAAAATAAACATGCGAGCACAGGGTTCGCCAATTTGTATTGCTTTGTCCCGTAAAATACGTAGACTCCACTTCAAGTCTAGTTCCCGGTAGTGCACTTTTAAACTTCATCTCGATTTCGAGCCCCAAACTGTCAGTATCATCTGAGACCAAGGATCTGGCACACAAAATGCTCACTTGTAATTGATGCGCGGGCTCAAACCACAATTGGGGGCACTGCCCGACGCACATATCACGTACCAGGCTAGGTCCTCCAGCAAACAATTATTAGAATCCCCGAAATTTGGACAGAAAGTTCTGCTGGTGTGTGGACTTTGGTAATTACAGGCAGCCAATTTTACACAAGGCAGCATGACGCACTTGAAAAAATCCCGTTTAATACAACAAAGAATGTCGCTCTGGGTTTCTAATAACAGGCTAAAAGTGGCTATGAGCAACGGTGGCTTGGGAACAGCTGGTGCTTAAAAGATGGTGGCGTTAGAATGGCTGTTGACTTAATTGAGACTAGCTGGGGGCTTGAGAATGGCTGTTGACTTGAGACTAGCTGCTAACTTGAGACAAGCTGGGGGCTTGAGACTAGCTGTTGACTTGAGACTAGCTGCTGACTTGAGACTAGCTGGGGGCTTGAGACTAGCTGTTGACTTGAGACTAGCAGTTGACTTGAGACTAGCTGTTGACTTGAGACTAGCTGTTGACTTGAGACTAGCTGGGGCTTGAGACTAGCTGTTGACTTGAGACAAGCTGGGGGCTTCAGACTAGCTGTTGACTTGAGACTAGCAGTTGACTTGAGAATAGCTGTTGACTTGAGACTAGCTGGGGGCTTGAGACTAGCTGTTGACTTGAGACTAGCAGTTGACTTGAGACTAGCTGTTGACTTGAGACTAGCTGTTGACTTGAGACTAGCTGGGGCTTGAGGCTAGCTGCTGACTTGAGACTACCTGGGGGCTTGAGGCTAGCTGTTGACTTGAGAATAGCTGTTGACTTGAGACTAGCTGTTGACTTGAGACTTGCTGGGGGCTTGAGACTAGCTGTTGACTTGAGACTAGCTGTTGACTTGATACTAGCTGGGGCTTGAGGCTAGCTGTTGACTTGAGACTGGCTGGGGACTTGAGACTAGCTGGGGGCTTGAGACTAGCTGTTGACTTGAGACTAGCTGTTGACTTGAGACTAGCTGTTGACTTGAGACTAGCTGTTGACTTGAGACTAGCTGGGGGCTTGAGACTAGCTGTTGACTTGAGACTAGCTGTTGACTTGAGACTAGCTGTTGACTTGAGACTAGCTGTTGACTTGAGACTGGCTGGGGACTTGATAAAGCTGGGGGCTTGAGAATAGCTGTTGACTTGAGACTAGCTGGGGGCTTGAGACAAGCTGGAGGCTTGAGAGTAACCTGTTGCTTGAGATTGGCCAGTTTGGCTTGAGACTAGCTGGGAATTTAGAGTAGTTAATGGCTTGAGACTAGCTGTTGGCTTGAGACTACCTGTTGACTTGAGCCTAGTAGGCGGCTCCACTTGAGAGTAGCTTATGCCTTGAGAGCAGTTGGTGGTTTGAAAGTAGCTAATTGTGGCTTGAGAGTAGCTCCATGGTGGCCTGAGAGTGGCTGGGGCTTTAAAGTAGTTGGTGGCTTGAGACTAGTTGGTGCAGTAGTTAGTGGATTAAGAGTACTGGTGGCTTACTTAAGCTGGTGGCTTAATTGAGACAAACTGGTGACTTGGGCCTAGCTGGCGGCTTGTGGCTTGAGAGTAGCCGGTGGCCTACGAGTACAGCTAGGGGCTTAATTGAGAGTAGCCGGTGGCTTAATTTAGAGTAACTGGTGGCTTTAGAAAACCTGGTAGCTTAATTGGGACTAGCTGGTGACTTGAGCCTAGCTGGCGGTTCAAGTTGAAAGTAGCTTTGTGGCTTGAGAGTACAGCTGGTGGCCTGAGAGTAGCTGGGGCTTTGGAGTAGTCGGTGGCTTGAGATTAGCTGGAGGTCAAAGAGAATCTGATGGTCAAAGAGAAGCCAGTGGTCAAGAAAAACTGGTGGTCAAAGAGTAAGTTGCTTAGTACCAAATACACTGGACTGGAAACTTGTTAGAATAAAACTGTGACAAGGACAGAGCAACACTAGTGGGATGGGATGTTGATTTAAACTCAAAATCAGGACAGTAAGAACAGATGCTCGGGAAATCCTCCTTGCTACGAATCTGCTAGTTGAGGGAACAGGCATACCATAAATGTCAACTTGGAAAGAAAATGAGTCACTCATAATTGCCACTCACCAAACTGGACTCTGGCATTTATTCACAGAAATATACTTTGATCATCTGAGCTAATTACTATTTCACACTATGGATTCAAAGGATAACAATAACATTTCCAAACAAAATTGGTTGGAATCGATTTTCTTGGCTGAATTGCACACTCGACTCTTGGTCACCCTTTTAAGTGAAAAAAATTTGCCATCCTCATTTTGCTTTCCGCTGCCACTCATCAAGAGATCCGGCATTAACATATCATAACCAGTCAGAAATTATACAAGCAGAAAGGTGAGGAAAATACATACTATATAGGCACACCTGAAATAGGGAACAGGCTACATACTTGCATGTAAACAGCAAATCTTACGCCATCATCCAAAAGTACATGTTCCATGTTGAGCCATGAAATTTAAAGTAAATTATAAAACATGTCACCCGTCTGCCATGTACCAGCTGCAAATTCTTTACATGTAGGCTTATGTCACAATGAACATCTAACAACAGAAGCACGGGTGCAATGACACTCATTGTGTTACTTTTGTTAGTTGTGTGTACTCTGGACCTATGGAGAGCCCAGTACTTTTCCATGCGAAGAAATGCAAGGGAGTGCCCTTCCTTTTATAATGCGGAAAGGTAAGTAATTCAAATGCAGATAATCTCTACCAGGCAGGAGTCACTCCACCCTTATCTCAGGCTGCCACGGGCCAACCCTTCCAAAGCCTGGCGAGTCTGTGTGACATGGATTAACTCAAAGCCTGAACACTCACGAGGAAGAAAGACGCCGGCAAACAGTGAAAAAGGGTAACATCTGACTTTGCCAGACTAGCGAAATCCCTCCGCAGTTGAGAAAAATATCAGTCAGCAAATCGATTAAAGGAATTTTAAACAGGTGAAAATGACTTTTGTTACGATAGGTGAAGAGAAAACAGAGATGAAGAAACTTCAACAGCATGTAAGAAGTTCTTATCCCTCCACAATAAGGAGCACGTGATAGAGGAGCCACGAACCGGTTTCTTAGAGGACGCCCCCTATAGTCGAACTGGGAAAACGAAAACAAGTTTCGGTTTTGCCGGGATTCATGCCATCTGTTAATCCATGGTTCGTCACGAAAGGCGATCAAACTACATTTTTTCTACCTCAAGCTGTAGATCATTCCAAAGTAGTTGAAAACTATGACCATGAAACTGATGGGCTGAAATATTTTGCGACAAGATTGGATTCCGTGCCGTTTGTCTTTGCTAAAACAGTAACATTTGAATGCTTGAATAAATCGTAAAGTGGCTTTGAAAGTGTGTGGTCACATCAACGAACGTGCGGTGGTTGAACTGGACGTTAACTGACCTCATCACTGGTTAGTCACTGTTTCGACACATGAAGCGCAGACGATGGAGAAAATACTTAATTTCTGGATTGCTCATCATCCTTTTTCTATTCCTGTTGCAACTTTTCTTGGTGTTGTTTATCCCCAACGTGAGCGTGGCCAACTGGCATGATTGGGTATTCGTAGCGAGACTCCGGCACGGAGAGATTGAAGCGGAGCAAGCACGGCGTGTTCAGTGGGACGATGCACGGGGAAGAGACCACCGCAGGCCCGGCAGACGGCCGTTTCGAAGACCGATCAACAGAAAGCCCGGAGGAATCAGACAACAGCCAGTTAAAAATGCCACTGAAAGGATTGATCCTTCCATTCAAGGTTCCTTTATCTTGATTTCTTGGCTGTTATTATAGGCTGTGATTTTGCAAGTAGCAAAAACCTTGAATAAAGGTTTTAAAAAAATCTAATTTTTTTTAAAGTAAAATCTTCAATATTTTGCCGGATAAATTTGACTTTTTAGCTCAATTAAGCCACCCCACATGATCAACCTCATAGCCAGGTATAGGTCAAAGTGTCACACTTTTCTCAAGGGATTTCCACCTTGTACCCACATTATCAGTTATTCCAAGGGGTTGTTTTTTAGAGTGGCGGGGTATTCTAAAATTACTCCAACTTCAAAAGTTTTAGGGCATCGTTAGCATAGCACATCTTGATGTCTCATCAACCACTCTATGAGAAAGTTAGTGATGTTGTTATATGGAACTCTCATCTTTTATTATAATAATTCACCCTCCGACAATGTACATGTTAGGCCTGAAGTCAATATTTTTCTTATCTTCAGTTTGATATGATGAGATGAGGTGTTATGAAGTATTGTTTCTTTGAAGCCTTGAAGCTCCTTTAGAAAGTCATCCTATTAGTTCGGGAGGCACTGCACCTGTTACAGGAGCGTGTCACAACAAATGTAATTGTGGACTGTATCGGTTGTTCAGATGACCCGTCCATCCAAGCCAAGTTGTCACTACTTCAGCGACCGTGGAGCCCAGAATCACGAGCGGACTTGTTGGAGTTGTTAGAACCCAGTTTGTTCTCTGATCAGATAGATCCAGTCAGTGATAGCCTCTGCTATTTACCTCCCGTCAAACCGCCTGATATGTGTGGACATACCGAGTGGGAATGTAGTCTCCATCCAACATTTGTTCAGCATGACAGAGTTAACAGGTATCAGCACTAAACTAGACTGAGATTTCAAGGGGAAAATAAAATAACCCAACCCAGCCCTGCCCTGTCCAGCCCAGCCCCAACCCAACCCAACCAACCCATCCCAAACCCAACCCATCCCAAACCCAACCCAGCCCAACCCAACCTAGTCTGTCCACAGAATCCATTTAGCCTGCACATGATCCCCACAATTTGGTTGACCCCTTTGCTCAGGGACGTGGCTAGAATCTCTGTAAAAATTGAGATCCTCAGCCTGCTTTTCAGCTATTATTCTCGGCCCACGCTCAAGCGAGCATGGTGAAAGAAGGCAGACCCTGGCTCTTGTATATATATGGTAATTGGCCTTTGTGTGTAGCTCAAAAATGAAAAGACCTAATTTGCATCATAATCACCAGCTTCACAATAGTCCCCACTTTGAAAAGACGCAAAGGGAATGTGGAAGCGTGAGTAGAGCCGCATGCCACCGAACAATCAGCCTTTTCACCGTGTAATTCAAAGCGTGCAGAGCATGCAGGGCCACAAACTGAGAATTTGCGGTTTGGCAGGTGGCCTTCGTGGCCAAGCGAGGCTGGAATTCTTGGAGTCAGCTTTCGGAAAGAAATTCCCGCCGTCAAGGGGTAAAAGTGCCAATTTTGGGGTGGCTGCAGTTTTCACCCGCTTTGAGTTAAAATTCAGCCAGGCAATTTTTTCAATGTATGAAATTCCTAAAGAAATTGTCTGGTGTTAATTGCGTTGAAGTTGCACACTTTGTTTTATTTTGTTCATTGCACATTTTCATCCAGAACCCTACAGGTATCTTGCCCGGGAGAATTCCGCATTAACTTTGTCTCGAGAGAAGAGAGCGAGACCAGACTTCCAAACCATCAATTTATACCGGATCGAGTGTGGCACACCTACCAGGGACCCACAATAGTGCCTTTTCCATCACAGTATGCAGACGTTGTGTGTCCAAAAAGAGTTGGAGATGAGTAAGCACTTTCAGTTACAAATATTGTACCTGACTCCCATATGACTCACTGTTCTAAACTTTAGCCGTACCAGAATTATTTTTCTGTGGCTTGAAATTACACAGGTTTCTATGGCATGTGGCTATGACCACTACCAGAGAGGTCTGTGTAATGTTAAGCCACAGCCAAATGATTTGGACTTAGCCCACTAAGCCAAAAGAAAATATTGGTTAAGCCGCAATAGGTTACTACCCAAGATCTTAATGGGAGAGGGTTTATAATCACTGGTGGTTGAAGTGGGAGAGCCAGTAGCCCCCCCCCCACTTTTTGACTGAGGGACCTGTCCCCCTACTTTTTGCATGTCCTAAAATGAGGTGGGGCTCAATGGATCAACCTATTAATGGGTGATGGTAAAAAAACTGACCCCCCAACTTTAAAAACTGTTCTTGTGCCAGTGGTTCATATCGCTTGTGACTGGCACTCTGCTATTTTTTGTCCCTTGACGTTTACTGGTAAGCTGCTTTGCTCTGTAGTTTTGTGCACATTCCATCGAATGTTTTCAAGTGCACCTTCGGAGAAATTTTAGCATGCAGGTTATCACTCTCAATGCGGCCTTACTACATGTATGTCTGTGGTTTGTGTATTTGAGCCCTCACTTCAGTAAATTTGTCTTATGCTGAAATGCTTCAGGGTTGTGCACATTCCAATGAAAATCGGAAAATCTGATGCAGTATGCATTGTAAGCATGCAAATCTGTATTTGAGTCACATGCCTTGATTTGTCCCTCATACATGAATCACACCCTGGCCTCCACTGTTCCAATATCAGATCCTGTCGTGTCTGATTTCTCTGAAGAAAACTAAAGTGACTCAGTTTCATATTTCTTCTTCAGTGTCGTTGACCAGCATAACTACAGGACACAGTTCATCCCAAACGTCACCGCTAAGAGAGAGCAAATGAAAAAATTTGAAAAACTGGTAAGTACATGGCTTAGAGCCATTTTAATTGAAACAACCCTCTGAATGGAGTGTCACATGGAAATGTAATTGCATTTTTATCATTTTGGTTCTTTGTGGGTACGTATTTCACTCGTAATTTGTTAATTTTCCAATTTTTGCCTTCGCGTCCAGACTGCATCCTCCGCTGATTGGCAGCCTCTTTCCATACTGTCCATCAACCTAGACTCCATGTCAAGGCCACATTTCCATCGACCCTGTGGATTGCCCAAGACAGCTCAGCTTATTAGAGATCTGTATTACTCTCACATGCCAGGTAAATGAAAACAGCAACAAGTGGCAGCCTGCTTCCCATTAGGCTCCATCTCCAGACCACAATACTTTGGGAATTCTGAATGGATGACGAAATGAAGCTTATCTTGTTAAAAAGTGCTAGGCCACAATTGGGCTGTTTTCAGTGAACATGCACATACATAACATGACCCTGAGCAGAGGCTATTGCTGTCTAGTGCCAGTGCTTAGATGTGTTCCTCTCACCCAAAGCTGCATCAGCTTTTGTGCACATTCAGTTCAAAATTTGTCACACAACACCCTCTTCAACCAGTACACTGACCTACCGAGACCTATTCAAGGGTTTGGTTCACTAATGGCTGACTAACCTTTGTTTTCTCCTGTCGTACACAGATAAGGGTGTTAGAAATAACCGATCAACTCACCAAGTGTCTTCCCATCAGGCCTTTCTCTTCAATCGTCTCAACTCCGTGGGGGGTGTCACTGCCATGAACCTCACACCATTATATGCCGGTAAATCAATCAAAATGTGGCTTTAGGGAAAGAGCCTTCGTAAAAAGGGATTTTGGACTTAGATTTGACTTAAGGCTGAACCTTTTTAGTTGAAAATCTTTCCCCAACATTAAAAACCTCGAACTGTTCCTTTCTGCAGGGTAACCAGTTTACGACAATGGACATACATTTAGTGTGTCTAAGTTTTCAAGAGTTGATCCCGGGAGGGGGGCCAATGTGGACAATTGCCACCCCCCACCCACAAAAAATACCTCCCCAAATTTTTTGGTATACATAGAGAGAAAGGTGATTTTTTGGTTTTGTTCCCTTCGTAAAGGATGCATAGAGCCCCAAGCTATGGCCTCAACCCTCAGAGGCCAAAATGGTTACATTAAAAGCATTTCCACTTTTTTCATCTCCCCCTAAAGTTTTCCCCTCCCCCCGAAATTAGTTCTGGATCCGCCCTTGTTTGGTTGGTTTCAGTAGCTAGGGAGCTGTGGTGGCAATAGAAAGGCATAGGCCTTGCTGAGGCTGTGTCCGACTCACTTGGCTACGGCTGGAAATTACGCACGAGTCTATGGCAGTGGCCGCAGCCAGTTCTCATTAAGTCATGTGTAAATTCCGGCTATAGCCAAGTGATTCATCACCTTTGATCTGAGGCAGACTAAGGAATTGTACTCCAGCCAACGATTTGTGTCCAGATACTTAACATTCTAAATCAATTTCCTAATCATTCAACTCTGAAATTTAGCCTTTAACAGGGATTTCAAATTTTGTCTCTAACAGGCAAGTATTTACGGAGAAGTGACGAAGAAAGAAGGGTATTGCTACACAGGTAGGCAAGAGTGACAACGATGATTATGATAAATATGACGGTAACATTTGAAGTCATGACCTTTTAAGTTTAATAAGTTCACCAATGTGCGTGTTGTCAATAGACCCTTTTGCAGCTGGTACTCGGTAACGGTTCTTTTAACACAGCAAGGAACCATTGAAAAACATGAAGTGCAAACGCTCTATACCAATGTGTGAGTAACTTGATTTCCAGTGTACATTTTCTTTTCAAGATACCCTCTTAAAATCAAGGAATGGATTTGGGACTATGCTAATAGTCTTGGCTTCCTGACGAGTTACGGGGTGGACACGGGCAATGGATTGTTCGGTACACGGACTGTGTGCAAGGTTTGTATCGTAACGCAAACAAGAAATCCTTCTGAGCCGCCTGAGAGATGGCAACATCAGGCAAGCTTGAGCAACAACCAATTTGGCCACTTGGTTGAGTTTGCCTGGTACCCTGGATATGTTAAGTGCACACATATTACCAAGGAAGAAGGGAACTGGCAAAGCAATGGGTTTCCCCTGTAGAATAGTTTCACCTCTTTCAGTCCAGAATGTAAATGGGGGACTGGATACCAGTTTACTTTGTTCTCATTGCAGGTAAATATCTTGCTTCTCCAGGTCAAGGGCAGATTTGAGGGGTAAGGGTACAATGGGAACCTCCACCATTTTGGGGAGAAAATAAATGAGAGAAAGGCAAATCTCATCGGTCTATTTCTCTTTCGTTCCTTCAAGTGGAAAAAGCCCCTCAAATGTAAACGAGCCATAAAAGGTTACACAAAAAAGTTCCAAAATCTTTGGCTCCCCCAAAACAAGTTTGGACCTCCTCAACCCCCCCTTAAGTTTGGTTCTAGACCAGCCCTCACCCATGTATTGCCTTGACAGAACCCCCAAACACACGTCTTTTAGCAACTTTAGCAGCACAACTCTAGCCACAGCCTGCTGATACAGACATGGCTGCACCCTCCTTGCTAGACTGCTTATAGCGCCCTCTTTTGTTCAGGCACAAAGCCAATAGCAGGCACCCACTCTAACTTGTTCTGTGTACATGTCATGATTTCATCCTGTTTCATCGTATTCATGGTTGTCATTCATTTGTAATACTTTGTAGATTGTCAGCTTCATTTCATCCAACCATCATGTCATCACACATGAGGCAAGTCCATCAAGGTAAACACCTCGACATGACATTGGCCATCTTCACTGTAAAGAAAAAATCCTGTATTTCAACAATGTCTCACCTTGGCAGTACGATTTGACACACAAGGTTTTTGTATTTCAAGTGAATTTAAAAGCGGAGGGAATTTGTCAATTTGATGTCACAAAACATTTGCAGTGAAATTCATTACCTTCCGGGTTCCATGGTCCCATGTCTCTCTATTTGTAGTAGGCACAGTTTTAAGCGAAATCACACTTTACCAAACGGATAGAGTTTACTTTGGGTAGGGTATTGATCTTTGCTCTAGGCACTGTTAACATTGCGGTATTTCATAGTAAAAACTGAAAAGCAAAATTGCCAATTCCAATATTTATTTTTATCATTAACATATTACATGCATATCATTTAACAACTTTATACCATTACAATTTGTTTTCAGTAATGCTGTCCGTATAAGTATGACCGACATTGTACTTTATTTGTTGTTAACGTGTTGTGTTTTTAACAGACATGTACTAACAGACCAGGGTCATTGCCTCATTGGGAGGACGGATGGGTCAAGCAAGAAAACAAACAGGTACTGTTCTTAAGTCCCCACTTCCAATTTTTTTCACTTTTTTAAAGCAGGAGGAGTGGATTGTCTTTTTTCCAGTTTCTTATGAGGTCAGATTTCTTCAAGGACTAAATTTTCATTCAAATTCCTGAGCAAATGTTATGCTCCCTAGGGATTTTTTTAATTTCACATCCAGATTGGGCACTTGCTTTTCCCTAAAATATCCACCGTTGTCCTCACAAAGTATTGTTGAAATGGAATATGGAAGGTTACATTTTTTATGCAATTTATTGGCAGAAATTTAAAAGAGATAATCGAAGACAGGGGCCTCCATGTTTCTCCTGATTTGTTTGACAAAGAGCACCCACAAATAATTCAAGTGGACCACTCATTTGGTCCGTCATTTTGCACGTTCAAACAGATGCACTGTAGTTTCTTCAAAACACATCTTGTTCGCTTGTATTTATGGGTTAAAACGGTTTTCCCATTTAATCCAAAGTCAGATACAATGTATACATGTACAAGTTTATAACATCCATATGATTACATTGGCTGCATATTTTGATCAGAAAATACTCGTCAGTACATGGTTGAAACAATAAAAGAATACGAAAATGAAAAGTCACCTTTTTCAATCGTTCCAATGAACCAGTACAGTGTTTCAAAAAGCCAAGGTCTTTTGGGAACAAAACTGTACCCATAGGACAGGCTATCGTGCGTGTGTACCTGTTCCCAAATAGCCTTGCACTGGGCATGCGCTGTTGGAATACCGAACTGGCTTATTCTACACACATTCAGACCCACCCAATACTAGAGATTTCATAACAGAAATGCAGCAAAATGCTCTATTGCCATAGACATAAATGTTTACAAAATGTAAGCATAGTTCTACACTGTGGCTAAAATGCTTTTCATGTACAGCAAAGTTAAGCTATTAAGAAAGCCTTTTTTCTTTTCTACAAAGATACACTGATCTTAAATTCTGAAGTAACAAAAGCGGTTTGAATGAATTGAACCAGTTAAATCTTTGCGACCCAATAATTTCCATTATTTTAGGTTAAACCTGACTGTGGAGTTGGTGCAGTTCATATTAGAATGCCAAAAAAAAAAGCCATGACAAAAGACATTTTGTTAATTCCAGAATGTTCAACGACATATTGCTAATTTGGCCCTTGGTATTTTTGTCTTTGGGTTAAATTCAGTTGTTTCCATTTTATAGTAAACCAGAAGTTTTACATTTTCTGTGATGATAAACAGTGGACTTTATTTGTAACCCTTTATGCCGAGTCACTTCACTGAAAACTCTATTAAGCTTTTTTTTACTCCATCTGTAGAACATTTTCTGTTCAGTACAGTTTATTTTTTCTTTAATTTCCAAGTTCAAAGTTCTTTTTATAAATGACTTGAATTAAAAAGTTTGGCCTGATTTATTTTGCAAAATACAATGATTCATGTGTAATCTGTGTGATAAACATAAAAAACCCTTTACAGCCTCTGTACAATATTAACATCATCACATCCAAATGAAAACTTCTTTTTGTGAGTTGAACAGCTTAAAATGATGGTTGTTTTGGTACCTGGCCTGTTTTTTGATCGTCATCAGTGATTTATTTGCTACAGTTTGTTTAGTTAACATAACTCATTACGGCCACCAGGCATTATGTACAAACAGATTGGAGGGATATCGTGATTATATTCCATTATGATGGCTAAATTGGCCCGTTTTATGGAAAACATTACAGTTTTGGAGACTTTAAATTAATGCTCACTTATGACTATAAATGTTTAAGATACTCATTCCAGCTACCACCAGATCGCCTCTTGGTGTGACCGCCATGCTATCTACAGGCTGCTCACGTTGGTAAATGACTCTGCCAGTGTGGTTTCCATCCATACAAAAGACATAAATACATGTATCTCCTGAGTGCAAAGTTGCAACAAAGATTTTGCCTCGACAGTCACAGTATACACTCCGGGGAATGTTAGTCTCTGTGTTGAATACTGTTTTACCATTGTAATCTGTGGATACCAATGTCCCAGGCGATTCGTTGGTGTAGATGAATCAATGAAAGACGACCCATATGTTCCTCCACATGTCGGCCAGTTTACAGTTCAAACCCCAGCCCCAATGCGGGCGATGCCCTCCCCCTGAAACAGTCCTGTAAAAGGAAAGAAATACCCTGGCCACATGCACAGGAATGTATGAATCTACAGCAAAAAGGAATGGCTGGAATGGGGTGACCCAAGTCCAGCAGAACAAAAAGATGAAGGGGAACATCCCAGCCTCAAAATGTTCCCCAGATATAACATATAAAGTCCCAAGAATCTTGATTTAATAACGACGGACCATTGACGTTTTTGCTCTTCAGTCGTTAGGCTGCAGAGGGTGTAAGAGCAAGGATCATTTCAACAATGGTGGATTTACATGTAACATATTAAACAAGTACTTGATTCCACCACGCCCACTTGGACCGTTCCAGTTCTTGGAACTGAAGCAGCAATAGTACAGCCCAAAGTTAAAAACTTAGTCAAATGGTATGGAGTGCAATTTGTATCAATCTATGGTGCACAAAAACTCACAAAATTAAGCACAGTTAATTTTTGTTACGATATGTACAAGCAGATTGGAGACACATAATCATTTTTCCATTGGTCTCTTTGATGGACACAAATACATTTCTGTAGGCTGTCTGGAGTATATTGGCCAGTACAGTGTGGTCAATGTCTGGAATAACCTCAGACAGGGTAATTATGAAACTTCAGTCATCATAAAAATTTCTACTTACAAGCCAACCAGTGCAGTACAGGTAGAAGTTAAGTGACTCCTTAAATACCAAACAGTTTGGCTAAGCATATTTATAGTTTTTCTTTAATTCCATCAGAAGCATTCATTTTCCTATTTAGAACTTCCATGATTTTTCCATTGAGGAAATATTATACATCCTTTGTCCATATCTCAATTGACAAGTCATTCCAAGTGGCCAAGCCAGAGTTTGATATGGGTCCACCCTCCACTCACGCAGATCCATTCGACAATCAGTCTGCATTCTGCATCAAAGAATGCAATACAATTTGAACATTTGGTTGAAAATACACTGTATGCAAGAACAAAAATCCTCTAAAATCCACAAAAAATCTCTTCAAGTACAGCTACTTTATGGGTCAAGTAAACTGAAAGACACTGTCTCATTTGTAGAGTTGTCGCTCCCGTACAAAGTGTTAAGTATATTGAACAGTCCCTATCCTCGAAACCAAGTACATCTGTTTTGTTCTGCCATACATTTAAATCTCAAACACTAATTGTTCTAACACAACTACATGTTGGAGCATTCAAGTTCATACTGGAATGCCAAAGACTCAGGCCCCAGATAAATAACGCGTTGTTTTTTATCCCAAAATATTTAAAGACTTTTCATAATACAGTCTCTTTTGTTTCTGTGATATTATCACATCACTCATTCATCGGTTCAAGAGCTACACAAATGTGTAACAGTAACCATAATTTTTCCCTTTGGGAAATGACATACATGTTTTCTTTGTTAAGGGTTAAATTTTTAACTTACCTGGAAAAAGGGTACCAATTAGTAATTCAAATATAGAGCAAAAAGCCATTTCATTTTCTTTTATAAAGAAAGCTTCATCACAAATTTTGTAAGCTCATCAAATATTTCTATTCAGGAATGAAGTCCATGGAGCCCATTTCTTTTCTCTATGGTAAATTCACCAGTACAAGCTTGGTACCCTGGATTTAATCATGTTTTAAATATTTAATGTCAGGATAACTTCATACAGTGCAAATCTGAAAATATACTCATTGTAAAAAATTTCACTTGAAGGCAAACAAGTGCAGTACAGGTGGAAGCAAAACGACTCCTTAAATGTAAAACCATTTGGCAGTGCACATGTACAATTCTTTTTCCATAATTCCATTACAAACACTCATTCATTTTCATGTATTCTTCGTCATTAGGATCATAAAATTGTCATCTTATGGAAAAAGTATGTTGTTGAAGACTGTGACTGTGGACAATCACAAGATTGTTTCAATTTAATGCTCATGTGAGACTATGGATTTGCAAGAGTCCCCATCCACCTACCACCAGATCACCTCTTGGTGTAACTGCCATACTATCTGCATATTGCTTGCTTGCTTCAATGACATATCCAGTGTGGTAACCATTGCTACTAAAGACGTGAATATCTGCTGGTGATTTCGTAGAAACAAAGATGGTGCCTTGACTATCACAGCATACACTCACTGGCAAGTTAATGTCTATGTTGAATACTTTTTTACTGAGATAATCTGTACATATCAATTTCCCCTTCACTTGGTTTATGTAGATGAGCCTCTTGTTGCTCATGGCCAGTTGATCTTCAATCATTGGTGCTGGTAGTCTCCTGATGAGGGTTCCATCTGGGTTGTGGAGGCTGATCTCTCCCTTGGCCTTGTAGCCCACAGCTATCAGATTGTCCTCGTCCACTGCCAGGCAGGTTGGTTTGCGGCCTGAATCAGTTCCTGGCTGGAACTGATGGAGGAGTTGATATTCTCTGCTGAAGGTTTTGACTACACGACCATCTAGGACAATGAGGTGGTCTAGCCTGTTGACTGCAATGTGGCATAAATCTTGGATATGTGGAATTACTAGTTTGGTGGATAAAAAAGGGGGTTTCAGAGTTCTAGTGAGCGAATAAATTACCAACCATTTGGGAAAGTCAGATTTGCGTTCCATGTCCACTGATACTATTTCGTTATTCGAGAAAACTGCAACAGAAATAATTCTACGTTTTGTAGACCTAGACAGTACCATTTCTCTCTCCAGTCTCCATTCGTCTTCCAAAATTAGCCTTCCAAGTGTCTTCTCAGTCTCACCGTATGCTAGAAAGTCAATAAAGTGCAACTTCTCTGGCACTGTTTGTGGCTCTTGTTCTGTTAGTTCAGTGATGGAGTGCAGGAATTTCTGTTTCAGAAGTAAAATCTCCGTCTTGATTTCTTGAGCCAGAAGCTGGTTCACCTCATCCAGTGTCTTCTGTGCTACTTTCAGTTGTGCATTGTTGGCGTCTTCAGCAGTCTCCAATGTCTTGACTCTGTCTTGGTAGATCTCCTTGGCCTCTTGCTTCAGTTTCTGCTCCATCTCTCGGATCCTAGCAACCTCCTTGTCAGCCTTTTGGGAGATCTTCTTGTTGGTGGCTTCAAACATGGTGTCTAGTTTCTTGCGGGACTCGGCTGTGTCTTCCTTTGCTTTTTTCCGCTCTTTCTTCTTTTTTTCAGCCTTTGCCATCAGTCCTTCAATTTCTTGTTTGCATTTATCAAAAGCCTCAGTTATGTCAGCACAGGAATGCTTTTGATGTTTCAGAACGGAGCAAGTTGTGCATATCAACTGCTCACATGTGTTGCAATAAATGTTCAGATTCTGATCAGGATGTTTGTCACATTTTGGTTCTTCTCTTAGTTTGCTTTTGTAGGCAATCTCTCCTGATTGAAGCTGAGCCATTGTGTAGATTTTGTGAGATTTTGACCCTGGCAGGCGCTCATGTACTTTTTGGCAGTCTTTGCACAGAAAACAAGTACAGTCTGTGCAAAATAAAATTGCTTGATTTTTCTCCTCACAGCTTTGACAATTGATCTCTGACCCTTGACTTTTTAGAAGCTGTTCGTGTATTGCAAACTCCTCAACCAGGGCACTCAGTGTGATGTTAGTTGGAAGGTCGTCAACCTTATTTCTTTCCAGTTCAGTGTAACGTCTGCACAGAGGACATTTGATTTTCACTGTTCCCATAGGTTGGATTTCTCTAAGATTTTTCAGACACTTTAAGCAAAAACTGTGAATGCAGTTCAGTAGTTTTGGTTCATTGAATCGGTCGAAGCAGATGGAACATTTTAGATGACGCTCACCAATCTGCTCAAGAACCTCAGCTGTAGCACTAGTTGCCATGGTTTTCATTCACTTTGATAAAATTCCCAAGACCTGTGTGTCAGCCAAAATGAAATAAGAAAGTAATTTGTAGGTATTGCAGGAACATTTCTTTCATCTTGGAGAGTATATATACTTCGGCAGTCCTGTGCCATCTTAAGGGGAGAAGTTTTTGGTTAGGCAAATTAGGATTGAGTTGTGGGTGCACAATAAATCGGTCTGTTTTCTGATGTGAGACATGTGTAATCGGAAATAGAACTATTTTTTTTCACTTGAGTAGAACATTCTGATTTGCATACATGCACATGATGGAAGATTTGTTCTCTATCAAAAATTTTACCTTTTATGTAGTGAAATCAACCTCCAAACAAGTTGACTGCTTGTTGATCAATTTGGACAGATTGGCTGAGTGTTGAGCGCACTTCCTGACTTGGAACATTAAATTGGCTTGAAGTTTAGCAGTAGAGAGACATTAACAAAGATGGCGACTGATACATGTAGGTTATTTCCCAAACCGTCGAGTGGATCATATGATTTCATGATCACTATGTAGTATCAAAGTCAAATGAACTTTAGATGCAGTTGATAGAATGAGCACTGTTATGTGAAATTGGTTAACTTTGAACTTCCAGTTCCATCCAGGCATGCTGTCTGTGCTGTGTGATGTGATACATTGTCAATTATCAACTATGGTCAGGCCTGTGACCTTTCAGGTTCAGGCAGGGCTGTGTGATGGTGATTCAGTGTTTACACATGGTTTAAGCTCAATTTTAACCTCAGGTTTGTCGTGTTGTTCTCGCTGGGGTGTATATGCCGGGTGATAAATGTCACTGATCAATTATGGTTTGACCTCTGACCTAGATTCGTCCAGGTGTTCTGGCTGGGCTGTGTGATGGTGATACCTTCATTCATGAACACATCATGAACTACACACAGGATTTCTTGAATTCGGACTACTCTGCTAAATGGGCAGCCTTTGACGTCAATGCCAAACACAGGTAATGCTTTCATTTACAAGCAAACTAATTATTTCCTAACTCTAACTTTTTCTGTCGTGAAATGTTTTAGAAGTTTCTAATTGGCATTTCTGGTGTCAACTTCAGCCATTTCTGCTTTACTGACATCACGTCATGCCTGTGCTGTCTCACAGCAGGTGAAAAAGAACAACACGCAAAAGTTTGCCATAGTTGGACTTTGACCCGGAAACTTCAGTTGAGTTTTGACATAGTGAAGCACTTGATATCGGATGAGGTGTAAGCTTGATAGAGGCATTTACTCTGCATGAAAGACGATGGAACATGTTGTTGTGAATTCTGTTTGCAGTAGCGGATGACATCTATACTCATCTCATGCTTGAGTAAATTGCCATTGTGTTTTGACACACACAGAGACTCCAACTCGTCCATGGAGATTGAGTGTGTGAGGAGCCCTCGAGCAGCCATGGGCCACGGTCAGATCTTAATATAGCAAATGTTGCTCTCTGACAGTTTCAAAAAGGTTACAAGGCATGAGAAATGTCTCACAAATCTTGAACACATGATCTCCAAGGGTCAACATTGGTAAAGTCCAACTTTGTAAATACCATGGTCATACCGGCAGAGAGTACATTGTGTCTTTTTTTTTTGGCTTGTCCTCTCAGACCAGAACCTGACTCAGCTACTCAGATTGATGATAGCTTGGTCCGTCTTTTGACAGAGCTGATGAAGTCTCAACCAAACCTTGTCATTGTAAGTTCTTCAGCTGTGACCAAATTGCTGAAGTGATAGCCGTATTTCTACCAAGTTATTCTCTTTTCCTCAGAGGTTTCTATTTATCCTGTTTTTCATTACCATCTTTTTATTCATATTTGTAGGCCTTATCAGAACCAGACTTTAATAGTTAATGGAGGTTTATATTATTGACAAATTTTTATACATTTTCTATTGATTAATTGTGTTGATCAAACATGTTAAAAGTCCCCTGGGGTAAACTTTCTGATGTATTTCTTGGCAGTTTCTGTTTGGTGATCATGGTGACCGTTACCATGGCAATCACACTGACCATCCAGGGAGCTACCTTGAGATTTTCCTTCCCTTTCTGAGCATAATTGTCCCTAGATACGTAATGGAGAAACACCCTGACTGGGAGAGAAATCTACTGATCAACAGTCAGAGATATATAGTAAGTCAAAGAAAGATTTTTCTGTGATTGTTACACCATTCAAGTCTTGTTGTTTGCCTTAAAAATGAATTGGTCACATGCCTTGGGTTTGGTTAAATTTATTAGCATTAAATTGGTGGACATTTTAATAACATTGCCATTGTGTGCTAAGGACATTACACTTGTGAGAGATACTAAGGTTTTGTGCACATTCAAACAAAATATGAATTTGCATAATCATACCCTTTGCATATGTGTACATGTAATACGTCCTCCTGGACTCTTCTGATGAACACACGACGTAGTACCATGCACAGTTGTGAGCCATAGTCTACAGAGAAGTCAATAGCCATAAATGTCTGTTGTCAGCTTGTGCCTGTGTATTTACAACCAGGGAAGACCTAGACCTAGCCATAGGCACACAATTTGGACACAGCCTCAACAGTGCTCTTCTCCATCCCACACAGGTTCACTATGATCTTCATCACACCATGAAATCTCTCCTTCACTACCCAGCCTTGCACAATGTATCCGGACATCTCTCCAAGCACTCCTACAATCTCTTTACCCAGGTTGTAGCAAGGTTTGTCGCAATCCAGACAAATTCATACTCTTTGTTTCATAGCAATGCCATTTATCTATATCAATATTAAAAATCAACAAAATTAATAGTAATTTTTGCAGTATAGCCTTCTTAATGACGGTTATGCAAAAACCTTGGAAATGTAAATTTGTGTTAAACATGGTCTACATGTAGTCAGCAAAATGACGTACATTATGGCCTGCAACCCTTCCTGAATCTTCTAAAATCCTTTGCTGTGGGGAACCAATGGTACATTCCCTGCACAAAGTTGCAACAGCGCATCATAGATAAAGTAATAACGCTGTGCGGTAGCCTTGTTCCATCAAAATCCCACAAAATCTGTGTTGGATTTTTGTGGGAATTGGTTAGCATGAGAGTGGAAAAAAGGAAGTTTGAGATGTCACCAGTGTATCTCTGTTATCCAATCAGATCGAGGACTTGCAGTGGTGCCAACATACCGTATTGGAGCTGTGTTTGCGGCGGTCCAAAGGTTGTGTGTCTATGAAGTTCTTTTTTAATTAATGCTCAACTGTATGACTGCATGAAACCAATGGCACATTCTTTGTATTCAACTTTCAACACTTTATAAAGTAATTTCCTGGACTCTAGGACTCTGCCATCCTCAATCCAACAAAATCCTTCAAAACCTCCTGGCGGATTTTGAAGGACCTGTAATGGCTAGGGTAAATACAAAAAATGATTTGGCAAATATCTTAATCTTAGATACATGCATCTGATATTTGTTGTGTGAATTTCCCTTAGTTTTTACCGCAAGACAGATGGACAGACGAACATTTTTCACTAGCAAAGGCAGCTGTAGATGAGATCAACCAGAAACACTCAAAGGTAATTGTAAGATTGGCGACAAAACCTCAAATTTGTGAGAACAAATGAGGATATTGAACATTTGTAGATGAAGTTGTGACTACTTCAGATTAGAAGCCATTTTGGTTCCAGAGTCCACGTGCATGCTTACTTGTGAAATGATCAGTCATCTCCAGCTTTGGCCTGTTGATTGTTAATACCTTGAAACATTATAATTGGCAACCATTTTCTGCTCAATTAGGGCTGTGTAACCCCACCCATAGCAACCCACCATTTGGGGAACAAAATGGCATCTTTCTCCATGTCATGCACATCCTCATGTCACATCTCCCAATGTACAGCTCTTGCCTGTATTATCTAAATATACATTTAAGTTGGCCTCACACTGAGTGAGGATAAATTGTAGATGTTCTGTCAAATCTCAGTCCAATTTCTTGAAACTGCTAAGCGAAAATAATCTGTCCCTTTTATTTAAATGGGCTGGTACATGTATCCGACTCTCTCTAAGCTGAGCTTTAAGCATTAAACAACACTTGGCTTGGTCAGCAGAGCCTTAAAAACGTTTGTGTCTGATCTCGATAGGATGCCTTACTGAAACAAGATCCCACCAACAATAACCTCACAACAACTTGCATGGACATCAAGCTAGCTAACGTCACCAGCATTGCAGCCTATGAGCATGAATACGCCGGCGTCTTCACAGCTTACTACCACATCACGTTCACATCCAACGAAGGGCCATCAGTTTGGCAAACAACGATCGATAACAAAGCAACTGTTGACTCGGTGAGTAGCACAGATGTGGAACGATAGAATACTCAAACTCATAAAATGTTCAGACTTGCTCAAATTGGCTTCATCAGCCCAGGCTTTCATCAAGAATTACAATATCTGCCTGTCATGTAAAATCAACATTTTGAAGCTGATACCTCTCAGGTCGTCAGCGTGGTGCTGCTTTTTCTGCCGAAATGGCATATTTGAACACAGCAGATCGCTAGCAGCTCCCAGACTGAAGACAACTTTTTCAATGGCAAGGCAAAACACAAGTTCTCTCATTAACATTGCCAGATCATTGTATCAGCTGGTCACCATATTTCAACTTGGTCTTCAAAATCCTGTCAGTTTTTTCTCTGTTGCTGCACGAGTGGCATGAGAAGTGTCTCTACCCAGTCCACAGGGCTGCCATTGCTGATTGGCTGTGAGCCATTCAGGATCCAACAATAACCTTTCCCCACAAAATCCCCCACACACCGACTCATCAACTGTTTCCTTTGTTGAGGCCTTGCTTTTTTTGTTTCCTTTTCAGCTGAAGCAAGTTTCCCAATACCGAAAGTATGAAGACTGTCGGGATGACCGAGTCTCCATTGAATTCTGCATTTGCCGTCAGTTTCCACCAGGGACACCATAGCAACGGGTCATGTTGTATTCTTCATTATCACACGCGACATTTTGTTTCATCAGAGGTTTTCTTTAAACCGTTGTCTCCATTAAAAGGTTTTGGAAAAGTTGCAGGTTTGTTTGCGATACCAAATCAAACACAATAGCTTGGTTGTGTCTTGCAAGACAAAAGTTTGAAAATGAAAAGAAAAATTGAAATAGAAGTGTCCTGGATTAAAGTTGCCATAGGCTATTCCTGAAACCATCATATTCCAACACCCCAGCTGTCCAGTGGTATGTATTCAACCTACAAGGAGCTGTCATTCCCTGTGTTGAGTGACACACCGTGAGCTGTATACGTGTAGTCCCAAGTCTGTCAAAATCTATCAAAACAAGGTGTGAGGTTTTGACAGAATTTGGTGGTTTTTAGAATTACAAACATTTTCTTAGACTATTAGGAAAATTCACTTTTGTTTTGGTATTTATTGTTACTTGCAACTGTCTTGACTATTAGCCAAGACGATGGATAGATTTACATTACCTTTACTTAAAAACACAAAAACTGTAACTTTGAATTATAAAACATTGCACACTTCGTCAATAAATAACACTGAGAAAACGGATGTAACAATTTTCACCCAAGTTGCAAAGCTTAAAGTTTGGAGGGACTGGAGTGACCTTTGCTCTTTTTTCATACAATAAAGCGTGGTTTCCGTATCAGCGTGAGAAACACAGAGAGCAACGCAATCAAAATGCAAACTGAAACTGGAACTGGCAAATGGAAACCATGTCAAACGGACATGTCGCCACAAACGCAAACTGGTCCCAGACGTTGAGCCCAATCCAACTTTGACGCCTGACTGCGTCAAGTTGCTGAGTAGGCCTATAGAATCACACACGCTGGCATGACGGGCATACAATGTTCCTTAGTGCCACTCCTTTTGTCAATTTTCTCCTTATTACTAGCACATGCAGCCCTAATTGTCAACAAAATAGCTTACCATAAACAAACTACATCTAACTGGAGTATCAGTTTGGCTTCAAGAGGCAACATTGCCCCTAAAAAAAGGCATGTTGGGGGGGGAAAATTGTCCGAGTTTCGAACGCCATTTTGTTTAATTTTTTGGGTGTTGCACTACAAATGACCATATGGAAACCAGGCTTCACAGGCCCTGCTTGGTGACATACCTTCTTTGTCTGTTTACTAATGCATTTGTGAAACTTTCTAAGACAGTGCAACAAATTATTCATGCAGACTTGTTCAAATAAGTTAAACTGAACAGAAAAAAGGTATTTACAATAAACCATGATGACACAGGTATGAAAGAACGATGTCATTGGTCTTTAATTGAGTGGGCCTTGATCAAACCAGCCCAGAGAAAATAAAATTTGTAAGCCATGATACGAACTGTAATAAAATTATTGCTCAAAGATGAGCCGTATGTTTCTGAATAAAAACCAAGGTTTGAACAACAAAGTTACCAGGGGTGTGAGTGGTCACTTAAAATTAAAGCTGAAAAAAATTGTGTACATACAAGGTGTACAAAAAAAACCCCTGAAATTCAGGGTCAGCATCTTCAAAAAATGCTGAAATCAGCTAAAAAGCTGAATTCTCACACCCCCGGTTACTTAAGAAATTGTAAGCCTCCACTAATTGGTGCACATGTGTGATGTGAAGTGCAAGAATTTTTCGTCTGAATATGCACAAAACAAACACGTTTATGCTTTTGCACGAACGCCGAACTCAAACTGTACTCAGGTGTTGGATAACAGTAATGCTTGGATTATTTTACGACTGAATGTCAACTTTGGGCCAGTGCATACATCAGGCCCGAAGGTGAAGCAAATTTGACCTCAGAAAATCTTTACAGTGAAATTTAAGCTGACATGTTCCACTTTTGTGAATTCACAGCATGAGCATTTTGATCTGACGTCACAACTTCCACGTATGTTTGGTCCCCACAGACCGTGCATGCATTTAGTTTGTGTATTCGCACATGTGCAATAGTGCAGACTGACATCATGGTCGTCGGCCTGAAAAAATTATTCTAGCAGACGACGTATATCAGTGGTGACCCATGTGGGGGATAGTACTGCTATTCCCCTTGAAGACCTTGCGTGTGAATAAATTGCCACGAGTCTATCAAATGGTGATAATAGCTTCTGGGGAAAAAGATCGCCGGAAAAAATCAAAGAAAGTGGAAAATGTCAATTTTTTGACAAAATATGATTATGAAATATTTTCATTTTGTTACCTACATGTAGCTTTGTGTCCAATTTTCTCAATTTTGCCGAGTTTACCTTCGAATAACTTTGATGCCACATGAAAGACTTATAGTAACTCTTATGTACAAAAAAGGTTATTACTGCTAGGAAGAAAATCGTTTCTTTTACTCAAATTTGTGTCTAATTTTCCCAAGTTTGCAGAGTTTACCCTGAAATAACTTTGATGCCACATGAAAGACTAGTAACTCTTATGCATAAAAAAGGTTATTACTGCTAGGAAGAAAACCGTTATTTGAAATTCACTTCGTTTTTCATTGGGACCCATTTTCGTCATTTTCCGTGTTTGTCACCTTACCTAGTGCTGGATTTTCACACTTTTGTCAAATTCCCCTCAGATCATCGGTGATACTGTCTGGAAGACTGATATTTTTTGTATCTATCAGCTCATTTTTTTCAAGATCAAGAGCCACTTTTCTGAAATGCAGTTCGTTTTTCATGCGGATTTAAATTTCCACACTGAGTTTAGCAGCTGTCAAAAATGAGATGTCCTGATTTTAGGCACGTACACATCCCTGGATACGAGTGCGTATGGGTACAAGTTAACCTACTGCATTGCACAAACACGTACAATCACGGCAAATTGCCTGACTAAAAGGGACAAACAAAAACTTTCATACGGTTTCCTTCTTGCATGATACTCTCTCATTAGAGTGTTCATGATATTCTTCACCATTCACAAGTAGAAAAATGTCAGGGAAAACTCGGCAAAACTGAAAAAATCCCCTCTAAAATGTTGGCTTCACTTCCAACTTCTGACTCTCTTACTTTGGAGGCACGAGACAAAGACAGGCAAAAATTTGGCAGAAAATAGATTTTTATCGTGTGCAAGTTAGCAAAAGGGACTTTCAGTGTTGAAATACTAATCGGTATGGAAATGAAGGGCAAACAACTTTATCTGAGCTTGATGTTGATCGATTACTTTTGGGGTCCACCTGCCCGAGTCAAGAGCCATTTTACTGGCCTCTGGCGCTGTAGTGGCATTCAGTGCGCATGCACACCAACTAAAGTGAGGGGCATGAACATACGTGCCTCACATTTATGTTTGCATTCGCATCGAGTATGAACTGGCCTTAACACAGGCAGTGAGCAGTTAAGTGCACAGGTTGAAGTCACTGGCCAAATTAGCACACGGGTGTTGCACGCTAGATTGCACCCTCACTTGGAATATCCGGCCTGAAGTCTTGCACGCGCACAGCTTGAAAACGGAAGCTTTGGGTCTGTTGCCTACACTGGTGCTGGCTTTGGGCAGCAACGTAGCATTGAGGAATGTGCCTGCACTGCCGTCTAGTATGAGTGTTGACCTCTGCAGAGAACAGAAATGGTTAGGTGGGTAATTTGGGTTAAATTCCACTTGTTAGGTTTTGGTGCCCCTAAGATCATTACAACTGCAATTTTCAAGCTTCTGATCTATGACAAGAATATCAGTTTAGTTTTGACAAGTGCGACTGTTGATTCAATTTTCCAAACTTGGCTCACCGATGTCAGGAGAATGTCTCTCGCCTCAGCCTGCAGTTGTTTAGAGGACAAATCTAGAACATCGCTGCTGAGAAACTCCACCAGCCCATCAGAACTTACGGTGAGATCGTCTTGCGTGTCGCTCACAATCTGAGTGGTAAAGTTGACCGGGAAATGTTTCAATTGCTGGACAACAGTCATAGTGTCATGAATATTCAGTAATGAAACTTCACAACTCATTTTTCCATTAATTTTAACCCTGCCAGATGCAGCACAGTGCATCAGGTGTAAAAGACTGATGCCCTTTGATGCACTGGCCAATCAACAGCAGCCAAACAAACCGGTCATGTGGAGACAATGGGAGCTAGTCCCATTGATCAATGCCACTGTTGGATCTTGTGGTGACTGGCAACCACAGACTCCCAGGCCGTTAGGCCTTGGGGAGAGTTGACCTATTGGATCTTGTGGTGACTGGCAACCACAGACTCCCAGGCCGTTAGGCCTTGGGGAGAGTTGACCTGTTGGATCTTGTGGTGACTGGCAACCACAGACTCCTAGGCCGTTAGGCCTTGGGGAGAGTTGACCTGTTGGATCTTGTGGTGACTGGCAACCACAGACTCCCAGGCCGTTAGGCCTTGGGGAGAGTTGACCTGTTGGATCTTGTGGTGACTGGCAACCACAGACTCCTAGGCCGTTAGGCCTTGGGGAGAGTTGACCTGTTGGATCTTGTGGTGACTGGCAACCACAGACTCCCAGGCCGTTAGGCCTTGGGGAGAGTTGACCTGTTGGATCTTGTTACACTGGGCAGGCAGGCCACTTCCACAAATAATGCAGACTGATGTGTCTGGCAGGGTTTCTGGCCACAGTACCCTCAGGGTTAGGTTTAAGAATGAGGTCAATGACTGCCATGATTAAAACCATTCTTTATAATGATTAGAGATCGCAAACTTTTTACCAACTTCCCAGAGCTTTTATTTGGGACTGAAATCAGTACTAAAATCATTTCTTTTGGGAATTTAGTTCAGCTGGTAAATAATTTCAATCCATCACCATCAAAACTGAAAACTGATTAATATGAAGTACAATCAATTTTACTTGATAGTCTATCTGCAAAGGAACTTCACCATCCTAATTTAGACAAATTTACAGAAATATTTACAAGTTCCTCCAACCTCTATTCTGGCCTAATGATGCTATGCTAACAAGCGGCACTTGTACCCTGTTCGTGGTGATTAGTGGGGACTGCATCGTGTCCATCTGTGTGGGCAAGACCGCCTCCTTGCTGGTGTCGGTGTGGAAGACCGTTGCACCTGACCTCGGATTGACGACCTTTAACCCCTTGCGACCTCGCATGACAGTCTCTCCACTACTCACTTCAACTGTACAAGATTCCAAATGGGAAAGTTCAGGGGGTTTATTCTGGAGACTTTGACATTTCACATTGGTTATTGAAAAGACTCAGATTAACCGTAGCCATCCCCAACCCTTCAAGATCCACTGGACGGTTTTGGAGGATTGAGGCTGCCACGATAATACTCCATTCCTGCTTTTGAAGGATACATTGTCTCGAGGTTATAGGTCAGACCTTGTGTTGTTTATATTCAGCCATGCATCAAATCATGGCCACATTATATGTGAAATCATCCATACTGCTCCAGGATACCATACACAATGTAGCCTTGGTCAAGGCATTCAGCGCAGCGCAGCGCGCACCAGCCGCTCGCTGACGTACATGTAGTACGTACCTGCGTATATACATGTAGTGTACATACTTGCATAAATTGCAAAAATCAAGGAGAAGACCGACCTCACGCAGCCTAAGAAATATGCAAATCAACTGAACCAGGACGAATACCTTTCTGCAACCGTCTGCAGAAGCTTCTGTTTTTCTTTACTTTTGGACTTCTAGCGCACGACCTCGTGTGCGAATATGAATAGATGCAGGCGTGCGATGAGTGCACAGTGACCAATCTCACTGCATAATAAGTAGACACATGCATAATACATCAACGTGAACTGGCATGCATGATAACCATGTAAAATGGCGGACCATTCAAGACGACTGCAGCACGAAGAGTTGTCTTTTTGCTTGAATTCTGCTGCAGACAAATGAATGTTGGGTGATTTCTATGCCGAGCAGCGGCAAGCCTTAGAATACTTTCTGCAGGGTCACAACGTTTTTGTGACTTTGCCAACAGGCTACGGGAAATCTGTTATTTGTCAGGCTACACCTTTCTGCTCGGAGCTCCTCAGAGCAGATACAAAGCCCATAGCACTAGTCATTTGAAAAAACATCAATCACACTCAGCAAAGCAAAGGCGAACTCGATCTCTGGTTACTCTGATCAGCTGGCAAAATAAATACTGTTGACTTGTCATGTACATGTATAGCCAAGTATGCGTTCAGTTAACCTTTCACCTGAATTATGCAGTTACTATGTAGCAATGAACCGATCCAAAAGCGTATTTAAAACATCGGTTCTTGTCATAAGAATAATGAGCACTGTCCAAAACAGCTTCCATGGACGGCTGCACCAAGGCATTTGTCCCGGTTTGGCTGATTTGCATATTTCTTAGGCCACGTGAGGTCGCTCTTCGCCTTGATTTTGCAATGTATGCAGCTATATACGTGTACCTGTACGTGCGCGGGTACGTCCTAGGTCAGCGAGCGGCTGGTGCACGCTGCGACGAATGACGAATGCCTTGACCAAGGCTACACACAATGTTGCAACATAATGAGAGGAGTTGCTGGAAGATTTTAAAGGATTGAGGCATTGAGGCACCCTTCCACAGAACATATTCAAAAATATCGGAGGATTTTGGAGGACGAAGGCTGTATCCAATTTTTTCATGGGGGCAGTCGGAGGATTTTGAAGGATTGAGGGCGCATCCTAGCCAAAAGGGCCTAGGCCGTTAGGGTTAATCATTTCAAGTCCATTTTGCAACAACCTACCTGAAGCAACAGGTTTCTCATACGCAACCACCTGCACCTAGCAAAACAAGAGGATAATTATAATTAAGAAGATAGTTATGGACAACTGAACATCAATATGCTCTGATTCCAATTACCACAAAATGACTGACAAAAATTATCTTAAGTCTAACATTCTTGGGTGATTACCTAGCAACCGTCCACATCCTTGCAAATCTCAAGACCATATAGTAAACTGTGCACACGAACAGCTGGACTCTGTTTATTTGAGGTATGCTTAGTCCTACATGAAACAGCTCCTCTACCAGCGCAGAACTCATCCTAACAGATTCCAACAGCCCTGGTGCCCTGGTGCTAGAGTTTGACTGGTTGGGGATCGTTAGGGTGACGACTAAAGTTAGGAATCTGGTCACAAACAATGCTTACTGCTGAACTTTGACCCGTTATCTCCAGGTCCTGCCCTACGTAGCCGCCAATTTCTCCGTGTGAGGAGACGACGCTGTCAATATCAACCTCGTCTAGGAATCGCACCGCCCCACCCTTGAGAAACTGAAATGACTGTAAGCCGTTCATGTCAATGCGCAAGGTCCACATCATCAGGCCCGTTATCTGAAAGTAGGACAAAGAAAACATCCCCCAATTGTCTTTACAAAATCAATTCTCTCTGGATGGAGTATTGAAAGGAAACAGGCAAAAGAATTTAACCATAACACTGCCAGATGCAGCACAGTGCAAAGTCTGATGCCCTTTGATGCACTGGGCCATCAACAGCAGCCAAACAAACTGGTCACGTGGAGACAATGGGAGCTAGTCCCATTGATCAATGCCACTGTTGGATCTTGTGGTGACTGGCAACCACAGACTCCCAGGCCGTTAGGCCTTGGGGAGAGTTGACCTGTTGGATCTTGTGGTGACTGGCAACCACAGACTCCCAGGCCGTTTGGCCTTGGGGAGAGTTGACCTGTTAGATCTTGTTACACTGGGCAGGCAGGCCACTTCCACAAATGATGCAGACTGATTTGTCTGGCAGGGTTTCTAGCCTAGGTGCATGTAGGTAGGCGTAAGAGTTTTAGGGTGAATGTTCTGATAGAATTGATAATGTGACATTTTGAAAAACTATGATTAGAAATCCCTTTTTTTGGGCGGGAACTGACGGCTGAAAAATACTGGTAGGTGAAATCTACCCTCAGTTGAAGTGTACCCTCACCAGTAAAAGAAAGACAGAGTGGCACCAAGTTTTCCAACCCGGTTCTTGCACGCGTTTGGTGTGCATACAAAGACTATACATTCCAGAATAAAATCGCTGCGCGTACTCAGCGTGCTCCATGTCCAACTTGCATATATTTGCCGCCTGTGTGGTGAGCTCGTACCAAAGAACTATCAATTCATTTGAAAACTCGTGGGCACTTAGTCTTTGGAAAACAAAAAGTTTGACCAGCAATAAATGAGAAGACAAGTTGGTACAGTTTTCAGTTTTTTTTCTCTCTCTTTAAGTCAGTCATGATTTCTAAACTATGCAAAATACGGACCTTATGTAAGGTTTTTCCTTATTTACATAGCATGCATGGTTGAAATGAATTGGCTCCAAGGATAGTGGGAAACCTTAACCACTTCCTGCTGGGGACACTGGATCCGGACACGTATGCTTTATATGTGTGGCCGGGGTCTCCGAACTCGGACAAAGGGAACAGGGCCTTGTAACAAAAGACCGTACTTGGAACAAAAGACCAGGCTGCTGGGCATTACCAACAGTTTTTCACTCTCAAAAGTGGAGATAATCCTGCCTTGTTTGAAACCATGGTATACCATGGTTTGGGGTATTTAGAGCCAGCTGATTACCAACGGGGACAAAGGCGCTCCACCACCGCAGCGATGAGCCACACAGCACCGCTGCCTGCTAATCTGGCCCCTATTGAAAAGAGGTCAGTAGCGCACACTGAGCCAGGTTCGTGAACAAAAGAATATTATGTAACACCACAAAATCTGGGCTCTTTTTACAAGGCTGCAGGCCTGGCTGAAATACTCGGGCGTCAATAGATTTTGTCTGTCTGGCTAGAGTGGACACCAGACATGCCTTCACGTGTTTGTAAGTGTTCAGTAAATGAAGATAGGAATTTTTTAAGAATTTTGAAAACAGAAAAAATGATAAATATCCCGCCCCAGCATCATCAACATTGATTAATGCCCCGGCTGGAAATGGTTAAGGCTCTTGGTGGTGGCAAACATAACGGTCCTTTGTAGCAGTTCTGAGCACACGCACATTGTTCTGAGCATGTGCACATATGAGAATGCGAAATATGCGAAAAAGGATCAGCATGACTGCCCTCAGCATCTCAAAGTCTCTCATCACGCTGAAAGAGGATGAAAAATTTGGTCAAGTTCCAAATTTGCACAAAATAAAGTTACGGGGCAGCGCGGACATCTGGGATTCTCGCAAAATGGCACGTACCCCGCCAGTGAAAACAGTGACCATGGCGACATAAGCACGCACCAGCCAGTCCGAGCATCGAGTTACACAATCTTTTCTTTGATCAGTACATATGCGCAAGCTCGTTGCAGTTGTTTGCACCAGCGCGGCGCGGTCGCTACCTGCAACTTTGTGAAACTCCTTGATGTCCGTGCGGCCCCATCAAACATTTACAACTCTACTCACTGCTAAGTTGCCAACAGCAGCGACGTACAATAACAGAAGGAAGCAGTAGGCAAAGTAACGCTTTCTCCCGCGAAGCCCCGTCTTGTGCAGGTGGTCTTCGTGTACTGGCACATGACCAGCTCGGAAGTTGCTGTTGTGTTCCTTGTTCACACGTCGTCTCTCCAGAGACTTTTCGAGCATTGACAGGCGCCCGCTAGTCCCTCTCTGGGAGTGTGATGAATACAAAGGGGGATTTATCAAACGAGCAGGATGTGTGACACGTCAAATCTTAAATTCTTTGTTTTTTGGGGTCATGTTGACAACAAACACCCATTTTGAAGTTAGACTGTCAGACATATAACATCAACAAAATGAAAGTACTGTGGAACTTTGTTAATTAGAGCTTTGTTAAATAAAAGCCCTCGTTAATGAGAGCAATGTTAAATCCAAGATCTCGTTAATTAGAGCAATGTTAAATACATGACCTCGTTAATTAGAGCTATGTTAAATTCAAGACCTCATTAATTAGAGCAATGTTAAATACAAGACCTGGTTAATTAGAGCAATGTTAAATACAAGATTCTGCTTCTAACAAGGAAATTTTTAGGTCTCAATCCTTTGATTTTCACTGTTTGCATTCCTGATAATACAAGGGTCCTGTCATAACAAGGTAATTGGCCAAGTCCAAAGGACCTGTTATTAACGAGTTCGACTGTACATAGGCTGAATGACTATCAGATGTTGCCAAAATGAGCATGTGATGTGGTCCAAGTAACTTAGACTCTACATATTGGCTTTTTAAACATTGGGAAATGGTCGGGCGACTGATTGCCGAGTAGTCTAGCCCTAAGACTGGTTTTCCTATTTTGGCCATTGCACCATGCAGGCGGCATGTGCTGGCAAGCACAGCCAAATAACATGACCAGTAGAGGGCGCTATATTCACAAAAGACGACCTACCAGAAAACCAGTCTTGTAGAATCTGGCAGGCTTACCCGAAATATTCTGAGCATACCTCACGTGCTCAAAATCCAATGAACAATTGCTCATGCACACTGCTGAAAACCGCAGTTCTGCATGGCACGCTCTTTAGCGGTGCATTATTATTCATGAACTAAGCACCCTTTCTTGGGGCATGACTAATTCCTGAGCGCCGTTATGTTCAGTGTAGGGTCCAATACTCGGACTAGGCATGATGGGAAGAAAGCATCACCAGGATGAGATAAATTGGAATAAATTGCCATTACGTCACTTGCCCCCTCATCGTCTCGATGGCTGTTCCATGTCAAGATAACTAAACTGCTGCCAAAGTTTTGGAAGAGCCCATTGGTACATGTAGTATCTTATCGCTCAGTCCGTGTATTACATGTCTTGACATGGAACGGCCGTCAAAACGATGAGGGGTCAAGTGACGTAATGCTCAACAACCTTATTTTAAAGATGGCGACTGAGAGAGCGAGCCCGTTAGATTGAATGGATAAAGGCAAAAAGACTGGAAAATACCTGAATAACATGAATAAAATCATTCAATAAATGGTTTTTAGAAAGCGGAAAGGTCAAGAATCATGTTCGTGTGCAAAAGAAATTGCACCCACGATGATAAGTGGGTGCGCCGGAATGTTCAATACGCCGACACAAAATTGCGTAGACGGATGTGTGGCCAAGGATAAATCGGGAGTGATCCGTGCCACACTAGTGGGGCTAGTATTTGGTAGGCCTAAGTAGTGCGAGCGTGGCCGTGAGTGCGAAGTAGGCCTAGGCCTCGCGTCTCCTGTGTGTGGATTCGTCCCTCTTTTTAGAGCACGCTGGTGAGAACTAACGGCAAAAGATAATCAGTTTTAACACTGACACAGCAACAAAAGCCACTATTGCCCTGAAAACGAGAGAACATTTGCATTAAGAGAGAAATCAACCTGAAAATTGGCAGCTAAATTACCTGGTAAGCGGATGTAGCCATTTTTCTTTTAAAATGTAGTCTGTTCCCACCTGCCACATCTGCGCAAAACCGTTGTAAAACGTGAAATGGGTACACGAGGAACTGTACCATTTCTTTGCAAACGTCTTTTCGGATCTTCCTTGGCGTGTTCAGGTAAAACGGATCCGACAGGAGCCTGGCTTTGCGGAATGGGGGCGCTCCCGAGCGGAGTCAGCGCCATGCACAAATCCCAAGCAGTTTTTTCCTTTTTACAAACGTGAGTTTGCGCTCTGTAGCGCTTGTAAAAATTACCAAATGATTGTTCAATTTTCAATACGGGCTGACGGGTGTTTTGCGATAGCGCGCCTCCAAGAGTTTGCAATGCGTTGACCAATCACAGTGCGCGAAATCTGTCGACCCAAAGAAATTCCTGGAGGCGCACTTTTGTGAATCGCCCGTATTGTAAAAAAATTATCGGAATAAACTTGCTTCATATGGATTCGGTAAAAGAAACTCACACCTCACGATAACCCTTTTAACAAAATTAGGAACACGAATACAAAAGTTGTTTTTAGATACATATATGTAATTTTTTATAAAATTCTGGTCTGTAAAAATCTATGGCAAACAACGAATTTTGACAAAATACAACACAGAATATTAAATAATAATGGTAAGATGTTATTCTGGCTGATTTCCAACACTTTTTGTCAACACTTCCTTTTTTTGGGAGCAAACCAAGGTGGAAATAAGTTTGGCCCGATTGAATTATTAAATTTCTTATTCGAAATAATTGTATTAATTCTTTTACAGTTATTTCCTCACTCCAAATACATCAGTTGCAAGTTGGCTGTTCAAGCCAATGTCTAACGAGTTTTCTCAAGCGAATTTCCAAGGACATTCCCGACTATTAGTCTGGAACCGGGGCTAGTTTTCTCTCCAATACTCAACTGTACCTGTCTGCGGCTTCGCCTGATTTTTAACCCACTGATTTTGATGTTAGTTGTCAATTAATTAGATGTTATAGTGCCAGCAGAACACTGAACTACATGTTACACAGCCAAACATCGTGGTATTTTTGTTAACTTTTTACACCATTTTAGCCTAGAATTGGGGATCGATTTTGGAGTTGAAGCCAAGTACAATGACACGTGTACCTATGGAAGCCACTGGTAAGCGGCTACAGCCACTTCCCAATGATGTGTTTCGTCTAGCCTTAGCCCATTGATTCACACAATCCCGGTCATATATCTTATTCGCATGCATATGTGATACCAATGGTGCGTATTAAGTCCAACTGGTCATCATCTTATCTGAGATCGCTCTCTTTTAAATTCGACAAGAGTGTCTTCTGGGTGTTCTAGAAACTGATCACAAGTTTCCATTGTGTGCTTCAGTGATAGATAAAATTTGGTGCCCATCGGATTGATAAAAATTCCTCGTCTGGAACAGAAAAGGTATAAACAAATCAGTCACGAACGGCTGCTGTTTTGCTAATTTCATTCGCTAAACCATTTTTCATCTCATTTTATTTTGTAAAAGCCTGCTTTTCAAAATCTCTTGAAACTCTCAAAAAATGTTGTTTTGAATATTTTATGGTGAAAAAATAATGTACTGAAATCAAAGCACTGTGCCATTCACAGCCCTAAACAGTTAGGTCCGTGCATTGGTTAGTCTTCAGGCTGCGTGTAGTAACTTCTCTGAACCCTCGTGGAGTACGGGCATTTCACCCCCAAGTGCACCTCCAAGAGTTTACAACGCGTTGGCCAATCACAACGCGCGAAATCTGTCGACACTTTCCGAACACACACTGGGTCGACAAATTTCGCGCATTGTGATTGGTCAACGCATTGCAAACTCTTGGAGGCGCACTGTTGTGAAACGCCTGTTTTGATTACTGGCATGTACTGAATAGTATCGACGGGCGATGGTCTGTAACCAACGACAGCACATCCTCACCTGAACAGACCAATCATAACAGCGCGTCTCTGAGCCCCATTCTCCTGCATCTTCTGCCGCCGGAAGTCACGAACCAGAGTAGCACAGTGCAATATCTGTGCCAAAGGACTGTCACCTATCACATGACCTGTAAGATAAAAACGAAGCCACGAATCTGTATTACGTCCTGGAAAATGATGGCAAGTTTGTACGGAAATGTACTCGAATTATGAAAAGGGTGTAGATGTAAGTGTTGTAAGATGTCAGGAACAGCTGTCAGTGAAGACGCCTCGCCCACTCATAGATTCTTTTCATTGGAGCGTGATAACATGCAGTTCCAGTTGATTTACAGGAGCACGCAAAGTTGTGGGCTTTGCCATCCCCAGTCGACAGGCCCATGATTAAAAAAATTCTTGTCGGGAAACAAGATCTCTGATACGCGGCTGTACCTGGGACATTGACATCAGCCAGGCATTTCGTCATGCCGTCACGTCGGTACTTGCCAATGGCATGCAGATGTTCGTACGATCATGTAATCAAATCAGCCGGGTATAGGAAAAAAGTTAGTTCCCTAAATTTGCTCAAAGTGGACAGAATTTCTCGTTCAACTTTTGATCGTTTCGTGAGAGAACGAAAAGACTGACAAGAACTCCATAGTCTTATGATCAAAATAAAAATCTCATGTATTTATGGAAGTCAAGTCTCTGGTGTAATGAAAGTAAATTCTTCTTTCTGGCGGTAACAGAGAGCGCAGCGAGTGTAGCCCTGCAACTTATTGGGTTACCACCGAGAGAGGACGCTGTCCACACGTAACGACTGTCAACCCCAAGGTGGTCCTCGCTAACAAGCCTGCAATTTAGGGTGACAGTTGCGCGTAAATTACAACTGTTTATTATTGAACGTGCAGAGGAAATTGACTGGAGTGGAGTTGAAACCGACTAAACCCTCGACTACCGCGAATTTGGTACCTGCACTCAGTCCACCAGCACCGGGTCTGCAAGTTTTTCAGTCTGTCAAAAGTTAGGAGACGTCTTCAAAAGCAAGAGAGCACCCTTGCGGGAGGAGAAGCATCACAGACTCCACCCCTATGTCAATAAAGGCCACGCCCAGAGTCACAGCCCAACTGTATACAGCATATGTAGTGACAAAGTTTATCACAATCCTTTCACTTTTACCGTACTTACAGGGTGTCACAAGAAGACAAAATGATTGTTTTCACATTATTTCTGATCATGGTAAGTTCTGGCATCATGGCATCTTTTTACATCCTTGATATCCCTATTAGGGCGGGGTTTGATAAGGCTAGGAGGGGTCAAAGAACAGGTCGGGCTTCACATCCGCCCTACGATATCCTTGCGCCCTCCAAAGACACCGAAAGGGTATCCACCACTGCGCCGAAATACTCCTGGGCCCCGCCGTAAGCCAGACGGAAACCAGTCACCACCTCGTCGAAAATGAGAAGCACACGGTGGCGTCTGGTGACAGCGCGGATCCCTTCCAGAAAACCCGGCTGATAGGAAGACGGAAAAAGTTGCAAATTCACGCCGATAGTAATCTTGATCCAATAAAGAAGTAATCGAGTTTGTACTTCAGAATTCCTTGGTAAAATGAATCAATACACGGGCCCCGGAATAAATCACGCTCAATTGAAATCTAATAGAACTGTCAGTGCTTTCCTTTATTTTAATGACCAAAATGTGGTATGTCAAATGACGAACGATAGTCACTTTCAACTCATAAAATAATGCTTAGCAAACGTGCTAGGAGAGAAAAAACCAGCCGCATCCACTACACAGGGGTGATATATAAGCTGAATAATGTTGCTAACAAAACTCTGCCCTGAATCAGTCACTACAGGCATGCACTGTGTAGCATTTTATGTGGTGAGCTGTTTTGCTAAGTATACTGCTTTCTCTCCTACTAGTTAGCAGACTTCTTTGCTTACTGTTGCTCTATGAGTTGCTACCCATCAGCTGAGAAAAGCTGGCATATCGCGATGTTTTTGACTGGTAACTTGTTTTGCTCAGAGCAACACCTTTTCTGTCTGTGACTTTGGTTCTGGCCACAGTTTTCTGAGCTCATGCCGGATACGGTGGTGCAACTGTCCCAGGGGAAGCCCGTATAGTGCCCCTGTGACACCCCTTCCCCATTTGATATTATCAAATGTACACAGCCTATATACAAATCACAGCTCATTTTGCTTGAAATACTCTCTAGATAAAAAGTGAGTTCACTCTTGAGTGCAGACTCACAAATATCACCCCAACGGTGGCACATTCTTGGTGATTGAGAGAACGTGTCGGGAATGCTTTAACCTTCGGGCTCGTACATCGATGTAAGGGCTCCACCATCACCGCGGCGAGGTCGTACTGCTCCACGAACCTTTCTGTTTGTCCAAGATCGTTGTACGGAGACACCAAGACGTGACCATCTACTAAATGACTTATGCCCTCGAAGGAGAAGACAAACTGAATAACAAGTTGCCAAACAAAGAGTTAGGTTGACGTAGTGGTTCTTTCCCTCACCTTTAACCTCTTTGATTCCTGGCTCTGTCCACGTGTGGGTTGGGTTGCCAGTCCCTACCTGATTACCAGAATATCCCCGAGGGGTTTTCCTCCCACCTCTAAAAATGTAACTGCTTCATTCTCTACAGGTTTCTTCAGGCTTGTAAGCTACAGTGGCTAAGGCGCTCATTCAAGGAATCCTTGGTGTCATTACCAGAAAATAATTCATAAGAATATGTTGCTATTAATATATAGTTTGAACTTATCTAAATTATACATGCGCTCATCGGTACCGGCTAGGGATACTCTCGCAGTTGATGGGAAAATAGACGCCAATGTCGTTGCCATCGTGGTAGGCACCTGTGCAGTGCAATGGAAGAACGCGGTAAGAGGATGCCACTCCGAAAATCAACCACCATTTAGATCAACGCGACTGATTTGACAGTTCAGCTTCGTAAATATTATGTTTAGATTGACAGACTGATTATTCTTAACACGACCACAAACAGCTAGGGAGTTTATGATTTTTTTGCCAATTCACGTGATAGCTGGAAGATACAGAGAGCGATTGCTGGGAACACGACATCGCACTGCCGACTGTTGAGTGAAAATTTTTTTTCAAAATGTTAACATTCAAAAGTCTTATATCAAGCCCAGGAAAACTTCACATTTGAAGATTTTTACGTTCCATTGCGTTTCAAAACCCTTCAAGGTCTGGCCAAAGCACCCATACAGGGAAATAGTTTCCCAAAGACCAATCCAGAACCAAAATTTCGGAGGGGGTGCTAGAACTTTTTATCGTCTATCCTTTATAGCCTACATTTTGTGCTTTTTTATAGTCTTTTGAAAGGAATGGGAACGAAAAAGACCACAAATTTGCCTTTTTCTCATTACTGGTATTAAAAAAAAATGTCCTTTTGCTTTGGGCGGGGATGCCCCCCCCCAGATCCACCCTTGGCATTTCCTTGTATTGCTGAAACAGCAAATTTAGGAAAAATAATAAACGAGTGGCGACAGGCCACCTCATCTCCGCTCACAATGAACCGCTTTGTTTAAAAAAAAATGGAAGCTAAGATTTCAGGAAACGTCACTCAGAGTATCCACACATCTTCCCAGGCCCGCCGGGATAGGTGTTTACAAGAGGGTTTCAGGACAATTTCTGTCTATTAAAGGTAGGGGCGATTTAGTATCCCCATTGAAAATGTTTGAGGACCAGAACTGCATGTGAGTTATCCCCTTTCTGACCCCTCTCCAATCTTTTAACGCCTGTTTCTTATTTATGATCATGCAGCTTTGTCGTGGTTTTTTTTCCTACCTTCAAATTTGAGCATTTTAGTCTTGCTGGTGAAAGCCCTAGCCAGACAATCACAATACATCGTAGCTTCCGTTCCTGCCCCAGCGAATTTTAACGAAAATATTAGTCACTAAATTCACTTCCCTTGTACCCAGACCTTGCTTTAATTCAACCAGGAGTCACCCGAAGTGTTTTGACGCGGGACCTTATGCTGCCCTCGAAGTCCAAGGTGAGTCTTTTTCTACAACGCAAGATCTTCAACTAAACAAGTCTTACCTAGGGGCGATCTTGAGGATGCGTGGAAGGCAAGAAGTAATGACGCTCGACATTCGAAAAATGTGAGTTGGTTAATTTATTGTGTGCGCCACATTATCCAGCCCCAGTCGGGCATTAATCTATTTCGTGACAAGTCACGTGTGAAACGGTCTTTCGTTTAAACCTGTCAAATCTCTTCAACATTCCAGGAACAGCTGTAGTTTGTGGCGGTCAATAAAACTGACAAGGCATGAAGGCTTGCCTATCAACTTTGGAAAATTCTGGAAGGATTTCGTTGTCAAGGTCACCAACATGAAAGGCAAATTTATTAAGTCATTCGAAGAGCTTTACCTCCATGCCAGTGATAAGAGGCAAATGGCTAAGGACGTATGTATTAAGAAGTGGACAAGCTTTCGTTAAGGTGCTTTCCTTCCAAATATTGTCCCAGAGGATCGGGTCGCAACGTGTCTGTTGGCGGTTAAATTTCGTCCGCAGCCCGACTTCTGATTATTTTCTTAATGGCTCGGTAAGCATATTTCTTTAATGCATCTGGCATTGCGGAGCACCATTAACAAGGACACGGAATTCCTCCATAAAAGATCTGAGTGATTGATTGAAGACACACCATTAAAGAAAGACTTTGTGTTTCCAATCAATTTTGCAGATTTATCAACACCCTGTTAACAATTATCCAATTTATCACTGATTGCCACCGGGAAATAGCTAATTTGATTGATTGCTTTCCGTGACCTGCATGGCTTATTCACTTGACCACTTCGTTCTGCTTACACCTCAGTACACGAGGAACGAATTAAGAACCAGTTACACGCTTTTACACATTGATTTCACGATTGCCCACCCGATGCGCAGAATCGTAGCTGCTCCACGGCTGGGCTCAATTTGATCTGTAACACCAGTCAGAATAATTTCCTATATATATTCCAATTTGTGTATAAGAGACCAATTCTGGTGACAATCATCGAGGAGATGAATGCCGCTCTTTCTCTGAGTCGTTTGATTTCTTAAAAGGAGTGCTAGACATCGATTTAGTCAACGTTTCAATCATAGTTCCAGGGTCATCTTCATTAAAAAAAAGTCAACGGTTGTGTTATCCTTTGGGATCCATTCGGGTCATAATTATATCAGCTAAAAAAAACCTGTATGTCTTTTTGTTGCCCACCCTTATCTTCCTTAGCCCCACCCCGTGACATGACCACCTCTTGAAAGGCGGGGTTTTTATCGTGTCGAAGAAGCAAGTCTGGTCCGGGCCAATTTGGCTCATCGGGCCGGTGTTTATCTCCAGTTTCCTTGGCATGAAACGAATGAGAATATTTTTATCCCCTCTTCCCAGCTGATGTCGGTACCCATTTATACACTCCTTGGTGGAAAGAGGCGAGCAGGGGTGAAGTGGCTTGCCAAGGGCCACAACATAATGCCAGCAGTTGGATTCGAACCTCCAACCCTATGATTGGACGCCACAGACGCTAACCGCGTGTGCACTGAAGCGAATACTTATCACATAAAAAGTCCAATGGTTGAACAAAATGCCATTTTGAGGTAGAAAAAATGAAATAAAAACACAAGCCTACGATTTCTTCAGCTAGTTCCAGCTCCTTGTCATTGATGTAGGCGAAGTTGGAGCCCAGTCGGGCTTGACGCGTGACCGCCTCCAGAACTTCTCGCCTGGCGTGGCCGACGAGCGCAATGCCCCACCTTTCCAAAAAAACAAACAAAAAAAAGAGCCCCTAAATAAACGGGTCAAATTGACCAAATCAATAACTGCAGACAACAGCATCTGGAAGTTACATCTCTCCAGGGTAAGTAGCAGAAATGGTGCCGACAGATGTTGTTGGAAATTGAATGGGACAAATCTCCTAACTCATAAGGAATCTCGCACCCACTCGAACTAATCTATCCTCAAGACAGATGGCTTATCCATCATCACTAGTCACTCAAGTGGAACGAGCTGCTCACGTCTACTGAGTCCGTTGCACCAGACAGTGGTGTCGGTGAAATTAAAAATATATATTAAAAAACACAGAGAGTGCGTTGCCGCTTACTGTCCTAACTTTTGGGAGCAATTCTACAAAACGCAGTGTATGATTAGCTCACTGCGATCCAATCAACATTAATGTAACAATCTATATGATGTCATTCTAATTCCGCCCACTTCCCAAGCAGATTTGACCCCTCCCACCTTTGTGGATCAACACTTGCAGTCTGGTAACTCACCCCATAGAGAAATCGAGGTACTGTTTCCCCGTCGGGTCCCATACTTCACAATCCTTCCCTCGAGTCAGCATGGTCGTCAACTCTAAAGGGTATAATAATTTGTTGTGATATGAGGATCGATTCTCTCCTGATGGAACACGAGTGTTGAAAGGAATCGATCTTTTGCAAAATATACGACTTCTAGGAACGCTGAAAATGACATTTACCTCTTTTTAAGTTCATACTTGCTGGTTCACAATCTAGTAATTTGTTCACCCTACCGCTTCTGTAGGCAATAATTAAACTCAAGTTCTTGTACCTTCCGGCAAGTTGAATTCCCCGTTAGATCCCGCGGGAATTTAACGGGGAATGGGGAATTTAACACCGCCAAAGCCCGCTGCGCATCACTAGACAACCGTCTCATCACCACATCCTGACTCTGACGTCTCCACCACAACCTCAAATTACTCGATTTCCTCAGCCTCGAACCGAGAAGACACAAACACCTGACCGCAGCCATTTCATTCTAAACACATCTGATCGCCAAATTGCTGGTTCAGAGGTCGAAGTACAGCGGTAATGGTTGAATGGCCGTGATTAAAAAAAAATTGGCTCTGGGCAAATATGGCTGCCATCGTGTTCTGATGAAAGCTAGTTTTATTCGTACGACTGAGCAAATAAAACTTATCTATCAGTCTGGACGGACGGAAGAGATTTTCCATCGAACTCATTCGGCAGGGTCTACACCTATTGACCCCAAAACTAACTGTGCACCCGCCATGCGGTTACAATTTCACAGAACTTTGATGACAAAACTCTATGAAAAATTCTCAACTCGTGCAGCAGTGGAAAAAAACAGTAGATCACAAAATGTTCCCAAAGACTTGCTGTATTCCTCGACGATTGTATCATGAAAATGTTTTCAGGTAGGAAAGGAAGGAAAGACTATAAGGATAAATCTTCATATTGCTCAATTAAAAAAAGTTCCTCCTTGGTTTGTGTTCATAACAAGTAGCTAGGAAAGGACTCGATAAAAACCATCTGTTACCAAAATGACATTACACGCTAATCTACAATGGAATTCCTGTACATGGCCATATTGAAAACAGATTTCTAATATCTCTTGTAAAAAGGTCAAATTTCTTGTTAGGTCAAGGACCAAACATAACTACATTTGAAACAGCCTCACTGCTCATTGTAAATTTTGTGTAGTCTGTCGAAAGGCCCTTGTAAAGATGACCCAGATTAAGTGAGGTGAAATACAAACTGCATTCATTTGAAACACCCAACCTCATCCAATAAACCCAGCGTTATCTGTCCAAAAGAGGTGAATTTTAAGTTCTTCAAACTGTACAAATTCCAAGACCAAACCCTGCCTTTAGTGATCACATTTTATTCCAATAAGGTCACTTGTGAAGAAAACAATATTAATAAAAAGTGCAATAAAGTATAAACACGTAAAAGTACATATTTTTATCTGTTGTTGAGCATATCAAAGAAAGATACAAGAGTATGAAAGACATGGCGAACAACTTGGAACCAGATATACAATACACTTATCTGCATCCTTTCCTATAAAAAAAATATACATCGTCTGTTGACCCAAGAAGCATGTTATCGCCTTCTCATTTCTTGTTCAACCATTCTGCTAATAACACTAAGGAACTTACAGAAGACTGTGCACGTATGCGACAATTATTCTATCCCCTCCATATGTCCAAAACATTCACATTATGCATGGCTGGCTGAACATGGATGCGTGCGACAACCACATCGATGCAAAAAGGTCAAAGGACAAGTTCTAGGAACGCCTGCACAAAAATGATTGGAATTTTAAAACAAGCTCAGAAATGAAGCTCAAAAATACCTGACAAGTCTATAATTGCAAGCAAACGACAAAAAGACACTGTTTTTCTTGGCGTGTAAAAACCAAAGATACTCGAGATACTTTTTTGAAAGATAGAAAAATTACCAATGTTACATGATACAGCAGTATGTAAATAAACTTAGAATATACTGTATTGGCCAAAATATGAGAAGAAAAAAGCTTTAAATCACTGGATTTAATATGTGTCTTCAAGCTTAAAAACCCAACCATTTGAAACTCGTTTGAAAGACAATATCAATTCTATAATCTTTATGATAAAATATGTTACAGTGAGAACAGCAACACTTTAATTGGAAAAAATTAAAGAGGTCGTGAAATCACAGTACCAAATTATTGACTTCAGTTAAACGACATTACTGATCCCTGTTTGTAAATTATACAGTACATCGTGCCTGCTAGGTCATTTCTAGCTTTATTTTATGTAAATGTACATCATCCTGATCTATTTCTGTCTTCTAATTTTCTGGAGTCTTGGTGAGCAAACCAAAACTTGAAAAACACAATAACAACTCGAACTGAATAAAATATCACAATTATTGAATAATTATTGAATAAGTAGCTTTGCTTGCATTTTGGAATATTTGACAGAAGCCATTCCCGAACATGTTATCTCTCATAAATATTAAGCAGAAACTGACTTCATGATTGTATGGACACTGGGTCGGGTAATTTCCTTTCAGAAACATTCTCCCACAAAATACTGTCTCAAAACAAAACATGAAAACAAAAAACTTGCACACGGCAGAGAGCAAGTGATCCATTTGTTTCAAATATCTCTTGCAATGTAAATTTCTTCTACTGATTTTTTCTGTCTGGAGACGAAACACTCCTTTACCAAGCAAAATATTTCAGGGCTCCAGCAGGCAAAGTTTGAAGCAATATTTTTCGAAGCTGTTTCCTTTTCATAAGCAATGCAAACCCCAGTCTTTGATTCATCAATCACTCCAGATTTATAGCCTAAATTTGGAAATTCATGACTGTGAAAGTAACAATAGTGACTTGCACTGTTACAGCTGAGACCCTGCTCTTTTCAAAAACTCTGTGACATCTACAAACACATTCACTTTACATTACGTGTACTTTTGTTTTACAAATTAACTGAAATGGACATTACCTCATGATTTTACATGTCATAACCCTGACTGGGCTTGTTTTTCCATTCACACATAAATAAAAAGTACAAGGTTTTTTAACCTTTAAACTGGCATACAAAACATACAACATGACTTTTATCAGCGTTTGGAAATAGAATCAGAACAAATTTGCTTCAAAAACCTTCCCCCACATCTTAGACGTGGTAAGTTTAAATAAACTTGCACAGAGGTTTGAATTTGAGGTCATTTGTACACAAATTCTACAGTGGGGACCGTAAGTACTTTCCATTGGAAACTCTCTACTGCCGATGTTTGGCATATCTTTGCAGAGTAGCAATTAGGGGATGCTGTAAACCCTTTGTGCAATACATGCTGGCAACATCCGACTGGGTAAAGCGCTGCTTCAGGGGTTGCACAAGTCCCGAGTTCAGATCAGTGCCAAACTGGTAATCGCGGAAAGCCTCGTAGATGGCGCGGAAGGGGAGTTGCTTCTCGTTGTGATAGACGCCTCTGTTGCCATGTATGACCCCAATTCCTTCTTTTTCGACGCGATGGCAGTTCAAGGAGTACATACAGTGGTCCGGCCGAACGTTCCACTCACACTGATACACATAGACCAACTCAGGATGGAAGTGGAAAAGAATATTCAGCAAATCCTGGTCTCCCCAAGTCGTCTTCAGTTTGTACTCCCGGTAGATAGGGAGAATCGTGCTGGACCATCCGAACCTTCGCATCCGGGTCAAGTTCATGAGCATGACCCCCGAGTTCAGACCGGTCGGACCGTAATAGGGATGCCTGGCAAAGCGGTTGTACCAGCCAATGCTGGTCACCTCGTGCTCTGGGGTGAGGGCGGCTAGCTGGGTGCTGTTGAACTTCTTAAAGACGCTCCAGATGTACTCTAGGGGCTTGGTGAACAAGATGTCTGTGTCCACGTACAAGAGGGCATCCGTGTCCAACAACAGGTCAGGGATGAATAGACGCTGGGTTGCACACTTCTTGAACATTTTCTTCCACTCCTCGGCATTTTCGCCGGGCGGGAATGCGATGTCGTGGATATCGTAGCTTATCCTAGAAATGTAGGGCTGCGGCCAAGATTTGAGTCTGGCTACTATGTTCGCCTGTAATTCCTTTTCGGCAAATATGTGAAAGTGTACGGGCGACAGTGTCAGCAGGGCCGCGGATTTGACCATCATCAGTGCCTCGTCGGTTCTGTCCCCGCAGATCACCACTGATACCATGATTCTGCCATCTACTTTTGGTATGGGCTCGCTGGCGAGTTTCTCCTCTATATTTTTGCTGATCTCCTGGGCTTTGGCTGCTGCCAACTGGTCCGGCTTCAGACCCGATGCTGCAGCCGCGGGCATACGTGCCGGTGGGGCTGCACGAGGCGGATTGCCTGGCAGCAGGTTTGACTGTGGCTTGTCATTGGATGGCTGCATGTTCTGCCGCTGACGCTGTTGTTGCTGCTGTTGTTGCGGCACATTTTGTGGTCCTTGTTGGTTCAACTGTGGCTTTGGTTGTTGCTGTTGCTGAAGTTGTTGTTGCTGCAATTGTTTTTGCTGCTGCTGTTTCCGCATCTCAGCACTGTCTTGACCGGACTTCTGGTTGGCTAAGACAGGTGGAGGTGCATTTGGCTGAAGACGAATGGGACGTCCAAACTCTTTCCTAGTTATGAACGCATGGTGTTCACCCACATCTGGTAATCCATCCATGTTGCCAGAATCTGCATGCAAGATGTCATCACTCTGTCCCCGTTTAAGCTGCTCCTTCATCTGAGCATGCTTGCCCGAGTCAATGGTTTTACTGGCCCCGGATTGAACTGGTTCCTTGGGCTTGGTTTCTGCCTCGGCTTGTGTGTTTGTTTTGGTCTTCTGGTGAATGTGGTCCAGTGTCTTGTCAGCTCTCAGATTGTCTTTGCCCGGCTGTGGACCAACACTGTGACCCAGGCTCTGTTGTCCGTTCGGCTTACCACCGTTGATGTTCGCCCTGTCGGCCTCCCGGACCCCGACGTGCATGTCAGCCGACATGGCCTCGTAATATATTCCAGACAGCATTCCCGAGGCGAAAGCGCCCAACACAAAAAGGGCGAACACCAACTTGTTGCATTGTCGGCTCCGCATGTTGACAACTCACCCTGTGACCGTGAAGAAAGATTGTCCTAGCTCCACTACGTCGCAGCGGCTTCAGAGAGACAGACAACACGACCAATCAAGGGTGATCTAATTTCTCACCGTGAACACGCCGCCATGCAGCATCGCCAACACTACACGATCTACTGAAATAGTGACACGTTAGCAGCGTAGCTACAACCCAACGAACCCATGGTTGGCGAGTCCGTCGAGATATCGACTTTCCATTCATTACAAAAATAACACCCCATTGCAAACCACTCACTCGTGACATACGTACGTATGCGTGCACATGTACATTTATGCTAATGTTGATCACCGCACTTGCACTGGTGTCCCAGGAGGAAATGATCTGCCAGATCGAAAGGCTGATACATTAAAGCCCGCCCTCTACTGATAACATTAATGTTATCTTGCTGAAGATCAAGACCTTCAAGCTTCGCTATCATCATCTCCCCCGCCCCCCCTCCAAAAAAAAGTAACGAGGAACGGCAATCAAGTTACCAGTAATGGGCCGAGCACAAACACGTAAACATATTTTTAACTCTCAACTAGGAATTGTCAATTCACATCAGCAGTAATTAAACAGAAACTGTTCACGAATTATCCAGGGCACGTGCCAATGCGAGATACACACATTTTTCCCACGTGAGTGGACTGATCGTGAGTGAAGGATACGCAACTGTCGCCTAGCACCCCCTGACTCATGCCCCGAATCCCCGGTTCCTGGTTGGCCATCTCTTCCGCCAAACTTACAACCCCATGCTTCGACTAAGGTAACGGCGCCAGCGCGGTAGTCCTAAGAATCCACGCTACGCGGTGCTGACAACTATCATAAGTCGGCATTTAGTGTTAAAATAACACTGGAGAAAATTCCAGAAAGCCCCCCCCCAAAAAAAAAAATCTTGCATTTGATCTTATTGGTCCAAAGCGATTTACTGTAAATGGTTTTCTTTCTTAGCTGCTAATAAGCCTTTGCATTCATAATTCATCATGATTAGATACAACCGAGGGCGTGATTGGTCATTTTGTGCCTAACATCGTAGATTTGGGACCTTTTCCAATACTCGACTTGGGTTCCGTCGCAGGCCTCGTTCCCAAAACCAATTCCCAATTGTGGGCCTGAAGCGTTTAAATTAAATTGGATTACTGTAAGTTCTGGCTTTCTTGCATCTTATTTGATGTTCTGTGGCACTATTAGACTGGTTACTGCGCTTACAGTTTCAAAGTCAGCTAGTAAAAAACAATTGAAGCCTGAGACGGAGCCGAAGTTGAGTATTGGAAAACGGCCCAAGTCTTGAAGACCACATGCGTTATTTTATTGCGCACTAGCGGGACACCCCAATCATGGCTACGGTATTCTGATAGCTTTTGTTTAAAAATAGCAATTGAGTCATAAAAACTATAGCATTGTACCAAGGTTCGACCCGAATTCACTATATGCTCCAGGGTAGTTGGAAAAACATCAGGGGTGTCGGCTTCGTTCTAGCATCGTCTGAAGCTCCGGCACTTTTGGATTTGTTTGATATTCAAGTTAAATGGAATGACTCCAATCTTCAATTTGGAAATGGTTGGACGCACACTAGAACAGGACATGTGAGCAAAGCCACCTACAAAGGACGTGCAGATTTTCAGCCGGAGCGCGGAACTGAACATGATGCCGATGTTATAGAACTTAGAAGTGACGCTGGATAGCCTGAAGGTCCAGAAGCCGCCCATCCAGACAACCTGTTTCCTTGGCGTAAATTGAATTAACTCTGACTCTGCTCTGACCTGAGAGATTCGGGCAGCCACTGGTGCCAAGAGAAATGTGGCATGTGTGGTTGATGCAGGGCCATTACTTCTGTAACCGCCAATACTTGTAGAACTCGATGTTAGCTGAGCCCTGTGCACGGACGAGGGGGACAACGGTACGCCCTCTCTCAGAACACACATTCTCTTGCTCAACATGAAGCTGACAGAGCTGTGAATTGTTTGAACCATAGAGGAAGGATACAGGAGTTTGAACTACCCAGGCTATAACATCTGGCCAAGTACCGTTTTCTGGCATTCTCGTCATGTCCACAGCGCAGCGAGCGATTGCTCACCGCCGCAATTTCTTTGCTGTTAATCTGCATCCTTACAACTTTGTGTACTGAGGTATAGGAAATTGAATATTCATGAATTTGTTGGTGCTTGGTATATCTCATAACAACATTAAATTTAATGCTTGCGCAGTTGCAACTCCTCCTGTGTCCTTCCTCTATGTTTGAAGCTGGCATACCAATTGAGGCTCCCCTTAATGATGAACCACGCCCCCCCTATTCACCTGTCAACGGAGATCATAAAACAGGTATTTAATAAAGCTCTTGAAAAATTAATGATATTATGGAAAATGCGAAATTGCTAAATTGTGCATGTTGCTTTTTCTATGAATCATGAATCGAAAGTTAACCAAAACAGCGCCGTTTTGGGCGGTCAAACGAACTCTGCCTGATGTGTTGCTTCAGCGGCCTTTTGCCTGTGTCCATTAATTGTCAAAACCTCTGCCGCTTGATTTAAACCATGCCATTTTTCCATCTCACATCTCTTTTTGGTATCCTCTTTTTGAGGCTGAGCTTTCCTTACTGAGTTGAAGGTTCCTACTGGTATGCCCGCCCAGCGGATTGCGTCAACTGAACTTGAGACACAGAGCCCACCCTGAAAAATGCAATACATGTATTCACAAACCGCTTTCATTTGTTGGACACGCGATGTCGTAGAATCCAGGGATCGATTACTCATGGACAGGAACACACAAAATAGCTCACCACTTATACAAAGTGCGAGACCGAAGGGCTAATATCGTGGGCCTACAAAGTGTCTTGTAGTTGAATTACGTTCAACTTGATTCGCTAATAAGTTATTTTCCTGCTATTTTCATGAAACTGGGCCCAGTCTTGTAAAAACTGAAGACTGGACTCAGAAATATTTCCACTCGACCAAGTTGGAGGATAAGCGAATGATCACCGATGTACTAGCGCCCTCAATGCTACGAAACCGAAGGACAATTTTTATGGTGAACATTATATTTTGAAGCATCCCGGTACCACGCACGAGTGTACACTACCGTACACTGTTCTGCCCAAGAACTAATGGCCTAATGAATTCTTGATTAATAAAACAAGAAGACAGGTTGGATGCGTAAAGAGAGAGAAGTTCCCGTCAATTTGTGATGGCAACTGCAGCGGTAAATCGCTGACCGCATTTTTGTGAAGTTTATCGGCTGAAAATGTAATCCACAGGTTTTAGCAAACGACGTCAGGGCGTCACACACGAGTTTGCGGGAGTTGAGTACATCAAGCTAGACTGGCGAACTTCCCGATCTTTCGCGACGTGCGGTCTCGCTTGCCGATTCTGCGATTTTGAACTGAATTTTTTAAAGTTAAACAACGCGATTATGGCCTGTAAAGAGGCTCAAGAGGTAAGTAAAGACAAAACATCAGACAGAATCATGGAAATGTTGGACAATCGGTTGATGTATTCAGGCACATGAATAGTGCTTGGTGTGGGAAAAAAATTGTAGAAGTACTAAGTACTAACTATCCATGCTATCTGGCCGTCTTTAATAAGTTGTGTGGTGTTTTCTGATGGAAACTTTGCCAACTAATCAGATTCATCTGGCTAGCTTTCTTCAGTATTTTTCCATTTTTTGTTCTTCATGTGTATTTCAGGAAGAGAAAGAAGTTCTGCTGTCCATATATGATGGAGACGAATGCTTCAAACAGATAGAGAATTGCTATCAATACAGGGTATAGTATACATTGTTTATATTTCTCACGGAACACCAACAGAGATTTGCTAGTTGGTGAGAAGAGACTTACTCAGACTACTTTGACAATTGTTTCAAGTTCCAACCTACACTCTGCCATGACAACCTTTTTGAAAACTGTTTGGCCCAGATATTTGTGAAGCTATATCACATTGGACAATGAGTCTATGTCATCAGAGGTGATTGGACAGGAAGTTTATGCAGTAAGAGCTGATTGGACTGTATGTTTGCGATGCATTGTTCAGTCACATCTGATTGGACAATGCATTTTTGTGAAAACTTCTAGTGATAGTTGATTGGATAACATGTTTGTGTAGTCACAGCTAATTGGACAGTATGTTTCTACAGACAAAGGTGATTGGTCCACAGGAATTACAGCTTCTTGTGATTGGAAAATGCACGTGTTCTTTATCAGATAGGTACAGAGGGTCATTACAAATCCTTTCTGTTGGAAATAAGATGGGGAGACAATTACCCTGACGAAATGCCTGATATCAACTTGGATGCCTTCTACAACCACCACCTGTAAGTTCCTTGACTATAACTTCCGTAGCTTTCTCACTTGTAACCTTCCTGAATCCCACAAAATCCTCCATTATGCAGGAAACCAACTGCATAGTCTTTGTACTTCAGTTCTCAAGAGGCATTAAATCTCTAGTAGAGTTGAAGTGGCTAGGCTCCACCTTCCTCAATCCAACAAAATCCTCAAATAATATCTAGTTTGATTTCTAAGTTCCAACCTGAGGCATCCTTTACCACAAACCTTTACTGATTCCTACAAAGTCTACCTCAGTACAGCAACTGAAGGACATCATTTTTAAACTACAACTTTCGAGGGTTGTCCAGCAACCGATACCTACTTCCTTATACTGCACAACCACCAGGCAGATTTTGAAGTAACTGGGAGGGTGGTTGTTTACACCAGAGGGAGAAAAGTTACATGTCATTCTTTCATGACTCAAGGAACCAAGTTTATATTTTTGTTTTTTCTTTACCAGACAGTCCGGTGTGCGCTGCAGTGTGGTTGAAAAGATCAAAGCTGAGGTAACGATGGAATGTCTTGATCAAAAAATCTTTGCTGATGCATAGCACTAGCTTTACTGTATCTGTCTTTTCTATCAGACTTTCGAAACATAAAGAACTCCACACCAAAGAAACGATCAATTTCATTATAAAGTTATCTTTTTCACTCATAATCTGACCTTTTTTGCTTACAGGCAGAGCAATGGTTGGGTAGTGCAATGACGTATACTCTCTTTGAATGGGCCAAAGAGAATGCGGACGACCTCATGTCCGAACAGACAGAGGAGCCGCCAGAAATTAAGGTGTGATAAGCTTTAACATTCTACCTGTGGATACCCTACACAAGTACCCATTCAGCAGTCATAAATGAAGTTTAAATTTGTGCACATTCTGATGAAAATTACCCATGCATACGCTGTACGGTACACACATGCAGTGTGGCTCTCTTTTGAGTAATCTCTACTGCTCCAAAGTTGGTGAAACTTTTTATTATGCTAGCAAAATATACAAACTGTAAACAAAAGTGTGCATATCAACAGTGATATTTAACCTGATCCATCAAGATAAGAAATCTGATTATATAAGACATCCTTTAATTGATGAAATTGACAGGAAAGAAAAAAGAATGTTCTTTTGACTTGAACGCAGGAAGACAAAAAGAGTACATCAGAATCAGTTGCAGCATCTAAGACAAAAGAAAAAAAGGAAATATTGACCAAAGCACAGAAACGGAAGCTGGCAAACAGAACAGGTGGGTTTAGTTGGGACCATATTCACCCAAACTCTCTGAGCCTTTCACCTAAAACCTCCAGAGGAAATCACTAGCCATCCTGAATCTCCCAAAATCTTTCACTCTACCTTCCATGAACTTTTAAGAGTCATCAAACCCCATAAAGTAATGTTGGCTGGATTCTTCCTTCCTCAATCCTACAAAAGCCTCCAAACCTTCTGGTAGATTTTGAAGGATTGGAGGGGGTTGGATTAGTAGATTTTGATCATTGTAAACCAAGACTATGGGAATAGGTACAACATTTGAAATATACAAATATTGACTGTCAGAATTATTTTTTAAACATGCCTTGCTTGTTCTTTGTATAATCCAAAGAATTTTTCAGGAATTTCAGCGAAGAAAAAAAGCAATTTGGTCCATTGGCTTGAAATTGTAGGAAGTTTGAGCCAAATCAGGAAGGCAGATTCACAGAACCCTGTTACATGTTTGAATTTTGGATCTTGATGTCAAATGTGACACATACACCTTGAAAAATTAAGGCCTGTGAAAACACTTCTGGGCCCAATCTTGGAAGGAAATATCCAATTTCCACGTCTGCTTTACAGCTTGTCGCTGGAAGGTGTAACTCACGCACGTTTGTCCCCATGTTGAGCAAATAGGAATGCCATTGGAGTGGAACAAGCTGTACATATCATGTAACATTGGGACAGTGTGTACGTGTGTATTAAAGGGCTCATTGGAAAAGGATTTTGATCTCTTTTTGGCCTCAGATTACAAAGGAGAGATGCCACGAGGTTGGAATTGGGTGGACGTTGTGAAGGTAATTACTGTTACAGTTAAAAATCTGGATGTTTTTTAGTTGAAGAAAGCAGACCTTGGATCAACAGTAGCACAGTGATTTGAGGTTCAAATTTAACGTTAAAATCAACAAGATGTTAACATTTTTATATTCTATTAACATATTTATATTTTCTTTTCTTCACTGCCATGACAACCAACTTCTCTCAACTTGACAGCATGTAAGTACTTCTCTCCCTAGTGTCAAATCATAGTGCAGAATATTTTCAATAACTAAAGACGCTTTTTCTGCATACATTAGAATATTTTACTATTTAATAAGGAATTTCTGGCTCAAGTGCATACTTTAAGAATACAGATATTTCTGTGATGAGCAGAAAACATGAAATTTAACTGTTAAAATGAGACACCCAGTTTTCCTCTGTGGAGTATGGTCACAGTGATAAAACAATCAAGCACAATGGTTTCCTACGCCGTCGTTTCCGAGAGTGGACAAATCGCATGATGCAATGACCTGTTGCATTTAGAACGCCAAGTGATTTTTCAAAAAGATATTGCGCCGAGATAGTGCTCTGTGGCCAGTCAACGGTCTCGTCAGGTATGACGCCATGGACTGACTGGTATAGCTGAGTGCTTTATTGTCTTGCCTTCAGTTCTTCATGTTACTATGTTCATCTTTTGCAAATTTCACAGCATGAACATTTGATCTGATGTCACAATCTCACATTCACCACCGCACCAAGTATGAACCTAGTCTGCAGTTTTGGGATGGGGAGGGGCAACCTAAGTTGTTCCTGGTCCTTTTCATATTTTCCTCTGTGCCTCTGTAACAGCTCAGCAAAACCGGACAGGGCAAACAGCAGAGCACGAACAGCTGACCACAGCGAGCAAAAGCTGGAATCACTGAGATTTGGTGCCGGAGGACTCCTTTGTTTTTTTTTTTTTTAGGGGGAGGGGTTTGGGATGGGAGGGCGGCTAGACTTCCTCATCATTTACAAAGTCACTGGATCGGAGCTGCATTATTACCCAGTACAGTATCGTCTTTGATCTTGAAAAAATGCCGTGGAAATACAATCAGTGAGACTGTCTGGGGCTATCAGCAGCTCGCCAGACTAAGCTTCCTGTGAAGTCTGCGATCAATTCCAAATTGGTATTAAATGAGACTTTAAACACTATTGTTAAAAATGAACTTAGTTCAATTTGCAATTTCCAAAATTGAATCTGGATTTTGAAAAAAATCAAACATTTTGTCCCTGGAAAGATTGGACTCTCACATTTTAGATTGAAAACTACATAGATTAAGTTTCTTCTCTGTCTCTTGGACACAAGTCGCCCAGGTCTCAATTAAAATTTCTTTATTTTTTCAACTCAAAAAGAAAAAGCATTTTTTTGAGGTTCATCATCAAGTGTATTTATTTTGAGGAAGGAAAATGTGTACATTAAATATATCCGTCTATGAAACACAAAATATGTCAACTGTGGAGATTTTCTTCTAGGTGTTCAAACCTCGTTTGTATTGTGAATGCCTACATGTGCTGATGTAGAGAAGTGTAATTTTTCTTGTGCTCATCTTTAATTTTGTTCACCTTCCTCGGCAACTCATCTTCAATAATCATTGTAAGATGGAGTTCATTGTAGCCTACAGCCACATTGTGAATTTTCTGTAAGTCCCAAGTTATGGCTTTTCTGTCTGTTGCTTTACTAACATGGCCATAGCCACAGCCGCACCTTCTGCCGCGTCACCCCCTTTCTTGTAGTCTACCGGTAGTTGGAATGCCCTCTCCAGTTCCTGCATCAAGACTTTGTTTCGCAGCAGCGCGCTCCCGCATCCGATGATCCTCTTAATGCCTCGGTCGAAGAGATCTTTCTTGGACATCATATCGTGGAGATTTTGGATAACCCCCTGACACAGAGCGCGTGTTGTATCTCCAAGGCTCGCGTTTGCCATTGTCAGATTCAAAATGCTAGCCCTCTGAGATGGAATGTGTCTCTCCCCGAATAAAGTTGGGACGATCCAAAGATCAGTCTCTTCCACTCCTAGCCCTTTCTCAATCATCTTTTCATAAGCCTCATCCTTTGAAATCTGTAAGCCAAGCTCTCTTGCCCACTCCTGCATTGTCGAGACGAAATGTTCCAAGACGTTACCGCCGGTCAGCGCCGCAGCTACAGCAAGATACTGACCTCTGAAGTAGGGGAAATATTCGACCGTCGAGCTAGGAGTTGATTTCGGTGGGTTGAAGGCAGGCGGCGTGCTGGTGACAAGCTGTGCTGACGTACTGATGTTCACAACTAGAGGAAAAGATATAAGTGGCAGTGTCTATCACTCACGTACTGTACCTCTCACTGGTACATACTACATAAACCTCAAAACTGTTCTTATATTGGGTAAAAGTTGGACTATCCAATGACTGAGGAAGCGGTGTGACAGAAGTAGAAGTAAAGTGGGTGGTTGGTTCTGGTGACGATGTTGCAGGGTAAAATGGTGCAAGCTCGCTATTTTTGTAACTAAAAGTTGGGGGGTATGCAAATTTTAGTTGAAAACATTTCATTATTTTCAGAATCATTTTGTTTGAGAACAAATTAAGCAGTTGGGTCAATGAACATCAAAATGGTTCGTATTTTAAGATTCCTTCAGAATCCCCCTTGAAATCAAGTTGGAATTTGGAAATTTGAACAGGGTGTTTTGTATTTCCGCGAGAGGGCTTGGAGTTTAGAGGCCGCAGAGAGGGAGGGGTCAGTAGTAGGGCGGGGTTTCTTGTGCTTTGGTGGGAGGGTTGGGAGAGGAGCCTGAAAGGGGAGGGGCCAGTGCTAGTAGGGAGGGCTTGTTCTTCAGTGCTTTGGTAAGTTAGGAATGAAGGAGCAAGAGGGGGTGGGGCTAGTAGGGGGGTTGCTCATGCTTTGGTTTGAGGGCCTGGAGGGAAGAGGAAAGAGAGGGGAGGGGCTAGTGGCAGTGTGGGTGGTACCTGCATCAGTTTGCCATTCAAGTGATGGTAGAACAGAGCATGGTAGATCCCCCATAGCAACTCCAACCTCACAGCCAGCTGGGATGCCACACCAAGACGAACACAACTTGCCCACAATGGATCCAGGGTCAACGACCTTAGGCAACAGATGGACAGGGAAACCAGCTGATGACAGTCTGAGAAACCAAGAAATAAAGAATTCTACAACTGTATAAGACAGGGAGACAATTCAGTGCAAGCTAACACAATGGAAATATAGACACCACAATTTGTTTTATACGGCAATTACTTTTTTTTTATCAAGGGGGTTGAAGGTGGTTGGAAAGGGATAAATGGATAATGATGAGCTTGTTGAAACTATTGCTGCATTAGTCATTACAATTTTGTTAATAGGTCAAATTAAATTGAAAGATTGTTTACAAAAGCATTTTTTTGTAAAAGCAAAAAATTGTGATTTTTCTCATATTGGTAAGCTTGAAATAAGAATTCTTACATTTCCTGATTCCATTGTTTTTCTGTGACATTGAAATAACCCCAACTGGCTGCATTTTGGACAGACATGACGGTGGCAGTAAGGTTGCACAACATGGCAACCAGCAGATCCATCACTGTTCCAGCATGCTCAAATCTCTCCACAATCTGAGGCGAGTTCTGCTGCAACCAGAATAGGGTGGCACAACCATGGCCAGTAGCAAGCCTAAGGTGTGAGTCTGGCTTGGGTAGGGTAGCGATGAATTCAGGCGTGCATCGACCGTCTTGCCAGGTGACGAGCTGGCTGGTGAGGATCGACTGGTCGAACCAATCGAGTTGATTAAGGCCTGGATTAAGTTCTGTCCCATCATGCCCAGACCAGCAGACGCATCCGTGCATCTGACCGGCGATTCCAATGCGCTGTACCTGCTTGAGATGATCTGCATCCAGTCTCCTCAGGCAAGCCTCGCAAGCTTCTAAAATCTTCGTCACGTCTTGCTCCGCCGCGCCCGGAGGCTGCAGCTCCCGCGTGATCTTCGCGTTCGTTTCGCTCACTGCGCTCTGGACGGTGTGCTCGGTTTCGGGATCGTACACACAGACTTTCACGGAAGATGTTCCTAAATCAATTCCTAGCACAAACTTGGAATCGGTCTCCATTACGATTCAGCAGATGGAGAGACATTCAAGACAGCTAAGAAAAACGGAAGAAACTGTTTACAAAGCCACGAATGTCAAGCCGTTAACCACAGCTGATCACTGTCCGCATTATACCCAATTAGAGTCTGTGGCCAGATTACAAACCAGAACGTACCATTTCAGAAATCCCACGAGGTATGGATAGTATTTTGCAAAGTGGGGCTTGTCTGTGTGACATGGTAGTTATCTTTCTCCATTGCGGAAGTCAACTATTCTGATCTTGATTTTACCTTTTTGACTTAAAAGTTCCAGAAGTCAAGTATTTGGCTTCAAAACGAAACCATACCAGTGGTAAACCACGCTAAAAAGCAACAAGGCGTCATATGATTTTTGTTAAAAACCACGATTTGAAAAACTTGATGAGCCGACCCATAATCAAAGCTTATTCGGAATCGGAATCGATTTGAAGATGGGCAAGATCACAATGCCGCGGCAAGATTAAAAACGGGTCAGAGTTCGCTCAGCTCATGCGAATTCAAAGCAAAGTCCACCGATTTTGCAGGTACCAGCAGTTAACCCAGCTACCTGGCTTGTTTGTGCGTGGAAATGAACAGATCCAGGGCGTATATCGCGTGCCGAGATTAAGTGCCAATTACAAAGCATTTTTGGCATAGCCGAACTGCAGAGAGTGGCCGCCATTGACGATTGCACAGTGCATTGAATTGAATACACCAAGACTGCAGTACAGACAAGTGACCGCGTCATGGCCAAAGGATTAACTCGAGTTTTAGAATGGGTGATTGTGGTGTATTTTGCCAGTCACATCTTCATCACCGTCTTCTTCGACTCGCAGGCAATCATGCCTCAATGGCTGTACCCGAAAATGGTAAGTTGGCCTCGGTTAAATCCATGGTTAAATCGACGACTAGCGTCATCTGACCTGTACACAAATCCTATTGTCGAAAGTGCTCGTGACCTAGGCTTTACATTCCAATGCATTCGCCGAAAGAAAATAATTGCAGCCGTTGGAAAAAATGTTGCATCCTGACTCCACTTCAGCAGTTGTGTACAAAGTCTATGGGGAGTGAAGAGAATTTTCTAAGTATTTCCCAACAACATCGGTAAATGTTTCTCAATCCAGAATTTGTGTCTTTCCAGCACTTGTATAATGACTTTTATTGAGATGATTTATGATGAGAAAAGTGGAGTCAAGATGCAACATTTTTCCCAGCCGCTGTTGATATTATAAGTGCATTATCTAATATACTATCTTCACTGTCAGTGGACCTGAGGCTTTGGCAAAAAGATATGCCAAAGTTTTGGGAGGCAATTTTTTTTACATTTTTTTATTTTGTGTGTGTGGAAACATTTGGATTTTGGGGATGTATGAAAAATCAGGGGGGGGGGAATAGGTGCTGCATGGCTACCCTTCGGTCTGTCAGTGCACTGACACCAGTGTTCTAGCTAGGACCATTTTTAGTGCCGGGTAAATTTTTGGATTACAAAGCATAGTGAGTGCAGTTCTTAATGCTTTCTGATGCTTGAAATACGATCCAATTGGTACATTTAAATTTTCAGTAATATTTCAGTTTATTTTTTGGAAAATCCGTGCTGGGTGGCACAGCCAATTTCAACCCTGAGTGCCGGGCGGAAATTTGCAGTACCGGGTGATGCCGCCCGGCGCCGCCCACTGCGGCTACAACCCTGACTGACACCTCTTTTTCCAGCCACCAAATTTGATATTTTATGGATAATGCCGTGTATGAATCCTTTACTATCCATATTTTGGGCAGTTTGTAGATGTCATGAAAGATTATTCCGTGTACATGAAGGATGAAATGATGGCCGATCCGTCTGCCTACCCGTGGTTCATGTCATTTGTCTACGGGGAATGTCTGCTGCAGTTTCCATTTTTCTTTGTTGCTACCTATGCCTTTTACAAAGGTGGGTGTTTTTTCCACATTCATGCTGTTTTAGTGATTGAAATCCAGGGGTGGATCCATAAGTTTTTTGGGGGGGGGCTCTGGCCTGTTAGATTTTCGCACATGTAACTGTTATTTCGTTTTTTAAATTTTTAAAACTATTTATTGATATTTCTTGGTTCGGGGGGATCTGTGACAGGAGATATTTGGAAAAGATTAAAAGCCTTTTTGTTTTCTACATAAATTCTAGATACAAATGTGCTACTTTGTGTTGTAATTTTTTATATCAATTTTTGTAAACCAGCTTGTTTATTTCAATTTGTTGTTTTTTTCCCTCAGGCAGCTGCAAGTGGATTCGAATTCCAGCAATCATTTATTCGGTCCACACCGCTACCACCTTACAAGCTATCCTGGCTCACATCCTCTTCCAGGATTTCTCCAAATCGCCCTACCCGGCCCCGTCCACCTTGGAAGAGCGGCTCAAGCTGTCGGCCATTTACGTCCCTTACCTCCTTCTCCCCGTGCTGATTCTTTTACTGATGCTGTTCAGTAGCGATTACAAGCCAGCTGCAAACAAGCCTGCCACCAACACTGCTGCGCCTCGAACCCGGAAGCAGAAAAGCCGTTAATCAGACCTGTACTGGGCGGGCATGTTTTTCCATTTTATTATTATACACAACTGTCCGGGGATACACCACATACTTTCCTTCTGGAATATGGTTTTTATCACCAGTCTTGAGAGGAGACTAGTCTTCACGTATCATGGAAACCTCCCCCTTTGAAATGTTGGACTTCACTGCCCCTTGAAATTCCTCCAGAGCCACGATTATAGCCTTTATTCAAGTCGTGTTTCTCCAGGGGGTTGTGTGAAAGACATTTTCACTGCCGGGTTGTCTTCCAATCAAAACTGTCTGGTGAAAGGTACACCAGTGATTTGAATACAATAAATTTTCAGGTTAGGAATACTTGTATCTCATTTGACCGTGACCATTTTGTGTGATGTTCAGTGTGTGCAAAATATTACTAGGCCTATTTCTGGTTTTTAATATGCCGAGAAATTTAGGAGCTAAAAAAGTTTGTTGGAGTGTGGTGTTACCAACAAAATTCAGCACTGTCTCGACCTTTCCAGGCGGCTGCGTAGTGGTCTTTTGTTCCTTGTGTTTTCTAGCACTCTTACTAAATTACAAATTCTACTGCTTAAAGTCAAAGAAATGTCAAAAATACAACAAACTTAAGAAAATTTGAGAAATACGGTTTACTAAACCTTAGCAGCGAACTGACAAGATTTAAAGCACAAATCAGACGTTTATTTCAGAATTCTGCATTAGCTTTTTGTTAAACATATGTTGGCAAGGACAGCCTGTAGCTTAATAGCAAAAACCAAGTTTAGTTCAGTTTGAAGCCAGTCCGTTTGGCTAAGAAACCCGCGGTTTACATGATACAGTTAGTTTGTTACTATTGAGATCTTGATTGTTTTAACAGTGACTTCGTTATTGAAATGAAATAAAAGGGTTGAACCTTTTAAAAAAAGTTTCGTATTGAGGATAGTTCCTGTAGAGGGCGCCCCATAAAGACTCGGGGGGAAATATAAGCGAAGTAAATCATTTGCGATGAAAAAGCTCAACTGCTTTTCTCCCTTCTTTCGTCTGAGTATTGGTCTGAGCTAATTCGCACTAGATGTTCACGTTCGTTCCTGTGCCAAACGCGGTGATCGGCCGATTTCAGTCTACTGACCCCAATTAGGGGGATGTGGCCTTGAGGTTTGTACTGGTAGTTCGGACCATAGGGTCGGGGGGTTCGAATCCAGCTGGTGGCAGCATGAGTGATATTGTCAAGTCACTCTACCCCTACGTGCCTCTCTCCAGGAGTAAATGGGTACCTGTGATGACAGATAGAGTTATGTTTAGCCATTTGCGCCGGGTATGGCAGCATCGGGCTAGTGTAATACTTCTGAGGCCTGGAGTTTTCTGTCTGATCTGCAGAGACCGCCCTTTAATTGAAGAGTGCACCTTTAAGGTCACGCACGTGAGAACACCTGATCTTAACATGAGCCTTACTACAAGTTTATCTGTAATCTGTCTCTGGCAACAATTGTGCTTGGTTTCGGTACGAGCAGATGTGTATTTTTTTTCACCTGGTGACGACATTATGACGTTATTATGATGTCACACTTGTTTAGACATGGGGATCAGGATGTTATGTTTCCAGTTTGTGCGGTAGGCCCTATATGGAGAAACTCCACAGAAGATTATGGTCCAAAAAAGGAAGAAAGATGGACCGCTACAAACCCGATAGAATGGCCGATGACTTAATAAATTTAAATTTTTGGGCGGTGCATTAAATAATTCAACCAAGGAGGAATGATTACGCGAACGTTTGTCACGGGTAATCGCTTTTGCATGAGCAAAGAATGGCCGCTATATTAAGCCTTTTCAAATCCTCTTAATTGACGCGCTCAAGGCAGGACACATATTTGCTTTCCTCAATCTTTGCCGACATCAAGAAACTTAAAGGGTTGAAGAAACTTTTGCTGTGGATTCCAAATTACATAGATACGATGTACAGGGATACCTCATGACGTAATGCAATGACACAGGAAAAAAAGATTAGACGAGCTATGTCCGGCTCAATTGGCTGTGGCCGAGAGACACATCATATGGGTATGGCTGTAGCCGCTATGCAGTGGCTTCTACCGGCCTCTAGCCGCAGCCATAGCTTTCGGACACCGTCTGTAATGTGGTTCCTTTATCGTGCATCATACACTCAAACCCGTCATTGAAATGCACGAATATGGACGACACCTATGATGCCGACGAAGATGATTCATGAAATGTTGACATACGCCCTCAATCCACACAACATGGTTACTCTCTGAGCCTTGCTTAATTGGCCAATATCCTATTCAAGAAAAATTATTCAGGCAAGCGCAAGAACAAACAAAAACCAAGAACTAAAAAAACCTTCTATATCCTGTGATTGTACGTACTTAGAGTAATATTCAAACGAAAGTTGACGATTCATGGGTCTTAATTGTATAGTGTATGCTAAGCCCAAAGGCGGGGCTGGGCGAAGCGGGGGGGGTGTTTTTTAACCTCTCCTGTGGTAGGTTCACCGAACTTTAGGCTTCCCGGCTTAGAGGCGCTGACGATGCTTCTCTCCGTTGGCTATGTCCTTGCGTATATGGTATTAGTGGGAGCATACGCCGTTTGTGCATGTTATATGCTTAAGTAAACATGGCCGTCTTTGAGATGCTGTCACGAGGCAACAGCAGAGGATTAGGCGGTCAAGAAACTTTTGTTAGCGGCCCCACCTCTGGCATAAATGCCTGGCGTATGCACACACACGTAGGTACCCATCGTGGAGACGTCACTGGGTCGTACATGACTTGTATACACCTAAGGCAGCTCAGGAAGTGGCCTCATACCACTTGGTGGAGGACTTGACGTCCGTTTTAAGTCCAGCAGAATTCTCCAACATGTCGGCCACGGCAGAGAAAAGTAAGCATCGTGCCGAGCATTTCCATCAATCTCAGGAAGCGAAATTGGGAGTGAGCACTACGTAAGTGTGATTGCAGTGTACTGCCTGTTGCCTGATCATACTTTAAACACTGAAGAGCGTGAAGTCCACATTTTTCTTTTGCGAAATTCCGGTCAAGTCAGTGAACGTGCACAGTGAGTGATTGAACCGTACAAAAAGTTCTTACTGTATGGTGGAACTGGCACGTCACGATGAGAGAAATTTCAACTTTTATCTGAAAAGACTAAAGACCTTTAGACTTTGTTTCGAGCTTTTTCAAAGTGCCGCCTAGCTAGATAGATCTGTCATTCGTTTACCGTTCAGAACATACATTTTCATACCTAGGCCTACATGTGAATTATGAATATAATCGTGAAAACGTTTCCAAAAATCATCCCATAATCTCTTTTACACTTTACTAATGTATTTATTGGTTAATATTCTTCCCACTTAGGTATGCCACAATTCTTACCAAGTACTGGTACGTGATATGCATCATTGTCTTCTCTATGATGGCAGCTTACGGGACAATTGCGTTCACCCTCTATCCACTACCAGACTTCTCCGATCCAGTCAAGGTACGTCTGGACACCAAACCTTTGACAACTAAAAATCAACCTTAATTTGAATTCGAAAATGAAACCTAATTAGACCATACGAAAGTAAACCAAAGCAGACTTTTCCTCGAGAAAATTATTGTGCCGTTTTGAAACAGCATTGTGAAGAGTTGAAAGTCATCCCAACCACATTCGAAGCATATCTGGATCAATCTCTATTGCTGCAGAATCGCAAATGATTTAGCATACTTAACATTAGTGTGTTCAACTCCACTACACCGATGTTAAACTAAACTTTATTTAATCATTTGCCCTCGTGCCCAGGGTTTTGATGCTCGAGGTACTGTTATTGCTGCTCGACTTCGAAGCCTCACCAATATGTTTTATCACTCTGACGACTACCTCAGCCAGCAAGTTGTAAATCCTGGAGCACTAAGCGATAGCACTGTGGCAGGATCCCAAATAAGCTGCTCCTACCCTGACCAACAGTCGACAGTTGAGAACTCTCAGGAACCGATCTGGTTCGCTGCTTCGCTGTGTACGTATGCCAAAATCTGTATCACAGTAAGCCTTTTGCGAGTAAAATTTGCATAGAATCTGGTACTCTTCAGTTCTTTAAATTCACGTGGACATAATTTGAATTCTCTAAACTAAAAACACACTGTTGCTATACCTTGTGATTCGGGGCAAGCTTTTCCTTAGTTGCATAAGAAACGCCTTGCAACAAAACACTTATCAATGGATAAGAAGCTTAGGGCACAAAGGAACCAGTCTATTCCAGAGATGGTGGTCACTATGCAAAAGCTTGCCCCGAATCACGAGGTACAGCAACAGTGTCTTGTTTATGTGCAATCTCGTAACTCAGTGTACCAGATTTTATTCAAAATTAAATCGCAAACGGCTTATTCCTGTCTGTGTTATCCACTCCCTGCTCAAAAAACCTGAATATTCATGATCTGTGATATAAATTTCATTTTGATCACCAACGTAATAATCCTAACTCCACACCTATCATTATCACAACTGTTGTGTTCAGTTCTTCGGCCGTAATTGTCAACACAACAGCAGTACACCAACTTTGTGTTTGTAATCAGTTGAGTCTTTAACAGCCGTTTCTATCTTTTCTTGATTTATGCAGGGGACTGGGATGAGAGCGTCGCCAAGGTGATATTTGAAGGAGTCGACGGACGAGACATGCTCTCTGCAGCAAGTCTTAAGTCAGTTTGCTTTGCAGAAACCAACCTCATCGCGTCTCATCCCATGTACCAGTCGAACTGCCTCTGCCATGATGCTGGACGGTGTTCAAGCACTTGGTCTCTTGGAAACTATGTCGCTTTACTCTCAAACAAAACCTCGTGCCAGGATATCACCGACAGTGACACCGAGAAAGTCTTGATGTTACTGAAACAGTGCGCGCCGTTCTTTTATAACCGTACTCGGTCAGATTTACAAAACTCCAACGACCTTTTGGCAATACCGACAGAGTGCGCCCAATACGACTACGCCCTCCACACTATGCTGTTTTTTCTTCTCCCGTCGGATTTCATCGAAAGCATCTTGAGGAACAAGTCGGCCACAGCAGCCGTGGCGGCCGTGTTCTTTCCTCTGCGGACATACGAGGAATCCACCCTCGAAGCCATCTACACAGACAACTTGCAGAGCTGCTCGTGTTCTGACGGCATCACAGAGCTCAAGGCAGTCGACTTCTCTCTCAAGTTCACCTTGTTTTCAAGTCTCCTCCTGGCCGACTCAATCTTCCTAGGCATTGGCATCACAGTGATATTTGTTCTCATCTGGATCTACACTGGTTCCCTAGTTGTCACCATATCAGCGCTACTCAACATCGTGTTCTCTCTCATGATGGCCTACTTTTTCTTCACTGTGGTGTTTGCTAGGCCCTTCTTCCCGTTCAGCAACGTCCTGGCCGCGGTCCTTATCATCGGCATAGGGGCAGACGATGCCTTCGTCTTCATTGATCTCTGGAAGAAATGCAAGTTGGAGACTGGAGGAGAGGATCTCGTGTCGCTCACCCGCGAAACATTGCGCCATGCTACGACCACGATGTTCGTGACAAGCTTTACCACAGCAGCTGCGCTGTACGCGAGCGTCATCTCAGATATCACGGCCGTCAAGTGCTTTGGGGTGTTCGCTGGCACGGCCATCTTGATGAATCTGGTCCTAACTATCACCCTGACTCCAGCAATCGTTGTTCTTGACCACAAACTAAAACGTCAGACCTGTCGAGGGACATCCAAGGGCACAGCGAAATCCAGTAACCATGCCGAGCGCTCCGAGAATGACCATTCTTGTAGACAGCGACTGATCAAAATCCTGAGGGGTTTCTTTGAGAACACGCTACCGTCCTTCGTCCTGAGGCTCCGGTATATCTGGATCGTCGTCTTCTTCCTACTCGGAGCAGGCGGAGCGGTGGTCGTGTTCTACCGGCCCGGTGTTCAACTACCAAGCGTTGCAGAAAATCAGTTTCTGATCCTCACCCATCGTTTTGAACAGTATGACTTTATCTATAAAGATCAGTTTGCCTTCTCGCAAAAGAACAGACCGTATGTTCCTGGTTACATTGTGTGGGGTATGGAAGCTGTTGATAATGGCAACATTTGGGATCCTGATGATTCCGGTACATTTAGTCCCCAAGAAGACTTCAAATTCTCTAGTCAATCTGATCAGGAGTGGCTCCTGGACTTCTGCCGAGATCTGAAGAATCAGACGTTCTTTAAATCGGATGGTCCCTTTGACTGTTTCGTCGAAACTATGAAATCACTCATGGAACAACCGTGTGTGGTCGATCCCGTGACGGGCCAAGATGCATCGCCGTGCTGCAGACAATCTTCCTTTCCATACCCGTCCTCTACCTTTGATATTTGTTTGAGACGTTTCCATAGCGCCGGTTACGTCCCTAGTGTTAGATTCAGCAAGAACAATTCCTCCCTCGGTGTCATCACTGTTCCTTTCACAATGTCCTACAAGCAGACTTTGTCTTATGCCACAAACGAGGAACTTTGGACCCTGGCCAGCACCTGGGTGGATTCAAAAGTTGAGTCTGCACCATTGCATCTGCAACATGGCTGGTTCGTGCCATATACCACGGACATCGGCTTCTACGATCTCCAGAAAAGCTTGGCCTCGGGGACGGTGTTTTCCATGCTGGTCACCCTGGGCATAGGATCTGTAATCCTGCTTCTGTCCATTCAGAATATCATCTTGACTATAAACGCGGTGCTGACTATCACCAGCACAGTCTTTGTCACTGTCGCCATTTTGGTACTACTCGGTTGGGAGTTGAATATTGTAGAGTCTACAGTGGTCACGCTCTCTGTGGGTTTATCGGTTGACTTCACCATCCACTATGGCGTCGCGTACAGACTTGCTCCGCACCAGGATCGCAAGAGTCGAAGCAAGTATTCCCTGGCCACCATGTCGGGTGCCATTTCCATAGCAGCGTTCTCTACTTTCATCGCTGGTGCCCTAGTCATGCCCGCCACGGTGTACGGCTACACGCAGTTCGGTATCTTCCTCATGATAGTGATGCTGATTAGTTGGACTCACAGCACTTTCTTCTTCCAGTCTCTTTGTTTTACTGTCGGCCCTCAGAGCACAGTCGGTAACATCCCCTGCTCCTCGTGCTGTGACTGCTTTGGGTACAACAACAAAACAGCGATTCCAGACCCTGAAAGTGTTAAACAAACTCACGAAGCTCTTGCAAAGTCGGCATCTCATTCCCAAAATGTCAGCACCATAAGCAGCGGTCGGTTTCAACCCATTTACTTTCCCGATCAGCATTCTTTCCTTCGACCGGATGCGAACCGTGGAGGCTTGGGAAGGAAATCCAGCATCTCCAGTGGTTACACACAGGTGGGGAGAGCGAGGCTTTCGCTAGCATCAAATCAACTCAGAAGTCCCTCGATTCACTCAGAAAACTACCCGTTAGTCCCGTACCCGCAGCGGTACTTGATAGACACTAATGATAATCGTATAAGCTCTCCTAGGGTACATTACAACCCAGTTTTTGATGTACGTTAGATGAATTTATCTTCATGGACAAAACTGTTCTCCATTAGTAAAGTATCTGTCTAAAACTTGGGTTTCAAACCCACATTGACTGCTGGCTTTACAAAGTTGCTATCAGTCTAGCTGATGTGCGTCCTTTATTTCCTGTCCTCCTTGTATTTAACTTTGTGATATTTGCTTAGCATCCAGTGTTGCTTGTTTGCCTTTTGTGGGTTTTTTTTGTTGAGATAAATTCCATTTGCATTGGTATAATTTTCAAAATTTCTCTTGCACTTTTGAACTAGTCTGTAAATCTAAAAATTGATAACTTTTTGATTTCCTTTTAGAAACACTCTGTATTCGATGAAAAATATACTCGAAAAAATGCCAAATATTTATGCAGATTTTTGAAGTCTCATTTTACATACTGACTCAATCGTGGAAGTAGTAAAACTTAGGAAAGAGATGTATACTATTCCCTTTATGTTCAGGAATAACATCATGTAGAGGACATCTTTATGACTGATATGCTTTCTTTGATTGATATGTATCCATCTTAATAAAGCGAATTAAATTCTGTTTTGCAATGGATTTTGTGTTTATTAATTTGGCTCTTATTTCTAGTGGGTCTGTCAGCTTTTGCCCCATTATTCCCGCGTATAGCTTTTTTGTTTATCTTGGAATTTACTCTAATGCTTTTTTGACATTTTTTGTTAAATTTCTTAGGAAAAAAAGAAGAAAACTATAGGACTTCCGTTTCCTTGTACTGTAGTCCTAGTCTGTCAATTGCGCTTGTTGACATTTGTACGCCAAAGCGGTGACGTATCAAGGTGTGGGTACGTGTGGGGGAGGGCAGGATGATATGAGCTTTTATGCTGTACTGTGGTGAAAGGTGCAAGGTAGAAAAGGACAGCGGTTGGGCGGGGCCGGGGCTGCTTGACACCATTATTTTGTCGGCGCTGTTTAGTGCCGTGACTTAGGTGGCGCTCTTCATATGTGACAGCTGTGGTGACGCTCCGTACGACACACAATACAGTAAAGGACAATGCGTAAAAGTGTTCTCTTGAAGGAGCAATTATGGGGGAGATATGGGGAAAGGAGACTTGCTACACAAGGCTGGACAAAAACTTGGCCATTATTGGGGAAAAGTGCACAAAATTTTTACGGAAATGGGGGAATGCCCTCTGTGTCAACTGAGAATAGTAAACAGGACTGTAGTCAGCAATAACTCGAAAGAGAATGTAGAGCTGTCGGTTTGGACGCCAAAATTAATGTCTGTCCCGGTCAGGTCTTTCAAATGTTCTGGTTGGCATGTTGATAATGCGCAGGATCCACACCTACGTGGACGATAATTATAGTGATACGCAATTTGCGTCACGATCACTCGTATTGGAGACAGAAAGCAAGCTCATGAAGTAACCGAAGGCCCCACGACAATAACAATCGAAGTTAATTGCCTTATCCGCTATTGGCAGAAGGCATTCTTGCGTGTTCAGTATCGACTGGCGTACTACACGAGAATCGATAGGCCTGTACACGCGTTTGATAATCGTGGCAAACTTCGGAGTGTCTGCAAATGTGACTCGCATCTAGCGCTTGTCACATCTTTACATTGGATTCAACTCGAACAAAAAAACAGCTCTGAAACTCGATAACTATAAGGAACTACCGAAAACATTTATTCGCCTTTCGTCTTGAAAGTTCTTCAAGTTGTTTCAACAACAAACAGCAGTATGGATGAATCCATCGAAAAAGGAGACACGAATTCCGATTCGGGACAAAATGGAAGCAAAGGAACAACAGCAGCATTTAGTATCAGCGATTCGTAAGTATTCTGTGTACATCGCGTATTTTTAGTTTGTAGTTAGTAACAAAACTCGTTAATCTTTAATTAATAGTGTCGTTGTGTACCATATTACTGCAATTGGGACTAGAGTTTTGTTCTTGCTGTTGATAGTTCAAAGAACCCGGGTTGGGACCTATTCACAACCAGGTGCAGATCTACCCTTCAAAACCTCGTTTTTTCCCCATCATTTCGAAACTTAGTATGCATATAGACATCCGTTAGGGGAATTCAGTCTAACAAAGAGTTCCGTTATTCTGGTCATTCAGTCGATAGTTTTTACCCACTCGGTCACGATAAAAATAGGCACAATTCTTTCGGTAACATTGTGTCCATTTCATTTTGAAAAATGGCGTGAAAATGACGGCAGGGCATCGGTGGATGAACCCTCATAGGCTGTGCGAAATGCAAATCGTGAAGTAACCCTATCGAGCAAACACGAGGGACGTATCGTGCTCATGACCAACCCTAATGTCTTCTTATCCTTGTTTTAAAGGTATGCCAGGTTTCTGACAAACTTTTGGTACGTGATTTGCATCCTCGCTTTCGCCACTATGACTGAATGCGGAACGATAGTGTTCACTTTGTACAAGTTTCCCGATTTATCAGATCCCGAAAAGGTGAGAAATGTACTAGGTATATCCAAATAGAAATGTGTATTAATTTTGAATTCTTACTTCAAATGAACTGATTTTAACATTTTTTTAGCTTATAGTGGTAATTCTACAGTTCGATAAACGATACATTGTTGAAAACACAGTGTATAATTTTGTCAATCTTCGTCAAAATAACACTGGACACCCGCAGAACCTCAAGGAAATAAAAGTTCATCTTGCATGTGTCCTTGTACCCAGGGTTTCGAGGCACGAGGCACCGTCATTTCTGCACGTCTTCGGAGTTTTGGTAACATGCTGTATCGCTCTGATGACTACTTAGTTCAGCAGGCTATCCCTCCAGCGTTCAGTGGAGAGACCAGCTTCGATTCCCACCTGAGCTGCCTTCCTGAAGCGGCATCTCGAGCTGATCAATACCAGCCAACAATTTGGTTCAGTGCGTCACTATGTAGGTGGCATAATTAAACTCACTATAGATAGTCATAATAAAATCATCGCCACCATCACATCCTCACCATAATCACTACCATTATTACACTCACCATCATCATAACCAAATCACAATCATCACCATTATCATGACTTGATCCATCTTCTCGTCATTATCAAAATAAAATAGTTAATCACAATTATTATCACTATAATCATTACACTCACCACCACCACCACCACTATAAACACCAAATCACTTTCACCAAAGTATAACCATTACCATTACTACATCAAACATCTCACCATTATCAAAATCAGTATTGACATAAGCACCTTTACTATAATCATGATCACCACCAATAACTCAACAGAATGATCTCCATTTACCATCATCATCTTCACCAACATAAATCACCAAATGTAACCTGCATTAAGATGTTATTGCCACCACATTCAGGTTTCTGACCCAAAAAATTACTTTATCCTATATTCTTTCTATTCGTAGGGGATTGGGACAAACGAGTTGCCAAGGTGATATTTGAAGGAGTTGATGGACGAGACATGCTTTCCGCATCAAGTCTGAAGTCAGTATGCTCTGCAGAAACCAACCTCATTTCGTCTCATCCCATGTACCAGTCGAACTGCCTCTGCCATGATGCTGGACGGTGCTCAAGCACTTGGTCTCTTGGAAACTATGTTGCCTTACTGTCCAATAAGACCTCGTGCCAAGATATCACCGACAGCGACGTGGAACAAGTGATCATGTTATTGGAGCAGTGTGTATCAATCTTCCATAATCGCACTCGCTCGGAGGTCGAAGATTCGCGTGACTTTCACACCATGCCTGCGGAATGCGCCCAACACGACTTCGCCCTCCACACCATGCTGTTCTTTCTCCTGCCCTCGAATTTCAGCGAGAGCATCTTAAAAAACGAATCGGCCACAGCAGATGTGGCGGCTGTGTTTTTTCCGGTGAACACATCCGAACGGTCCGCCCTAGAGGCGATTTACCGTGACAACCTGCAGGGCTGCTCCTGCTCCGACGGTATCACCAAACTCAAAGCGGTGGACTTTTCCCTCAAATACAGTTCATTCTCCAGCCTTCTCCTGGCAGATTCACTCTACCTGGGTATCGGCGTGTTGGGGATATTCATCCTTATATGGACTTACACTGGTTCCTTCACAGTAACTTTAGCGTCGTTGTTCAATATTGCTTACTCTCTCGTGATGGCGTACTTTTTGTACACCGTCGTATTCGCCAGGCCGATCTTTACGTTTAATAACACCATAGCAACAATCCTTGTCATCGGTATCGGGGCAGACGATGCCTTCGTGTTCATGGACCTGTGGAAGAAAAGCGTCTCGGAGATAGGTGAGAACGACTTGGTGGCGTTGACTCGGGAGACACTACGACACGCCGCGACGACAATGTGCGTCACGAGCTTCACCACTACGGTGGCGCTGTACGCCTGCATCATTTCGGATATCACCGCCATCAAGTGTTTCGGCGTGTTTGCTGGCACAGCGATCTTGATGAATTTGTTCCTAACCCTGTCCATCACGCCGGCGTTCGTCATCGTCAGCCACAAGCTGACGAACTGTACCTATCGCCCGAAAGGCAAAGATGACAAAGAGGTTGCTACAAGCCACTACACTTCGAACTGTGTCACCCATCGACAGCGACTACTCGAGTTTCTGAGATGGTTCTTTGAAGGAACCCTACCCTCCGTCGTCTTCAGGCTGAGGTATGTCTGGATCGTCATTTACCTCCTGTTTGTCGCAGGGGGCGCTATTGTGATATTTTACAATCCTGGTCTAAAGCTACCGAGTGTCGAAGAGAACCAGCTTCTCATCCGATCTCACCATTTCGAGCAGTACGACTTCACTTACAAAGGAAAGTTTTCCTTTTCCAGGGAGAACAAACTTAATGTTTTTGGATTCCTTGTGTGGGGTGTGGAGGCAGTTGACAACGGTAACTTATGGGATCCCGATGATTGGGGAACATTTAATCCCCATGAGGCCTTCAGATTCTCCAGTCCATCTGATCAGGAGTGGTTGCTGGACTTTTGCAAAGATTTGAAGAATCAGACCTTCTTCAAAACCGATGGTCTTTACCTCTGTTTCATCGAGACCATGAAGCTTGTCATGGGCTGGAAGTGCCTTGTCCACCCTATCACTGGTCAGGATGCTTCGCCATGCTGCGGCCAAACGTTCCCCTTCCCCGAATCAGTCTTCAATATTTGCCTGAGTCGCTTCCACGACGCGGGTTACATCCCTACGATAAGGTACAGAATAAACAGCTCTGAGCTCGCTGTTCTCACTGTGCCGTTCACGATGCCCTACAAGGAGAGCTTGTCCTACGCCGTCAACGATGAACTCTGGACATTGGCCAACACCTGGATGGAATCAAGAATGAAATCTGCGCCGTCGCATCTGCAGCACGGATGGTTTGTACCAGCTACAACAGACATAGGCTTCTACGACCTCCAAAAGAGTCTGGCTTCGGGCACGGTGTTTTCCATACTGCTGACTTTAGGTCTGGGATCCTTAATTCTGATCTTTACCATTCAGAACGTAATACTTGCGATCAGTGCTACGATAACCATAGCAAGTACTGTTATTGTTACGACGGCTGTTTTAGTTTTAATTGGCTGGGAGTTAAACATTGTGGAATCCATTGTAATTACGCTGTCAGTGGGTTTGTCTGTAGATTTTACCATCCATTATGGCGTTACGTATAGGCTGGCGCCGTATCATGACCGTAAGAGCAGAACTCGTTATTCTCTGTCCACCATATCTGGCGCTATTTCCCTTGCGGCTCTGTCCACCTTTTTGGCGGGAGCTTTCATGATGCCCGCCACGGTGTACGGTTACGTACAATTCGGCATCTTTCTCATGATCGTCATGGTCGTCAGTTGGACTTACAGTACGTTGTTCTTCCAATCGCTTGGCTTCGTCATTGGTCCCCAGTATACAACTGGTAACCTGCCCTGTTCTTCGCTGTGTGGCTGCTTTGGTTATAATGATAACAGAAAAGATGCCCCCAATACGGAAAACCAGGAACCAGGCATCGAAGACTTTGCAACATGCGATGATCCATTATCAGAAAATGATAGTATGATTACTAATAGACGTTGTTTAGAAATGTATGGTCTCACTGGCAACCAGTCAACACTAGAGGGAGTGTACTATGGGGAAACTGAAACGACTAAATTCATCGACCAAGGCAGATACATGCTAAAACAGCGCCATTCGGAATTTCTTACACCGATACCTGAATCAATAGTGTCTTCCAGGGAGTATGAAGTTTGTTCATCGAATAAACTCCCAACCAAAGCAAATATTTACGAAGTTCACGAACAATCTACAAAGAGTACAGAATGTGTTTCGGGTGGAAACACGGCGGAGAGGGACACTCCATCATCGAAGAAACCTGCGGAATCATTGGAGAATGATTCTGTCGACTATCAAGTCTCACACTCGGAAAATGTACAACCCCATTCTCGTCTAAATGCCCACCATTCAAACCGTCTAAAGACAACAGAAACTCTTGTCAAAGTCCATGAACAATCGACAAAAGAGGTGCGTTTTCTATGTGAAAGCGAATCACAAATTTCGAAATTATCTTTTGACGAGTCCCCTGTCGATCATCCCGATCTAGAGACAAATAACACCCCACCAGAACTCCACCACCATCAAACCGAGAATCTCGAAGAAACAAGAAAACCTCAAGAAGATGATACAGTTTCATCTTAAAAGTCATCGCATTCTACGGGTCTTGAATCAACCCTTGAATTCCTTTCTACAGTCGGAATTCTAGGCGTCCGCATCAGACCAAAGCCCATCACCGGAAAACACTCCCGACGTTAAAGGCAATTGTGTACTTTATGATCCGGTTCATGACATCCGTTTTTGATGTTGGCTTTCACCTCTGGCTGCCAACATATTCCAACAACTGGAGAGTACTGTCATGAAATATTCCTCCCCAAATAATGTTCTCAGCTAAAAATCGGGATAACCGGTCTCTAAACTGCTTCACATATCGTCTTCGCTTGTGTTTCCCCCAGTTAAAAGGTTTTGTTCAAAGAATATTGTTCATCCAACGATTGCATGAAGTTGGTTGAAGGTGTATATTTACAAGTAACATTTATAAGTAAACAATAATGCCAATTTCCAATGTGAAAACCACAATACCCTATAGAAACAGTATAGTTGGTAAGCACCTGTTAGAGTTAAAACAGTAGATAGCATTTTTATCACTGATGAAGTCTTCGAACTTTTAAAATAATATTCATTTTATTTTGCTCACTTGAGCGAATCAAATTTGTGGATAAAGTGTTTAGCCGTCCAAAAAGCCATGTATGAAACTGGTCGGTTTGGGACTCCTGAGGGCAGGCTGCCTACCGACAGGGGACATTCGTACAAATAACGATTGTTACATCTGTTGTGGTAATTATCTGAGAAATTTGGTTGATACTCATAAATGAAGAAAAGCATACTGACAAAAATCATCCCACGTCTCCCTGTTTAAATTTTAGACAACCTATTCTGCATTCTTTCATTCTGTTGAAACTTCAATTTCACGTAGGCTTAAGTGGACTCAGAAGATAAAACGTTATTGGAAAAGATGTGTTTCAGTTAAAGGGTTGACTGTATCAAAATTATGGATCAGTTGTGAGCTTTAACATTTCAAAGTGTTTCGCCGACCCGTTCAATGTCGTGTTGAATGACATCTTCGTGGGGTCCCGCCATTTGGCATTGAAAATAACATTGCAACGCAAGGGGTTGTAGAGAAACAGTGGATAGGTGCATATCTTTGGTTATAAATGGGTTTGTGTTTGCTACTGTGCACAAAATACTGCAGACGACGACCAGACCTACATATGCAGACGACAGCGAAAAGGCGCCCTCATGTGTTTGCGTGCGCAACAGCGAAAAGAACAGGTACCCGACGGTACGTTTTCACATACACTGCGTTCAAGGTGTTCAGGGAATGGTTACCGGCGATTAGCGAAATTCCATCAGACATGGCGGACGAAGCTGTTGCCAAGGCAGGATTGCACTTCGATGAGTTGAATAAAATCAGGGTATTGGAACCTGAAATTCACCAGCAGACATCAGAATTGAAAGAAGAGTGTCAGGAGTTTGTAGAAAGTGAGTATTGCAAACTTGAGGAGTCAAAACCCTGCTCATTGTTCCGCTATAATTAAAACCTCATGCATGGATGACAACGCATAGGCCTAGCCCACCATGCCCACATAGTACGTGCCACTGGTCACGTTGATCGCTAACCATACTAACGCTGGTTCATCAGGATCTCTAGGCCGATTGCATTATCCATGGCATTGCTTTGGTCAGGCCACGAAAATTACTTAAAGATTTGAGTTTTCAGCTTAGGCCTACCAAGGCCTACTTAAGCCTACATGTACATGTAGTTGCTACCACATAGCAGCAACATAGCACATTTATCAGTAAGCTGATCTTATGAATCTTAATTATGATGAATCTTGCAGTCGGCAAGACGTCACTATGTAGTCTGAGGACTTTAAACACACAGCAAAAGGGCAAATTTACCCTTCGTGCTATTCAATAATGTACATAAGTTCCTGGACGTCCGACCGCGAGAATGAGGGCAAGATTGATTTGATATTTGAGGGAAATTGGTCTGTTGGCCTATGGGGTAGCGTGGACATCTGGGAGTTTCACAAAAAATACGGGTAGCAATCACACCGGGCCGGTGAAAACAACTGCAATGAGCGCACGCATACGTACAGATAAAAGAATAAAGATTTCACCCGATCCTCGGTCTGGCTGGTGCGTGCTTACGTCGCTAAGATTGCTGTTTTCACCGGCGCAGTACCTGTCATTTTGTGAGAATCCTGGATGTCCACACCGCCCCATAGAGTGGTGATCAAAGCACACACCGAGATTTAAAACTTGAAGAACGAGCACCTGGATATTGCCTAAAAATTGCCCCCAAATTACAGCCTTTATGATGACACACCTTTCTCTTTTCATTTTAAAACTTTACAGAAATTGGCAGCTTTCAGACAATAGTTGAAGGGTTGATTAAGATGGTGGATTCACTGGCAAAAGAAGTTGAGAAAGAAAAAATGAAGGTTTGTTGACTTTATAATCTAAATACATGTAATGTCTGAATTGTTTAATTAAGCAAGTCTTTTTCTGTAGACTGTAAAGTTCAATCTTGATTAAACCATCAATTAAAGACGAAACATTTCCGTTCTCACTTTGTCTACTTGACATTCTTTGCATAGGAAATGCATGCCCTTGTTAGATAATTTCTTCAGTATGTTTGATGTATGTTCTAATTGCACCAAATCAAATCCAATCTGACGTATTTATTCTTTCATAAATGGAAATAAATGGAAATGGCCTGCTTAAAAACTTTCGACAGTTTGGATGGCGTGTTTCATTCTCTGTTTTTTTGTGTAAACATGCAGTGCCATGTTATAAGTGAAGCAAAAGATTGAAAATGACACTTTGCTCAGGCTCGAGATTTTTTTCTGAAGAATCTGCCAATTAAATTCAGCTGAGTAGTTATGACTGTTTTATTCTTTTCCTCAGGCCATTGGATCTCGTAACTTGTTGAAGTCCATTGCCAAGCAGAGAGAAGCCCAACAACAGCAGTTGCAGGCTTTGATAGCAGAGAAGAAGACACAACTCGAAAGGTAAGAGATAGGGATGAGTCAATTCAAGTTATTCACTATTCGAATAGTTGACCTTCAATTCGATCGAAAATCCGAGTACATGTATTCAGTCAAACCGACCGGCAGATTGCTGACAAACAAAACATATACAAAATTAGTTGCAATAACGCACACAATGATACATTATGACCACCATAATAGCTTCTCACGTCTGAGAGTATCTCCAGCCACGATTTAGCAAGATTTAAGAGACTAACAATACTTTTTGCAGTGTTGAAATTTTTTATTCCTTTTAAATTTTTTAATGAATAATTTACTTTTCGAATCATAGGATTTCTGTCACTTTTCATTTGAATCTCCCTTCCTTTTCCTGAATTTTGCATTCGAATATTCAAATTTGGGAAATAATATTCGATAATCAATCAAATATTTGGATATTCGGCACAGCGCTAGTATTAAGAGAGAGACAGGAAGTTTTCCCTGCTTTGAAATGTTCACTGTCTTTGATTTGGAATGCTGCTTCCTGGAAACCAGATTGTATTGAATAAGAATGGACTTTTTCGATGTTGAGTTCCAACTGGGTCAACCCATTCCTGATTGGGTTCACGTGCAAGGCTTCCCATGTGAGAACACTTGCCATTCCCAAAACAGTCCAGCATTGTTTCCAACTTAATCGGACCATTCCTGAACAGATTACATTGAGGAGATCCCATACGAGGAGCGATTGCCAGTCCTAAGCTGTCCAACGTGTGTTCTCAACTTGAGGGGATCATTCTTGAATACCGCACAAGTGCACATGCCCATTTGAGAGCAGACTGGATTCCTTGATGGGCGCTCAACTTTCAGTACAGTGTTCTCAATTTGTCCTACCCCCCCCTTTACATTACAGATATCGGATACAAACCGCCGCACTGCAGAAGGAAGAAACAGAGCAAAATGAATTCATTGAGCAATTTATCTTGCAAAAATGAACAGTCGCCGATATTCAGTCCTCAGCCTTCTTTTGCCATGAAGCTTCTTGATTGTCTCCAAAAATACTACAGTACAGTGGTCGTGAAACCGAAGGTACATTTTCATTACCACTGGGAGAAATTTGGGGGATTGGGTCCATTATTGGTTCTAAGCCACCAAAGTATTGCCAAACTCAGAGCTTAAATCATCAGAGGGTCCTGGGTGTGAGGCATCAGTGGACATGACCCCAGGAACTAAATGTTTATGGGGGAACATATCGAGCGAAAGGCAAGTTTGCCAGACTGTTTTATTTCCCTTCCTCCACAAAGAGTGTAAGCCCCCCTCCACGAAAAATAGCTTCAACCCCTAGAATGGAGTGTTTCCTGTCAATATTATTTAGAGACCGGTGGCTAGCTACGGTTTAACGGGTGTGATTAGCCATGTCAATTTGGATGCGGAATATTTAAACTTTTGCCAGGCCAATAGTAATGCTTTAACATGAAATATGTTTCAGCAGGGAGGCGAATAAAACACGAGTACCTGTCCTTGCTAAACCTCTGTTCATCACAATGTGGTAATTAATTTTTCAATGATAATCATCGATAAATCATTTGACGGCAATTTATTTCAGTCAGTGGTTATTGTGTGTCATTTTAGATAACTGAACAATTTATGGTGAAATTATTTTCGGCAGCGAAGAAGAAAAAGCAAATATGCTATCAGCTCCCGCTGGATTTGTGCATTGAGCGGGCATCCCTTTTCTCATTTACATACACCCGGCAGGATTCTGCCGGATTCATTACCCCCTACTGGTCCCTACGTTCAGAGGACGTCTGTAACTGACGTCTGGAGACTAGGCACGGGACGGGAACCAGTGTACCTTTAGAAAGGCCAAGAAAGGTTACTTAATGATATTCCTAAGTTATTTACAGTGTATATGGGGCCCGAAAAAATTTGGACTCGCCCATTTCAGTTGATATAAGCAGTACTATACCGTCTACTTACAGAAGATTGTGTGGGGTGTTCTTGGTTTTTGAGTTCCCTGACATTGCCAATAATTTGTTATATATAAGATCAATAAGATCATATATATGATCATATAAGATAAGACCAGGCCGGACAAAATGAGTCTTTAGTCGCCGGAGCCACTTTTGAGTTGAAGGCCCTTCAAAGAGTTTTCCACAGCGGAGATCAGTAGGAATCCTTGGCATTTTTCACCCACCTAATGTTTCTTATGATGACTAAAGCAAAGTTATTGGAGGAACAGTGGCTTCAAGACTCATTTAGTGAAATCCGGTCGCATATCTGCCACTGTAGGCAAACTTAAGAAGTTATTTTTGTTCATCATTTAGAGGGATGTATCTCCAAAGTGACTTCTGTTAAATTGGAAAATATGAAAATGCAAATATGGATACTGTTCAAGTCCGAATGCTTGACCTCTGTGAGGAATGATTCGTCGTCCTTAATTCTCACCTGCCCCCTTCCGAGAGCATTCCTTGGAAATTTCTTGTTTGAGATTGATACTCAGTAAATTTTCAAATATCTGGGTCAAAGGAATCCAACCATCCAGAGAGAAGTGATAACAGAAAAACTCCATTGACGTGGCCATTAATGCATACACGTCTCTCCAGCCGTAACTCGACGCTATCAAAATACATGTGTCTGTATAGAGTACCGAAGTGAATACGTCACGCGCACAATTCGTGTGTAAAAGGCATTAGCGCGGGAACGAACGCGCGCGCGTACTCCATTCGTTTGCACTGCACTTTCTGGTTCACAGTGACGTCACACTTCGGTACTCTATGAGTCGGTGCTGTCAACGTCGTAGCGGAGCTTCAAGTTAGCAAGAGAGCTAACTGATTTGGCCGGCCGCTGGCGGCACGGCAGCACGGCTCGGTCGGATGCGAACACTGCAGCACGGTAGCCAGGGTCTCGATTCCCTGCTTGAAGACTCTCTGAAAGACAGGCACAACTGCGGTCATTTAATATATGCCAAACGATACCAGAATTCCAATAAGTGTAAAGCTCTTCTTGTTTTGGGAGCGTCAAAATTTGACCCTCGAAATTCGTTCACTCGGTAAAAAAAACTTCACTTTGGAGTGCATATTTTGGTGAACAGCTATATCCTACTTTAGGATGATATTTCAGTATTAAAGTTTTGTGGGAATCGTGAGCGTGCGTCACATACTTCGCCACTTACTGCAGTGGACCGTTGCGAGTCGACGGGACTAAGAATTGTTGTCTGAGATTTTCTCTCGTGATTGCCCGGGGAGAACATTCTCCATTCGCAGACAAAGCACTCTTCCTGTTATGCCAGGTCAACAAATTTGGCCTTGTTTCAAGCCACCAAACGGCGGATTTTACCTCACTTCAGAATGTGGCGTTGATTGTTTCCTGTCAATCACGCATAAAACCCACACAAACACCGAGACGGTGTGAACGACTCGAAAATACAAGTCACGTTGTCCCACAAAGACACTTTAATCCCTAGTCGGACCTCCCCAGTTGTATTTAGTTTCTTTATTATTCTACCAACCCCAAAAGGAAGAAAAACTCAACCAACAAAGCTAAGTTCCATTTACAGGATCATTGGCCTGTACTCGGCCTTGTCTGAATCTCTTCTACCAATCAGAGCTTGCAACCTTGAATTCTTTTCCACCAATCACAAACACACACATACCCGAACCAAAGCAAAAGTGCAATTCGATATGGAAATAAATTATCGCGTCATTCACTCAAAACAGTTGAGAAACAATCCGGGATTCCCCTCTTCTTTAAATTCTTTTGTACAATCTCGACAAACCACCACCACCAAAGGAAACAGATCATCCATCATCCATTGAAAAGAAAGTACATATGTGCATACAATACGAAGAAATAATGTTGCGCAGCCACCCAAATATTTGAGGAACACCTCGCTTCAGAGGATTGTGAAAAACATGTACAAAACAATAATGAATGCACTGATGAAAATGCAATGTCGCGCAGTCATCCAAGACGTACATTGAAGAAAAAACATCCCTGGTGTTTATTTTTCTCATTTCCGTTTAGCGCTCCCTGCCCGACAAATTGCCAAAACATTTGGGGGGAAAAAAGTTCATCTTTTTGTGGGTGATGCCGTTTGAAAATGGGCTCTTACCGCAGGCTTCACAAAATGGGGGGAGACAAACAAGTGAACAAATAGGAAAGAAAAATGAGAAAAGAAAAAATGGGGCAAATCATACAGAAAGGAGGAACAGTGACGAAAATCGTTTTGCTGGAATACACCTTGGAATTGACCCCTACCACCATTGATGGTTGGTCAATTTGCTGCTGCGAGTGCTTTTTCCCTTGAAAAAACTTGACTCCCTTCTTGGCGCGGCAAGAAAGGACATAAAAAGTCCACCTTTCAGCTTACATTTGTTACCAGTTACAATTTTTTCAGAGTAGTTCCATTTCAAACTTGTAGTGCCCTGAGGATTTTTTTTGGGTACATTCTGCTGTGACTTAGCAAGTCCTAAGAAGTGTGTTGTGTGCACGCATGCAGGGGACCTCTGTACCGATTTCACTGTCGCCCCCCAAATAAGCCTTTTGCGAGTTAAATTTTAATAATTAATCTGGTACACGGAGTTCTTTAAATTCACGTGAACATAACAATTTGGATTCTTCATACTAGACCCATTGTTGCTATACCTCGTGATTCGGGGCAAGTCTTGTCACTGAGCTTGTCGATCTTAAACATCAAATTGTGGGGGCTGGAACGCTCCAGGTTCAGTTGAATCCAGGTCGTGGCAGCGTGGGACTTTGTAAATTCAACTATGTAGCCACAAAATGGCAGCCAGTTCGCACCCCGGATATCAAAAAGTTTCAAACACAATGTTGAACTGCACCTTCTCAAAAAACAAACAGACAAACACGAGACCTAGTATCTGTAATCAACAAAGGTGTCCATTTTAGTTTTTTAGCTTATTACACGCACATGTGTAAGGCAACAAAATCATCCTCATTTAACATTTTCTTTGGCAGTTACGTATATTTCATTGTTTATCCCTTAGACTTACCAGTTTTACAAATGGAGAAAACCCCAGTCCAAATATTACAGAAGATTCAGTAAAGCCTCATGAACACAATTCATAATATAATGTTAAGGCTATTTGTAAATTATAAGAGAGGTTAGAGTGAAAGTCCTGTGTGTAATGGAATAATAGTTGAATGATTGAGTTGCAGTTAGGTTTGAATAGTTGATGAAGCCATACTCCATTTCTAATCTGTTTGCATTCCGTTCAGATATCAATAAATCTGATAATCATTACCAATATGACTGCCTGCTCAGTGTCAGTAAAGGGTAACTTTGCTTATGAAACTCTTTTCTTTAGCCACGTACAAACGCAGCGACGATTTGTCCAATTAACGTATACAGTAGTGTAAATACCCAATTGTTAGTCGACTGTCGTTGACGAGGGGCTTGAGACTTTCGAAACTGTCGCGTGTTATCTGGAACTTCGTCTTAAACGAAAACAACTTTCCTACTCTTAATGCGTCCTTGATCGATCCTACCGGTTATTTAGCAAATTTATGCAAAATGTGCTTGTTGAAATGGTGTGAAATTTGGTTTTAAAACAGTTCAATCATGTTTTTTTACAAACCCGAGGTGTAAAATATACGAGGAATAAAGACTTGTGTTAATAAAGTTAATAAAGCTTATACGATTGTTGAAGACAGAGCAAACAAAACACAACAAAGGTGAAGCTGACTGGTCGTGATCGATCTCGAGAGAATATGCGCTTACTTCAACTCTATGACTTTCACGTTGTATAACGTTCACACTGTACTTGGTGACCAACTACTAAGTTACGTTTTTATACGTGAACAAAGTGGAGGAAACCAGTGATTTCAGAATATGGCGTTGAATGTTTCCCGCCAGTCCCTTGCACAAAAGCCACACACAACACAGGAACAATATGGACAGCACGAAAACACAATGTCACGCTGTCCCACGAAGACACTTCACAGAATCCCTGGTAGGATCTCCCTACCCGTATTTATTTTTACCTACCAAAAAAGAAGAAAAAACCAACCCCAAAACCAAAGTTCCGTTTACAAGATCATTGGTCTGTACTCAGCCTTGTCTGAATCTGTTCCACCAATCAGAGCTTGCAACCTTGAATTCTTCTCCACCAATCACAGAAACACACGCACACCCAAACTAAACCAAAAGTGCAATTCGATATGGAAATAAATTATCGTGTCATTCACTCAAAACAGTTGAGAAACACTCCGGGATTCCCCACGTCTTTAAATTCTTTTATACAATCTTCTTTACCAACCAACACTAAAAGAAAAAATCCATTAACCGTTGAAAAAAAAGTACATGCATGTAACATTGAGATACAATGCTGCACAGTCACCCAAAACGTTCGAGGAACACTAAGAGGAATTTCCTGTAAACCTTTAAAACAAGGACAATACAAAAAATGTGTTTGCTCATGAAAATACAATGTCGCGCAGTCGTGCAAGACATAACCACCCCCCCCCCCATTTTGCGCGTCCTGTCTGACAAATTGCCAAGAGTGTTGGAAAAAAAAACTTTTTCAAAAATAGGGTTTGTAACGTGGGCGTTGCGCGTGAGAGGGAGAGATAAGTGGGCGCTTTACCTCTCCTGGATGGACAAAAATGGACAAATAAAACCAGGAAAGGGAGAAAGGAAAAAGGGGTCGAAATGATGCAGAAAGTAGACACAGGGATGAAACTCGCCACTTTGATGAAAAACATCCACCTTTAATGAGTTGTCAGTTGGCTGCAGATAAATGCCTTATACCCTTGAAAAGCTTGAGTACCCCTTTCTTGGCGATACCGTTCCCACTAAAAAGTCCAACTTTTAGCTGAAATGTATCACCATTTTCAAATAATTCTATTTCAAAATTGTGGTGTTCTGAGGAATTTTATGGGGAGTACTGCCGTGACGTCACAAGTTCTAAGAAGAATTTTGTAAATGCATTCAGTAACCAGTCTTTACTGATTACATTGGAAGTTGTTTGAGTCTGTGCTTGCCAGTGGTGTTGAGTGGACCATGTCCGATAATCGTCAAAAATCGAGAAGTTGTGCACGTACTGTGTAATACCAATCGCATGCACATTTAGACTTCCAACGCGTACGCGTCAATACGAACGCATAATGTGTGTTCAGTGCGTTGAAGTCCTCAGTCTCACACAGGAAATATTTGGGCTTGAAATAACTTTGGGCGTGTCACCGCTGGTTCAGTTGGATCCAGGTCGTGGCAGTATGGAACTTTGTAAATTCAGGTAGCCACGAAAATGGTCGCCAGTTCGCAACCCCCAAATCAAACATTTTGAAACACAATGTGAAGAGCAGGTGTTTATCCTACACTAGGATTGTAGCTCTAACTTCGTACACGCACACAGTAATTGGACGGTGACGAAGTCATCTTCATTCAACAGCTTTTGCCGTTTATTTCGTTGTTAATCCCTTGGACTGACTTGTTTTACAAATGGAGAGAACCCTAGTCCAATTATCACAGAAGATCCAGCGCAGCCTCATGGATACCTGTTTACGTTATTTCAACTTGTTACGTTAAGTTACTGAATCAAAAGTCACACACAAAGCACTCTCCACCGAGTAAAAATGACCCATAAATGAATGGACAACATTTTAAACAACCAATCACAAAGTGAACACCCGTTTTGTCAAAATAATGTACATGAGTGATTTCTGTATAGGGATGCCATCCTTACTGACTATGCATACACATTATTGAAAAGTAATGATTGTGGCTTCTTTATTTCATCCTGTGACATTAATTTCTGCGTACAACTTACGGCTCATTCTGTTACATTCTGTGACTTTCGATTCAGTAACCAAGTTGCTGTGCAAGTCAATTTATTCTTGTTTTAAAGATAATCACTTGCTTTGGGGCATGTCATTAGTAAGGGTTATTGCAGCTTACCTGTGTACAGAAATTGTTTATTTCTATTGTGTGAATTTTTATGTGTGGCCTTTGACAGAAGTGGGAAGTTTCTTTCGCTGTCCAGTATATGTATGTATAAAACGATAAGAATGTAAGCAGTGCGAACTTGTACAAATGGAATAAGAAATAGGAGGATTAAATGGTTGTTATAAGTTTGAAATACATGCAACCGATGTAGCACTGCTCCTTCTGGACTCCCGTCGTATATGATATCAATACATCTGATGTCCGTTACCATGGAGACAACCTGCCTGGTTTCCGTGAAGGATAAATGACACTCTGTCATCGGCTGTTTACAAACGTAGCGTTGATCTGTTCAAAATAACCTACACTTTGTACATGATTGAGTGTATGGCAGAAATGCATTTTCTGAAGGTTTGATGATACAGTTGGTTTCTGTTTTCATGCAGTTAATTTTCT